>NW_026057586.1:28042909-28203007 GCF_023721935.1 Panthera uncia
TGACAGGGGCACTGATGTTGCCATCTTGGGTGGTTCAGCCCCCACAGAGCTGGGCACATACAGGAGTGTCTGAAAGAGGGCAGGAGAATAGCCCAACAGCCATGCTGGTTTGACTGCTGTGAGTTGAGTGTAAGAACATTAGAAAGAGTAGGCTGGATCCAGCCCTATGATATTGAGGGGCAGGCTGGAAGAGACCATGGCCACCCTTCTCCACGTCTTCACAGCCTTCTCCTGAACATCCTCAGGCGGATCTGTTATTCATGAAATGATCTGAATTTGCCTGGTGTTTTTTTAAAAAAATCTTTTTTTATTGGTCTCCTCTTGAGGTAACTGACCATTTTGCCTTTGACCCCAACAACTCCCCAGTGAAGTGGTCAGCCAAGGTGGAGGCCCAGAGAGGCAGAAGGCTTACTGCAAGCAGGGAGGCTAACGATTGGGAGTCCCACCTCTCTCACATTCCTCCTTGTGCCACATGGTCACTAGGCTAAACCCAGACAAAGGTTAGTTTCTTCAGAAATAGAGTGAAAAGAAACTCAGGCTTCTGAATTAATGGATACTCTGACTCCTTCCCAAATTTTAAGGTGTCCTAGACATTGAATAGATAAAGAAGCTTCCCTCTGTTCAAGGACAACAGCTCAAAAGAAGCAGACAGATCTGGACTGTCCAGCCAGCTTGCTCTCTCTCAGCTGGGGTCCCTTTAAGACGCGAGAACTCGGAGGTAGGGAGGTCAGACACAGGCCAGTGGAAGTTTCCACACTCTATGTGTCTGGGCCAGAGTCTCTGTCTATCTCTGCTGGGGAAGGGTGGGCCCTGTTCCCACAGGCCTGAGATTTATGACTTCAGTCTGGGAGGGGGCGTTGGCCTTTACTTCTCGGCACGAACAATGGTAAACACTTATGAAGAACATTTGGAACTGGTAGCCCTCAGCCTGTGTCAGGCTAACTCTCTAGTCCTCTGTCTTCTTGTGAGTTGTGTGCACCAGCACCTCTCACAAACCTGACCTCTGAGCAAAGCTGGAAGTTTTCTCAGCCTGCACTGCCTTGCAGTTATCTGTTAGTGCAGATAGCATCTCCTGCCCCCAAGATTCTTCCTTTAATACATAGAAGTATTAAGGGGCCAAAGTTGTATGTGGAGCTTAAATGGGAGTCAAAGATCAGTAGCTAACCGGCTGAAGCCTTAATTATCAGTGGAGGGACAGTGACAGGGAAGGAAGTCTGGCCAGATGAGGGAGGCAGTGATGTGTGTGTGTGTGTGTGTGTGTGTGTGTGTGTGTGCACATGTGTTGGGGGTGACAGCATGGAGAGGGCTGACATCAGCTTCCTATTTAGAGGGTTTTTAAGTGGTTGCATGTAGAGGGGTTCTGGTCGGGGTTCTGTGCTTATGGAAGAATTATCCCATTTTCTTCTGTTGAAGGCAGTAGACCATAGAGGTTAAGACACAGTCTCTGAAATCAGACTATCTGAGTTGAAATATCCTGGTCCTGCTACTTCTACCTGTGTGACTTGGACAAACTCCTGCACTGCTTCTAAGCCTCAGTCTTCTTGTCTATAAAATGGGCGTGGCTAGGAAACTGACATTGTAGAGTTGAGATTGCTGAGTGCCTAGCACAGGGCCAGAAATCCGCAATTACTATTACTATTTTTTGATATTCTCCCTGATTTCCTCACCTGCAGCAATGCCGAGACCATTGAGAACTCCTTCTATGGCAGAAATGGCCTGTCCTTACTTGCTTCCTCAACAAAGCAATGCACAAACCCACGTCTACTCTGCCACTGAAGCAAAAGGCACACCTCCCCCGAGTCCACCTTCCCACCTGACACCCAGTGCCTGTGGCTTTAAATAGGGATGAAGCTTGAGTGGAGGAGGCAGGGTAAAAGGACAAGGCAGCTTTCTTCTCTTCTGAGTCAGGGCTGGGTGGGGGATGGATAGTAACAGAGTGACCCAAGGAGGAGGCAGGTGGCCTTCAGACACAGCGTTCCCCCTGCCGCCCCTCGTGCCTGGAAAGTGCTCTGCCCATGGATAGGCCTGTCAGGGTACACTGATACAGTGCCCCAGAGGAGGCCGGGGCTGTGTGTGGTGCATGTGGTGACGAGTGGCCTGGGAGTGGCTCAGTATTCTGCTACCGACTGACTGCAGAACCTGGGACAAGCTGCCTCACCTTTCTGGGCCTCAGTGTCCTCCTCACATGTCAGACTGATGTCCGCTGTTATGCCAGGCCATCTCTCCTGCATCCTTCACACAGATCCCTTAATTCCCTCTCTTTGCACACTCACACAGGCACATGTGCACACACACACTCATACACGCCCATACAGAGGCACACATACGTGCACAGAGTGCACCATAGGTGCGGGTGCACGCGTGTACACACACATGTGAACACAAGTGTGCTCCTCCTCAGCCGTCTGACTCACACCCAGTTCAAGTTCCACCTCCTGCCTCCCTGGTCTTCCCATTCCACCCTGATCTCCTGCTCTTCTGAACTTTCATGGTGGCCCGCACGAAGTCTCCCTTCAATTTCCTTGTCAGCTTTGGGGTGTGTGTAGTTCTGCACTATTTTTTCCTCCACATGCACAGTAAGCCCCTGACAGCCCCAGGTTCTAGGTCCTCCCCACCAACAACTTCCATGGTGCACAGAAGTGAATTTTCTACGCCACTAATGATGTGTAAGCTTCACAGCCTTCCTCAACACTGTGCTTACATGGTCACATATTTGCACACAGTTGGTGAATGCAAGATATTTTAGCTATGATCTGTTAACACCTGCGTTTCTCTCACCTCTGATTTACCCCCTGTCACGCTTCTCTGTTTGGTGGCATCAGAATGCCAGTTTGGAAACTAGCTAAGGAGCAGCTGAGTTGGGGGTGTTGGGTTTGCGTTGAGCGGGATGTATTTAATGTGGTACTTAGTCCCTTCTATAGAAGCAATTCACTGTTGCTAGCTGTCACCGTGGAGCAAAGGCTTCCAGGGACAGACTGCTGCCTACTGTGCAGAGGTATTCTGTGTCATGCCACAAAGAGCCACTGGAAGTTGTGTGGAGACCTGAGTGAATGCGTCCTACAGTGTCCAGCCCTGGAGGTACATGGAGAATGGAAGAAAAACAAGGACTAACATGTACAGACCCCAGAATCTAGCTGGTGGGGGATTCTTCCAATCATCAGGCAGGTGAAATTGTAAGCAGAAGATTCTATTCTCATCACTGCCTAGTCAAAATGAAAGTTCTCTCTTGTCAGGAATATACTCTATCATGCAAAGTAATACAATTACAAATGCACTATTCATTTTGTTTCTTTTTTGATGGGAATTACCGACACAGAATTTATCAGAACCCCCATGTTTAAATGTCTTGCTGATTTGACAGGAAATACTGACACTGACAGAGATAACAGAAAACTCATTATACGCCACCACAATGAGGACATCGATGACAATCTGGTTATAAGTTTCATAAATTCAAAGAGTATTTTAGATTTGTCACTGTAAATGAGAAGTTGAAATGCCCTGAAATCTCATAGCTCATATATGAAAGATACTTGACAGAGGTTTTCCCAAAGTTGATAACAATCCTGAAAATTCACATGGCATTACCAGTGACAAATTGAGAGACTCAAAGAAACCTTTCCAAACCGTGAATAATAAAATACAAAAATTGGATCAACTTGTTAGAGGAGAGACTGAATTATCTTTGTATTCTCTCTATAAAAATGATATTGAAAAATGATAGTCATTTAAAGAGATGATCAAAGAGTTTGCAGCCAAAAAAAAAAAAAAAAAAGTAGGAAGAAGAGTATTATGGATGCGTATCAGACACTTATTCTAGATTATGTGGTGCCTGTGGAATTTGTCAGTGTTTTATGGTTTGTAATTTGTTGTGATTTCTTTTGTTTTTGTAACTACAACTTCACTTTCAAACATAATTTTGTACTTGGAATTTTGATTTTTTTCCCTTCAGCAGGGTCCCCTAAATTGTGAAAGTTTCTGCCCACCCCCGCACCAAGGTGGGTCTGCTCTGTGTAGTCCTAGGTCCCTACCAAGAGCTGCCTTGGCCTGTGGCTGCCAGCAGAGGTTCTGGATGTGGGGACAGGTGTGGGTGGCACTGACAACAGTGGCCACATTAGCCGCTGGGTGACATCACACATCCTTAGAGACCACCTGACTCTTACTCTAAAAAGGGCAAAAGTTCTGTCACACCACCTATGAGGGGCAACAAACCTTTCTACCAACAGTCTCGTCGGGGCCTGGCTGGGCCCCGCCAGCTCTTCCCCCTCCTTGCGTTTCCTTTTAATAAAATTTAATGTTTTCATTTTCAAAGACCTAGAAAATCCAAACACTTTTTAAAAGCCCCGAGGAACTATAAAAATTAATAGCACAGGGATAATTTCTTTTTCAGTGGCGACTCAATTAAACCTGCCAAAGTCAGACAGTGTGATTTAAACGCACCGCTTGCAGAGAGACCCGAGCAAAGCAGGCAAACATGGAATGAACAATAATATTTACCAATTACCCTCTTGGATGTTTCCCACCCGGCCCCTTCCCCCCGGGGAGAATTTTTTCCTTCCCTCCCTCCTCTCTAGGGGCCAGAGGTCAGCATCCCTAATTGTTTTCTCCTTGAATGGTCACATTGCTATCAACAAGTGACTGAACTTCTTCTCTGTTCAGGGTAATGGAAAAATACCACCCGGGCTGGCTGCCCAGGGCAACAGGCCACGTGGACATTATCCGGACTGTGGGGCTGAGCTCAGCTTTGAAAATGGAAGAATGGCTCCCCTCTGGCTCATCTCAGCCAGGCGCTCCAGCCAGACTAGACATCTCACATTCCACACTTAGTCCTGCCTCAGGGCACTTGCTCCTGCTGTTCACCCTGCCAGGAATGCCCTCTCTCCTGTTCACTGACGCTTACCACAGAACACTTAAATATTATATTTTGTTTGAGGCCCCTATCAAGATCAAGTTCTTTTAAGAAAGCTTTCCTGATAAAATCCATATCCATGTAGATTTCCTATGTAATCTCATTGCCTTCAACTTCTCTTCACTGAGTTGATTGCACATTATCTCTTAACTCATAAGGGCTGTCTGGGCACTGTACTAGCCTAGAACTTTTAACCTGCAGGCTGGTAACTGGCTTCTCCCTACTTCCAGACTGTAAGCTCCTCCAAGGCAGGAACTCCTCTGGATGTATCATTTGCATTATTCATTGCCTTTACTTGGGTGTTCTGCCTGTGATGGAGGCTTAAAACTTGCATGTAGACTGGAATGGAGAGTCTCAATATTTTCTCTATAACAGGAGAATGAGTTTTGTGCCTCAGGAAATGGTACAAGGATTTCAATGCAGCATTGTTTGCATAAAAAAATTAAAAAATAAATAAATTACAAGAGATAAAAAAGACCTGAGCTAAGCGTCCAACAGTGGGGAATGGATAAAGAGAATATGGGATATAGTAACATGCTCTGGAGCAGTTAAAATAAAGGAAATGGAGTTGAATTATCAATATGTATAGATTCCCAAAACAGAAACATTGACTGAAAAAGGCAAACTGCAGAATAATATGTTTGTTAAGATATAATTTATGATGATTCAATGCCACAGAAACCAATACTATGTAGCATTTTATGGGTCCATATGAACATATCCATGTGTGAACACATGGATGAGAAAGAAATACACACAATTCTTGCCAGGGGTTGCCTCTGGAGAGGGAGGGAAAGGAATGGGGAATGGGACCCAAGATTCTTCATCTTGGATATCTTTTTCTTCTCATTATAAAACTCTGAAGCAAACAAGAGAATGTTAACATTTGCTAATCCTGCTTGATGAGTACATGGGTGTCTGTGGGGGAGAGAGTGGCAGAACGCCCACCTCATGGGCTCCCCCTCCTCTAGTTCACCCTGGACCCCCTTTCCTGGCCTCCTCTGTGGCAGCC
Source organism: Panthera uncia (assembly GCF_023721935.1). Taxonomy (NCBI): domain Eukaryota; kingdom Metazoa; phylum Chordata; class Mammalia; order Carnivora; family Felidae; genus Panthera; species Panthera uncia. The sequence goes on from NW_026057586.1 coordinate 28,048,831, forward strand.
ATGTGACTTCAGTCTGGCTGGGGAAGCGGGCAGGTGGGTGGGAATGATAAGACAGTGGCTCCAGGTCTGGCTGCTGAATACCTGGCCTGGGTCAGCAGCCCTAGAAGCAAGCAAACCAGCCATTCATTCTGCTGTCACCCTCCCCAGGGAGCTTCCTCGGATTAAGCCGGACTGCAGGGAACAGGAAAAGCCAAGGCCAGGGGACTTTTGCTGCCTGCAGGATGCAGGTGAAGCCTCCAGTTGCCAGCCTGTGCCCCGCAACAGGCACTTTGCCCTTTGATTCATGTTAGCCAGCCTCCTCACTGTCCCCAGACCACACTTTGCTCATTTCTGATCTGCTCGCCACTAGGGATATATCCCTACATTGCTTTTTCAGCACATACTCAACCATCAAACCCTTCTGCCTGGCTCAGGCTACTGTCCTGGTGACGCCACATCCCCTCATCCCAACCTATTCCCAGAACTCTATCTGTACTGCTTGTTTTGGCTTTAACCACACACTGTCCTTGCTGTTGCTTGTATCTTCGTGACAGGGACAATGCCTTATCTTTGCATTGTCTGTCAGGGAAGGACCTAAGTGGACTTTTTCTGTGCTACGCAGGGTGGGGTGGTGGTGGGGGTGGGGGGAGAATAACAAAGTCTAGTCTGGTGCCCTCTGCGAGTCTGATGGGTTTAGAACACATTGTTTGGAGTTTCCAGAATTGAGGTAAAAGAGATCCTTACTGGAGAGGGGTGAGGGGGGGCATGTGCCCCAGTGAGAGCACAGCAGGGAAGCCCCCTTATGAGGAGCTGTTGGGGAAGAGGGTTCTGAACCCGCAGCTTAGATTCATTCTCACTGCAGAGAAGATCAAGTTTAACTCCAGCCGGGTTTCTTAACATTGCTTGTTTCACTTCTGGTTCCTCTGTAGGGACTCCAGATAAGATCCCATAGAATGCAATGGTGTCTATTTCAGAGGCAGCGGGGAAGGTGGGGAAGACATCAGGAAGCAGCATCCTATTCCTGAGGTTTATCTGTAGAAAGGAGGTGGCCGTGCGGGAGCCTAGGATGGAGAGAAGATCCTGGACGCAGGGATGGGGTCCTCATCTGGGGTGTAGCAATGACCAGTTACAGAGCCTCCCTGAGACTCAGGTTCCTTATTTTTAGAAAAGAGATAATACAACTTTGCTGGGCTGCTGAGGTCGAAGTGAATAAAATCCATGAAAGGGTTTATCAACCTGTGAGTGCTATGCAAATAGTTGGGATCTATGTGTCTTTAACAGATGTGGATAACAAAATAGATGCCAGATAGAGATAGGCCTGTCAGAATGAAAAGGCTACTGAATGAGTGAATGAAGGGATGAGGGAATGAGCTAGGGAGGGGGCATATGCTCACAAGGTGGTCCAGAGGACCAGGGCATGGTCACGTGGGCAGAGGCAGTATCTAGACAGACACTGAGTAGGGACTTGGGACTACACCCAGGAAGCATGACCTTGATGTGGTTGATCCCTTATCTCCTACTAAAGACTGGAGGGCTTGGTCAAGCATCCTCTTCCCCAGGGGAGAGCAAATACCTGGTGCCTGCAGCTAATGGAGGGCTCCTAGGGCTCTAGCACCAACCAGAGCCCCAAACTGCGTCCACTCCAAGGAGGACATGGGAAACAAAGCCGTTCCTCAGATGTTAGTAATCTGGTCAAATGGCATGCAGAGCACCATTACTGCATGTTTAGAAAAGGAACAGACAATCACAAATGTAATTAGGGGAGACCCTGATGCAAACTCAGGATGGAAATACTTTGGAGGAGGGTGTAAGGACCACACATGTTTTATACTACAGAGTTTTGTCTCTCTGAGACGCTTATCTTCCTACTTCCCTGAGAAATATAATCTGAGCATTGTCTTTGGACACTGGAGCTTTCCACAAACGGGCCAGCTGGTCCTTCTGGTGTGTTCTCCCACTTTGGCTGCCTTGCACAAACTCCTTCCAGTCCATGGGTCCCATCACCAGGGCACTTCTCAAAGCTCACCTTCTTCCCAGTGGATTCAGACCTTCCCCTCAAACTATGTCTTTTTGTTTTCACACTCTCCCATTTGTATCCTCCACATGCTCGGCTGCCCCCACCCTCTACTGGACTCACCATTCTCTGCCTAGCATTGCACCTGTTTGTACCTCACCTTTTCTTTCACACTGTGAGCTCTCTGAAGTTTAGTTTACAATTTCTGTGCCCTTTAATCCCCCTAGCACAGTGCTGGGCATATAGGGAACCCCCAAATATTTGATGACTTGTTGGGAAGACAGCATTCTTCATGACCCAGTAACACCTTGTCCCTTGTATCTGTGGCTAAATGGACAGTTACGGGCAGTCACAACTTTTCATGCTTGCCAAGGTGCAAGCATCAGCAGGCGACACCTGGCTTCAGCTCCCACCTCCAAATACTCTCCCTCCCACCCTGTGTGTGAGGCTGGACTCATTACTAGACCCTACATAACATGCAGCACCTGTGTAATCCTGCCTTGGTGATGCTGCGTTTGCTGTTTTTCTCTCAACACTACACTTCAATGCCTAACCACTCCCCTTGTGCTCCTGAGAAACAAACTCACAGCCCAGGGTGATCTCCAGAGGATGGGACATCCTCCTCAGTGTCCCTCCCTTTTCATTCCCACCTTCTTTGCATTGTGCGGTCCCCTCGGGGTGGGGTGGGAGAAACCAGATTCGCAGATTACTGCCACCTGTGCAGGGTCAGATGCGTGACGAGGCTGTTCAGAGAGGGTGAGCTCAGTTCCAGACTGGGGGTGGGTGGGTGGGTCCTCAAGGATATAGGAGGCGGCACTGGAACTGAGCAGTGAGGATGGGCAGGATCTGGACTGGCCAAGGAGAAAGCTGCAGGAGCAACAGGGCAAAGAGTGCCTGGGAAAAGTGAATTCAGACAGTGGCTGGGAAAGAGGAATTATAGGACATGGGGCAGAAGTTAGATGATGGCCCAGGACGGGGAATTATCCAAAACGACACAGTATTCGTACCTGAAGTCTTTCTGAGCGTCTATGAGTGCCCACCTTGTGCTGGGCTAGAGACAACCAGATTGGCTCGTGCCTGTGCCACTCTTGGAAATACCCAAATCCTCAGGCATGGGGTGAGTTCACTCTTTTCTAGCGAAATGGGAGTTGGGGGGAGGGCATCCTTCTTGGTCCACACTCATGTGGGATTTAAGGATGGTCTCTCCTAAGTGCCTTATCTGCTTTGGGAGTGTGACAGTCACTAGGCAAGATCAATCAAGTGGGCAAGGCCGCGTGTGCTTCGGAGAGAGAAGGCTCACCGAGAGAACAGGCAAAATAAGAGAGGAAGCCACACGAGGGGGATGCTTACACACAGACCCCAGGCCTAAACGTGGGGACTCTGACATGCCTTATGAAGGCAAGAACTTCTCCTGGCCATAATTCAAGTGCAGAAAAGTGGGACCCTGAGAGAGGCACTGTTGAGGACATTTTTGAGGCAACAGAGGAGTGTGTAAAATCCAGCTGCTCCAGGCTACTTCCAAATGCCTTTTCCTTAGGAACCTCAGAAATGCAGAGCCTCGGCACTCAAGCCCACTGGGTGAGGGGGCTGAAAATGAAATGCAAACTCAGACACATCACGGGGGCTCAGTGGCCTGGCCTGAGCATGCAACCCCTTTAAGAAAGACACTGGCATGGAGAACACCCAGACCAGCATGGCAGGGACTAGAGGAAACCTCCTCTAGGAACTCTGAGAGGAGGATGAGGTGCATGGGGAACGATGACAGAGGGCACAGAACAGCAGTTGTCACTGGGTTGAGGCCTTCAGCTCTGTGGACAGTGCTCCCATGAGGGCAAGACTAAGACTTAGAGGATACTGGCGTCCTAACACCCTAGGGCTATTGTGCAAGCCTGGGAACTGCCTGCACCGGGGTCGCCTGGTTTTTCTGAGCACCTCTCATGTGCGGGGCCTGATGCTGTGTCCCAGCACAGTAGAAAGCTGGCCATACTCAGGCTCACAGAAACCACATTTTGGCCTTTTTGGAACATGTAGGGGAATGCTTTGTTTGGTAAGAGTATTCTGAAGATATGCATAAACGTTTCATAATGAATAGAGCAGTGTGCTCTCAGGAGTGGGAAAGTGACATACACGTCCCCCTCTGTGGGTGATCCATGTGAGGAAACGACTCTTTACAGAAACAACGGCCGGCCGGCATCATTTTTGGCATGCACACTCAACTCATCCTGAATCGGGCTACACACAGATTGCAAAGAAGGTCGTATGTAAATATAAATACATTGTATCACATAAATAGAAATTTAGAATTCCAAGCAGCAGCATAGAAATCACAGCAATATATCTCATTTAACACTCATGATCATCCCATGTGGTGGGTGCTATTATCTTCATTTTAAAAAAGAGGAAACCAAGACATGGAAACATGAAGCAAATTGGCCAACGTCACTTAGTTGATAGGTGGCTGAGGCAGGACTTGAACCCAGAGCTAAGGTCTTAGTTGCTATGTTCTATGGGAGGGATGTAAACACAGGAAGAAGGGTGCCTTGCCAGAGACGCCGATGGGGAGTTGCTGCCTCAGGGCTGGGGTGGATAAGGTTCCTTCCACCTCTACAGGTCTATGGTCTGGCCTCTACGGTTTTCAGGCAAACACAAACATATGCCAAGTTGGGCACAGCCTCCACAACCCTAAGTAATTCAAAGAATGTGATACTGGGGAGGCAGAGAAACAGCCACAAAGGCAAGGCTAGGTGAAGTCTGTACATTCCTGAGTCCCTTTTCTCTTTGCAGTTGTTCTTGCTGCCCCTTTAAGGGTACCTGGCCCCTGGGGACTGAGCAGCTGATCTGTCTTAACGAAGGAATATTAAACAGCCCAATGGAGAAGATGGGGTGGGAGGCCTCAAGTCCATCTACTCCAATCCATGGACCCATGATAAAATAAATCCTCTTCATCTCAGGGAGATCCAGAGATGCTCTCATTTTTGGTGGGCTGGAAAGTGCCTATCTTGAATACTAAAGTTAGTTTATGAATCCTCACCAGCCGGGAAGGTTCTGTGGAGCATTTCTTTCTATAGACTGTATTAGGAAAGTCTCTTGTCTTAGAAGCAGACTCTTTGGTTTTCCAAATACAACACTGTATTATACTACTGAATATTCTTTGTTAAACTATGAATGCCTTCTCCCTCCCCATGGAGTGTGATATACCCCTTTGGAAAGACATGCCACCCTCTCTGCTATCCTGACAATTGAGAATCACCGGTCTTGTGTAACGGTTGTAGCTGAGAAGCCACAGATATGAGTTAATTTGCCCATAGTCACAAAATGGCTTATTTGGCTCATTCATTTCAGTTCTACTGAACAAAGATTTATTGAGCAACTACTATGTGCCTTGGATCTTAAAGCTAACAGGTGCACATGCATTTTCAAATCTATCTTGGAGGGGGCCCTTTGACCAAAGGACTGGATATTTTCACTGGTAGAATTTAGGTACCAGTAGGGTACATTCTCTTAGTTGGGAATCTTTGGATACCACTAAAATCTCACACTGTGGACAAATCTGCTCAATCAGTGCAAAAAGGGCCAGTCCTGCATGGGTACCCAGCTTTGAAGATGGCAAAAATGAGAAAGATTAGACCTCTCCCTAAAGTAATAGCATCTCCCTGCTGCCCCTCTCTTGTCAACACCCTCTTCTCCTTGGATTTGGCCTTATACCCTGCCTGCTGTGTTCTTACTAAATTGGGCAGAAGGGCGCCTCCCCCTTTATTTCTTCCCATCCCCCCCAACCCGGTTTCTTCCCAGCACAAGGTTCCATTCTTCATTAATGCTGTTTTAAAGCCAGCATGGAGCTGTTTTCCAGATGTGGCCATGCGCAGACAGTAATTATGCTCTGTGATCCCTTCCAGCTGCTCCCATCGCTTGCCAACAACCCCCTCCCCACCCCCACCTTGCAGCCCCAGGAGTCCATGTTTGGGGGCTGCAAATTAGGGCAAACGTTGTAAAATGATCGTGTGCTACACACGGCCTTCTCCACAAGAATTATGGACTTTATAACTGAGCTAATTGGCATTAGGTCTTGCCTGAAAGGTCAACAGAGTGGCAAAGAAACAGGATCTTTGTAAATTGATCGGCTGGTTCCCCCTGCGTCCCCCCAACTCTCTCTCCCGTTTTGAAATACGGCCTACCTGCCTTGCAGAATTGCTGACTCTTGTAAATTACTGCTTTGACTGTGTGGGACTGTGACACATTGTTTCACGTCACCTCACGTGGAAGGTGGTGGGGATGTTGAAGGGGAGCATAATTAAACCCTGTGAATTCTTCTACCATGCCACAAGCTTCAGCCTTCACACACCTCGGTGAAGCAAGCAGTGCATTGTAATGCTCCTGACCTTCAAATCAAGCGTGATTTATCCAAAGGTAGCATACAGGCTCACGATTATTTATTGCTCCAAATACATGAGTTCCTTTGGGATGATCTTGTCTTTCTTAAATGGGAACACTTGTACAATGTTTTTTTTTTGTTTGTTTGTTTTTCACTCCACACATTCTTATTGAGCATAGTAGTGGCAGGGTTCAAGACTGACCTTAGGAGGGAACAAAAGTTGTGTTTCTGGGAATCTGAGATGTTACGTTTTTATCTATACTTTGTGCTGATCTTTCAGCACAGGGTGAATTGAAGCCTTATGGTTTCAAAATGTCTGCCCTCCCCATCTGGTGCTCACTGTTGGGGTTAAGCATTGGAAGTCCTTGTTCAAACATGTATGGTATCTGGGAGAAATAATGCATCAAATTTGTGGTTCTTACTCCCTTCCTTCTTCTTTTTCTTCATCAGGGACCCTTGAGAATCTAATGAAAGCTGACCTCATATTGCACACACACATGTTTTGCCTACAACGTAGGGCTGTTCTTGGATCTTCCAAATCCCTGCTATGGATCAACTCCAGGTTATGAATCCCTGCTTAGTTATCATCCTTGCTCACTGACAGTCTAGCTCACATGGACTTATTAGACCCCCTCTAGCAGGGAGACCTCAGGGAACAGGTCTTAGGCTGGCCAAGGTAAAGGGAAAAATGAGAGAAGCAAAACTTCAGTGGCCTGCTTTTGGGCTACAATGCAAGGGGAGGTCTGAAAATCATCTATTCATTAAACGTGCAGTCTGCAGACCTAATAAACAATGCAACATGCACATATCCACATGCAACTCTTTTCCAAATGTATGTAAATGCTGTCGAGATGTGAACATTAAGTGTTGGCCTAATCAACAGACACAAAAATGGTAACTGTTGTGCTGGGAGGTTATTTAATGCAAAAAAGGGATCTGAGCTGGGAAGTTTAGGAGGCCTTGGTCTACTCTATCCGTGATCCAGGTCACCATCCCCTCTTACCTTGATTGCTACTGCAGCCCGAGCATGTTTCTCCCTCACATCCTACCCCTAACACTGTGGCCAGGGTGGTTTTCCCAGATGCCAGGTCTCCTAAGCTTAAACCCTCCCATGGCTGCCATCCCACTCTGGGTCCTAGCCAAACCCTTGTCATGGCCTCCTGCTCTGCCCTCATCTGCTATTACTCTCCCCTTTGCTCATATCACCGCAGCCCCTGATGCTCCTCAAACAAGCTGGTCAAGCTACCACCTCACATCTTTTGCCCTTGCAAAAGGGCACTCTGCCCACAGTACACCTGTCCCAGGTGTTCTGATGGTTGGTCTCCTCCCCCTTCCAGGTCGTTGCTCATGTTTCACACTTGCTCCTCACCTCATCTAACACAGCCACCACCTGCCCCACTACTCCCAATCCTTCTTCCTTGCTTTATTTTCTCCCACAGCCTCCAACACCACCTGACTTCATATTTACTTTTGTCTGTGTCTTCCCACCAGAATATCAGCTCCTTGAGAACAGAACCTTTGTTTGGGGTGTCTTCTGCTGAATCCAACGGCAATAGATATTTTCCTGTCGGTGAGCTCCAGGCCGCCGGACCCCATCTGCTACAGCTCTGTGCTTTGAGCATTGCAGTGCAGCTTCTCCTTAAGAGGTTTTCACAAGTTCAGAGCAGTCCTGGGTATTGGGGAGTTGAAATTATTTTTACCCATGTGCAGCTGAAATAGCCATCTGCCATCACACCGCCCAATTCCCCACTGTGTTTAAAATCCATCTGGAGTTCTTTTTTTTTTTTTTTTTAATTATCCATATTAAAAAAACATCAGTGTCTTGGTGCAAAAGAAGGTGCCTTGTTTTCATATCTTTTCTGCCTGTGGCAGAACCTGTCCTAGGACAGAGGGATAGATTTAGGGCTACTCACTGCTTGTTTCAAGCTATATGGATTAATTATTGTTTCTAGGTGCATGGTTGTTCCTTGTTCTAGGGATGTTTACCTTCCTATACCTAAATATAATTCAAAGCCCAGCTCATGTTACCTCCTCCACAAAGCCTTCATGATTACTCTAGCCTTCCCTTCTCTGACATCATCATGGTAGAAATGGGTAGCTCCTTAGAACAGTGTCCTTACTTTTCTTCTGTTTTCCTCAGCTGTGTTGGCCTTGTACTTGTCAGCTCTGTGACAACTGAGACTATACTTCACGTTGATCTTGCAACTGCCACAGAGCCCAGTCCAGAAGGGCCCTTATAAAGTCTTGGAATGCCTTCTAAATCCTTCTTTTCCTTCAAGGCTCCTCAGATCCTTTTTGAACAGCTCAGGTTTTCACCATGTTTGGACTCGTAGAGTGTCATCTAAATAATCTGAATTCAATATAGTACCTACGTTCCTCCTGCTTTGCCAAAGCACTCTGTGAGCTCTGGATTGTGGGGAAGGTATCTCACATCCCATTGCCTACATAATGACCAGACCAAAGCGATGCTCAGTGAATAATTTTGATTTAAATTACGATGGCGATGATGATGGAAACACTCAATCATTGTTCCTACCTTCAAAGGGCTCACAGTCTATTAGAGGAGAGAGATAGATGGCGGGGCCCGGGGAGGGATATGTGGGCACCTCCATGTGATTTTAAAAGGAGAAAGCAATGAACTCATCATGAAATTTAAAAATGTCTAACATTTGAACTTGAAGTTTCAGGAAGAGGATGCACAAAGGCACAGAAGTAGGAAGAGTCTGGTGGATTCTGGGAGCAGCTGTGGTTCTGAGTGGCTGGGGTATAGGAGGCATAGGTGGTGCTGAGAGGTCAGCCTTGGAAAGTAGGAGGGTTGGGCAGGGGGCCCTATCCTGCTCTGTTAGACACGCCCATCCCCGCTCTCCCTGGTCATTTATTCCAATCTCAATGCGTGCATTTATCTAAACTCTTTGGTAATGAGATTTATGGGTTTGTCCTCCTCTAGGTGAAGTGGGACCTCCTTTGATTCACCTTAAATTGTGGGTTGGGGCTCTGGGGGGTGATGTCCCTCAAGTTCCTCCTATTCCTTTCAGTCCAGTGACGTGTCCTTTATAAAAAACAAGACACACACAGACAAGTATTTGGAAACTAGGTGTCTGGAGATAGACCCATCTATTATTACCTTCACGACTTTGGACAATTTCTTTAACTCCTCTGAGCCTCAGTCTTTTCACTTGAAAAACAGAAAATAACATCAGGCCCACCTACTTCATTGCTCAACTATAATATAACTATCGGTGTAAAAGAGCCTTAAAACACATACCACTCTGCACAAATGCAAGGGCTTATTACCCTGACGGAAGAGACAGCCGCTCCTTCCTCCCGAGAAGACTCCCTTGCCAGGCGGTACAAACGTCAGTGGGGGTCCCTTGGTCTCCCATGGCAACTCGCCTCATCAACCCACTGGCGTTTTTGCCTCCACAGAAGGCAGCACTTGCTCATTAGGCAGAACAAAGTACCCACGTTCCATTGGGGTATAGATGGAAAGCTGCGAGGTAGAATAGATTTCTTCCCCTCTGCTTCCCTCCCTCTCCCTTTTCATGTTCACAAGTGTCTCCGGAACAAGCTGTCTCCTGTCTGGGGAAGGCAGAGCCCAGGCCGCGCAGAGGTGGTGTGAGAGATTTGAGAATGCAGCTGCTCCAGCCCTCTTCCCCAGTGCGTCCCACAGCTTGGCTGGCTCTGGCCCTGCCATGCTTGCAGCACATCTGAACATCAGCCGTTCGCATAAAATGTTAGCCCCAAACACTGCAGACCTTCGTCTGGGCACCGAAGGTTATTGGCTCCACATACCCACTGGGGGCAGGGCATCAAGGGACAGGAAGGAAGCCAAGTTCCTATTTCTTTACCTGCTCTCATCTAGTGAATGGTGAAGGGGCCCCTTGTGGCCACATTTCCAGCCCCTGGTCCATTTTACTTCCATTCAAGCAGCAACACATATCCCAAATCCTGAATGGGAAGCAGGGGGACTAAGCAGTGCAGGAAGACAGATGGGAGAGAGGCAGGATGGTGGGACTGATGAAGAGCACCCACTTCACTCTCTGGGGTTCCTTCTTTTAGGCCCTTGGGACCTTTACAATGCCCACTTCACATGCCCCAGCACCCTCTGCCCCAGGCTCCAACAGAGGTGGAGGTGACTTCAGGCCAAGAAAAGTAAAAGCATTGTCCAATGCTTTCAGAGATTCAATTTGATTTGGTTTGCTTCAATGTGATTCGATTCAATTCAACTCCGTTCCCACATATTCAGCACTATTTGTGTGTCAGGAAGTTTTCTCAGTCTTGGGGATTCTCAAATGAAGCCGAGTCAATCCAGAAATAATTTCAAAACTCTTAAAAGTTAGGCTAATCTGACTCAGCAATTCTTTTTCTAGGAGCTTAAACTAAGAAGATAATCTTGAATGTATGGGAATATTAGCTATGAAGACGTTCCTCTTTGTTTAAAAAGCAATACAAATTTCTCAGGGATAGGAGACAAGCATTAGATGTATTTAATACAGGCCTTACAAGCTCTAATGACATAGGCAGGTTGAAACCAGTCAGGCAGGAGGAAAACCAGTTAGTACAGTATCTTTAGATGCACAAGGAATGTGCCAAAGGTTCCCAAACTTTGTCTCAGTAGTATTTTTATAGCATCCATAAACCAAAATAGGTGATACATGGTTAAGTTTATTAAGGATGTAGGGCCAAATAAGCTGATAAGTATTTATTTCCTAACAGCTTACTAGCTGTTTGAAAAAATATTTCACATAAGTTGAAAGAAAAAAATATTTATAATTCAGTCTTAAATAATCATAATCATTTACCAATGGAATATGTGCACCTGTTGGCCATTGTACAATTAGTCAAACCTTGGAATCAGATTGGACAGATCCACCCTAATTTCCTGTTCTACAATGATTTTTGTATGGTACTTTCTTTTTAATACATCAACCAATGAAAACCCAGAGTTGCAAAGATATGATGATATCATATATATGTAGCATGATATAATCTCTGAACTCCCTCAGGCTGGTAATTTGTGTAGTATCTGACAGTATTAAGTACAATGGTGCGTCCTTTGATAATTAAAGATATCTTGTACTACCCTTATGGGTTCCCTGTGGCACCCTGGAGTTCCTTGGAACAAAGTTTGGGAACTGCAGAAATATGTTCAATTCCATTTTGTTGAAACAAACTGCCTTCTTTATTTTCCCTTTTGGTTTAGCTTTTGATAGACATAAGAATACAAGAAATATTTTACTTTTCTATTGACTGTAGAAAAGAAAATCAGTCCAAGACTCTTATAAATAGCAACTGACCCTTAACTTTAGTTTAGTTTAGTTTCAAGGAGGCCATTGGGCATGGTGGGGACTGAGGCAAAGAGTGAACACAAGTTCCATCTAAAGAAATAAGCTTCTACTCAGCTTCCCCCACGTAGCTTGATGAGAATGTGATTATTACCATTTTTTTAGAGAGAAGCAGAAATTATGGACTTTTACGTAAAGTCTCCCAATATCCAGATACTGGCAACTAATTCTAACATATTCTTTTTATAACTATTGGGTAGCTCAATACTATCCTACACAGAAAAGACATGCCTTTAGGTGGTGGCATTTCACTTGTGAGTCATTGGGTTTGTGACACATAATAAGTTATTATGTCACCATTAAAAATGACATTATTGATAAACATATAATCACACTAACAGATGTTTATGGCAAGTAGAAAAAGGTAACAAAGATCATACCATTTTTATAAGGGCTATTTATGGATAGTAAGATGACTAAAAGGATATATAACCAATTGGATAAACTTGTTTTTGCTGGGAAGGGAATCATTGCTGTTCTGTATTTTCTAAGTTATTTTTATAATAATCATATATTGCATCCACAATTTGTTTTGTTTGTGTTCATTTTAAAAAAGAAGCTTAGAGCAATTACCATGAATAAGAGACTATTAGGCACAAACACAAATACAAATCAAAGTTGCATGAGTCATACAGAAGCTTATTAATGAATGGGAGAGACATCACATTTACTAGTGATATATTAATTGATGAAACAAGTGGGAGAGTTACATGATTATATCTAAGTTGTTGAAGGGGTTCAAGATAGGGAAGCAACTGGAGGGTGGCATGCAACTGGAGGGTGGCATGGCCATGGAAGGCAGCTATATGTGGGGTCCCGGAAACCATCCCCGGGTCAGTGGTTCGGGACTCAGCTTAGGGTTGCATTCACAGCTAAGATTTACCGAAGTGGAAGGACACGAAGCATAAGCAGCAAAGGGAAAAGGCACATGGGGTGAAGTCCAGAGGGAACCAGGCATAGTCTTCCAAGAGTTTTCTCTCAGTGGAATCACATAGGACAAGCTTAACTCTTGCGCTGAATTGTGACAACACATGGGAAGTACTGTCTATCAGGGAAGCTTATCAGACATGAAGTGCTCAGGGTTTTACTGGGGCTGGTCACACAGACACCGCCTACCTAGCATGTACCAAGATTTTGGACTCCCAGAGGAAAGCGGGTTTCAGCATAAAGCACATAGTTTGTATAGTGTAGGCACAGTGAGCCATGCTTGCCTATTAGGGAATAGTCGGAACTTTCCTAAAATCCAAGTTCCCAATACCAGCCAAAGACAACCTTGCCTGCAGCACACTTTTCTAAGGATGGCAATCTCAGGCCTTCTGTTTTATCTCTCCTCTGCACAGAAGCCTTCACAGGGGAGATGAGATTTGAGCAGGGCCATGATTTAGGGAGATGGAGAGAAGAAGGGAAAGTGTTCCAGGTGTGGCCAACACTCAAAACTAAACCTCTTTTCAGAGATCAGAGAATCCTAAAATTGGAAGGGGTCATAAAAGTCATCTAGTCTAGAACTTCCAGAGGGCAAGCATATACCATCAGCAGTATGCAAGCCCATTTTAGACTATCCATGGATGAATGCTGAATTGTTTTAATTTGTATATATTAATGTTCATATATTTATCTTGATGCACAGTTACAGGCATACCTCATTTTATTGTGCTTTGCTTTGTTGTGCTTCTCAGATATTCTCAGTGTTTTTTACAAATTGGAGGCTTGTGGCAGCCCTGTGTTAAGCATGTCTATTGGTGCCAACTTTCCAACTGCATTTTCTCACTTTGTGTCTCTATGTCACATTTTGGTAATTCTCACAGTATTTCACATTATTATTATATTATTCATTTTTATACTTGTTATGCTGTAATCACATGGACACATGTTCATGATCTATTAAGTAAAAACAGGTAACAAAGATCATGATACCATTTTTATAAAAGCTATGTATAGATATTTATGACATTTGTTATGGGGATCTATGATCAGTGACTGCAACTCTCTGAAAGTTGAGATGATGGTTAGCATTTTTTGGCAATAAAGTATTTTTCAATTAAAGTATGTACATTTTTATACATAATGCTAAGTATAGTGTAAACATAGCTTTCATATCCACTGGGAAACCAAAACATTTATTTGAATTACTGTATTGTGATGTTTGCTTTATTGCAGTGGTCAGTAATGAAACCCACAATATCTCTGAGGTATGCCTATACATATATAAAGTTAATAATAATATTTTATAATATATCACAGACATTATGTATATATGTGTATATTTCTACATATCTATCTGTTATCTGTATAAAAACCTGGTACTGTAGGTACTATCTAGGATTAGGCTAATTTTTTTTAATGAATATAACTTATTGTCAAATTGGCTTACATACAACACCCAGTGCTCATCCCAACAAGTGCCCTCCTCAATGCCCATCACCCATTTTCCCTCTCCCCCACCTCCTACCCATCCTTAGTTTGTTCTCTGTATTAAATAGTCTCTTGTGTAGGGCGCCTGGGTGGCTCAGTCGGTTAAGCATCTGACTTTGGCTCAGGTCATGATCTCACGGTCTGTGAGTTCGAGCCCCGCCTCGGGCTCTGTGCTGACAGCTCAGAGCCTGGAGCCTGCTTCAGATTCTGTGTCTCCCTCTCTCTCTGACCCTCCCCTGTTCATGCTCTGTCTTTCTCTGTCTCAAAAATAAATAAAAACATTAAAAAAAAAATAAATAGTCTCTTGTGGTTTGCCTCCCACCCTCTCTGTTTGTATCTATTTTTTCCCCCTTCCCTTTCCCCATGGTCTTCTATTCAGTTTCTCAAGATCCACATGTGAGTAAAAAGGTTAATTTTTTTTTAAAAACATGTTAATTGAAAGACAAATATTAAATAATATTAAGTAATTAATAAATATAGAATAATTAAATCTTAAATAAATCTCAAATAATATCAAATATTAAATAAACAACAGCCTCAGGGGGCTGAGGCCACATCTAACCCCTGAGGACAGTACAGTGAGCAAATGGCTGATGCTGATCAGCCCAGCCTCCCTCCTACCACGGAAACCTCACTATCACGTTTTTACTTTGGTTATGTAGTGTCATATGCTACCTGTGTAAAGGAAGAGCTTTTTGCTAAACTTCTAGGGTACCTTCCAGATCTACTAGACAACACTTCCCTGATTCTATGAGACCTCGTAATGTAAGTCAGTGGGAAAATGGAATTCAATTTTTACTTATTATTTTAAGAAGTCTTTTTTTTTTCTTGTATAACTCAAGATACTTCTTTATGGATACTATCATTGTTTATCCACTGCAGGAAGTTCATTGAAAAAAGAAAACACACAAATCACCCAGAAGCTTCCTGTTGTACATTACTTTCTGCGTCTTAAATCCACTTCCTCATCTCTCTGTTCTTTCACCAAATTCCACTCTAATACCTTTTACGCATGAGACACTGACTGGCATTGCCGACTTGGCCTGATTCTGTTTCCCTTGCCCATCCTTCAGGAAAGCAGTCCTTGGTGACAATATTTTGGCTCTGACCATCCACTCTGGGTTCCAGCGGGACTTCTAAAACCACTCACTGCAGTTCTCAGCCATGCCCTCTGAGATTTCTGAGCCCACAGAGACTAGGAAGTTATTATTAAGCAGAGAAATATACCTTTGTGATAGTCCTGGAGGCTATTTCAGGCAAGTGAGCTGAAAACCTAAGTGAGGCTTTTTGATTGTTGATGCCTGGGGGACCCAGAAGCAAAAGCCCCTCTTCTCTTTCATCTAACAAGCCCCTAGGATAGATGCACCTTATAATGTCTGTCAAAGAACTTAGCTTGCTGTCAGGAAGAGGTCTCTGCCTTTCAACATTATTAATTCACTTAACAAAAAAAGTACCTATTTTGTGTAAGACCCTGTTCTGAGCATTGGGGACACAGCAGTGAGTGTGGTGCCCTTGATTTCTGTCCATATGGAGATTACATTTCAAGAAGCCTTAGCCACAGGCAAAGCAGACAGCCTGATGACTTCACACAGTCCCATCCGTCTCTGTGCCCACTCCCAATTCTCTCCCTTTCTTTCAGATGTGAAAATCTAGATCTTATTTTATAGGTAAGGTTTGGATGTCTAATGGCCACTAGACAGTGTTAGATCAAGCGCTTAAGTCAGGCACTCTCTTAGGTCTGGAATTACACCTCTATCCACTTACATATGAACCAACATTTAAGGCTCAAATAAAGTTAAACCTCTTCGGTGAACTATTCTGTATTAGAAACTCTGAGAAAACCTGTCTTTACTCAGTTCTCCCATGGGCACAGGTCTGCTCCATTCCTTTACCTGAGCAGTCAAGCTGGTGCCTGTGAGCCTGTCTCTTACAGATAGGTGACTGGACTACGGTGGGCACCTGTTCCTGGGGCAGCCTATCTATCTCTAGGCTGGCCAGGTGCCTCTGAGCAGGTCTTCATTTGAGAGATTTGCTTAAAGGAGCAGTGTGACTTCAGTGGGCCAGTCTGGCCTCTGAATTGGGCTTATAGGGCTGTTGACAGAGGAAGCAGATAAGAGGAAGGGACACACACACACACACACATACAGCTGCATCATGGGAGAGGCGGAACTCTGGCAAGAAGACGGTAGACTCCTGCTGTCAAGGGGCACTGCCAGAATGGCCTTAGATCTCAATGGTCTTTGATTCCCATTTATATTATTGTCCTGTGAAGAGGCCCCACTGTGCTTGAGATATTCTGAGCTCCTGTTCCTTCTAAATCAAAGGGCTGAGGTGAGATGTTTCTTCTCCTCCAGCCCCATCCCTTCCCTCTTGTCATCTTCCCTCACATGCTTTCTCTCTTGCCTCTCTGGACTAGAGCCTTACAGAATTCCTGATACTTAGCTTCTTAATCCCAGTAACTTGTGAAGTTTTTGCAAAGTGCTCAGTCCTATGCCAGGTGCTAAAAGGGATAAGAAAGGAAGTAAGATGTTCAGCTCCAGCCTGCAGGGAGCCTCTATTCCGGCAAGACAGGGAAGGCCTGTGAGCACCACCAAGCTTGGTAACTCGCCAAGCCAGGGTCTGACTATCCCTGAATGCAGTGTATTTGGGTGCCTGTGAAGTCAGAGGAGGCCTCTGGGCACTGGGGGAGGTGAGAAAATGTGGCTGGAAGGAAAGGATTGGGGAGATCATCCCAGTTACAGAGACCAACATGAGCAAATGTCTGAGGAAGGGAATGAAGCTGGTCGAGGGGGCCAGGAGGAAGGTCCAAATGGGGAGAGGAGAAGGGAGCTGGAGATGGCTTCACTCTGCAGTCCTTACCCTGCCATTAAATCTGGGGGGGTAAAATGGTGAGCTGGCCAACCTGCCCTCTCAATCACCTCATCAGGCATGAATTACCCAGGATTAAAAAAAAAAGAAGAAGAAGAAGGAAAGGCCTCATTATGTGGTTGGAAATCCTCATACCAGAGATAAAATTTTATGAGTTGCCTATTGCTCAGCACCCCATATTTTTGACATTCCCTGTTTCACATACAGTATTTTAAATACATGAGACACAGACATTACTGTTTTTTTTATTTTTTTTTTACCCTTTCATTTTTTTTTTTCTTTCTGTCATGGCTTAGTGGGTAGCTCTGAAGTTTTTAATACTGAAGGGCCCATTTCATGTTATTTATTACCCTACTTGCGTGAAAGCTGAGGCCTATAAATCGTCAACACAGGCCGTCTAATTCCAGCAACGGCAGGGCTTCGTCACATGTAATTAAAAGATCCCAAAGCCATTGGAATGTAATGGATTTGGAAATGACACCATAGGGGCGCGGGGAGCAGGCCCAGGAAGAGGCAGCGTATTTCAAAGGCTCTCCTGCGTGGTCTGGGATCGATGGGGCCGCCTGGCTGGCCTCCAGCAAGGCTGGCTGCAGTAGGGATAGAGGAACGGTCTGGATTTGATCTCACCCTCAACTCGGAGATCTTTCCAGCTCCCACCTGCATGGAGGCGCACCTGGCTCTTGGCTTCACAAACTCCTTGAGCCTGGCCTGCCAAGGTGCCACCTCTGGTGGCAGAGAGCATCCTAGCAGGAGTGTTTCTAGAAGTCAGGAGGTAACCCCGCTTCACAGACAGAGAGCCAGCCTAGGATGGGTGGCAAGGGCTTGGTTCCACCTTCCCCACAAGTACAACTGTCCTCTCATTCTTGGTCCCCATCTGTCTCCCTGAAGCTGTTTCCAGCTGTTCTAGACAAGGTCACCCGTGTACAGCTCCAAGTTTGGCAGTGAAGTTTCCTTGACTGTCCACATCCACCTAGAGTCCCCTACCTCTTCCTGTGAGCCCCTGGGGCACCTTGTCTGCCCAGCTGTGGGACACTATGGGGCTGGGAGCGGGTGTTCATTTGCCTGGCTGCCTCATCATCCCTGACAGCTCCTCAGCAACAAGGGCTGCATTTAAGTTGTCTTAAAGTTGTTAGCCCAGTGGCTTTTATACAAACCTGCTGTGTGTTAGGTGGTCACAGGGATGGGGCAGGAAGGAAGACAGGGAGGAGAAGAAAGGACAAAAAGAAAGAAACAAAAAAGGGAGAAAGCAGAGAGGGATCTTTGGTGATCTCTCCATCTCCTGGTTTTAAACAATAAGCTAACCAGACTCCAAGATGCCCCCAATGACCTCCACCTCCTGCTAGCACATCCTTGTGTCCCTCCCCACCCAATGCACCGAGTTAGTGTTTGTGACTAATGGCATGTGGCAGAAGTGTGGTACGTCACTTAGGAGATCAGGTTATACAAAAGAATGCAGCTTCTTCTTTTCCCCTCTCCTTCTCTCTTGAATTTCTTATTCTGGGGAAGCAAGCTGCCATGTTGTACGAGCAGCTGTATGGGTAGGCCCGTGTGTCTGGAAACTGAAGCTTCTGGCCGGCAACCTGACTGCAATCCCACTAAGCTGCTCCCAGGTTCCTGACCTCAGAAGTCATGTGACTAAATGAAGATTCTTTAGGCTTCTCAGTTCTGGAATAATGTATTGCACAGTGATAGATAACTACATACAAACACCATCCGTATGTTGATGACACCAAATTTTTGTTTCCTACTCAGACTTCTCTGCTCAACTGCAGAATTGTATACCCAACTGCCTCCTTTACCTCTCTGCCCTACATTCCAAACTGAACTCCTGATCATGCTCTTAACCTGCTTCCTCCTCAGTTTTCCCATGAGAGTTGGTGTCAACTCCTACCTGGAGGCTAGCTACAGCCTCCTCTCTGCTACCTGCCTCCTCCCTTGGCCACTGCAGTCTGTTTTCTACCCCACAGCTGGAGATCCCAATCAAATGTAAGTCAGACTATGATACTCCGAACCAAAATTTGCCACTCAACTGCCTGAATTCCCAGGCCTCATTACTCTGCTCTTCTCACCATCACCTTTTTATACAACACTTAGAACCTTCAAGAATATTATACAATTAGTTTATGATGCTTACTGCTTATTGCTTATCTCTGCTGGTTTGTAAGCTCCACAAGAAGAGGGATTTTTGTTGATGTTTTCTATTTTGTTTATTGTGGCATCTCCTAGAACAGAAGACCCAGAACTATGAGCCTGGGACATAGTGGTAGGCAAAAAAATTGTTGAAGGATGGAAGGCAGGGAGGAATAGATGGTAGGGGGTCAGGATGGTGAAGGAGGGAGGAAGGACAACTCTATGAGAACGCTTCATTTTAATCTGAATTGTTCCTCTCCTTGTAAGATGTTTGAAGGTGGGAGAGGCTATCCTACCCCAACATCTGGTGGCAGGCTTGCTGAGACCAGGAGTCAGGGAATGTGTATGAACGATCTGCTTGGGCCACCCAGGAATCCCTCAGTTTTGCTGTTCTCCCCATCCAGAAAACCTGGATATTTTCACTTCTCTGGTGTTTTGCTGCTTTTCACATCCAGCTCTATGCTTTTCTGGCTTTGTCATGGGTTGACTTGTGTCCCCCTAAAAGATATGTTGAAGTCTCAGCCTCTCAGTACCTTAGAATGTGACCTTATTTGGAAATAAGATTGTGGCAAATATAATTAACTAAGTTAAGATATGGTTACCTTGGAAAAGTATGACCTTAATCCAATATGATTAATTGTCTTCTTAAGAAGAAGAGACACATAGGGAAAATCACATGTGAAGACAGAGGCAGAGATTGAAGTGATGTATCTACATGTCTAGGAGTGCCAAGGATTGCTGGCCATCACCAGAATCTAGGAGAGAGGCATGGAAGGGATTCTCTCTCAGAGTCCCGGAAGGAACCCACTGTGCCAACACCTTGACTTCAGATGCTCAGTTTCCAAAACTGTTGGAGAATAACTTTCCGTTCTTTTAAGCTACCTAGTTTGTAGTCCTTTGTTATAGCAGCGCTACAACACTTACACTATCTCCATGCCTTCTCCAAGACTATCCCAGTCCTGCCTTCTCTCAGCATTAACAGACTATTAGAACACACCAGTTTTGGCGGCCCCTGGGTGGCTCAGTTGGTTAAGCGTCCGACTTCAGTTTGAGCTGAGTTTGAGCACCGTGTTGGGCTCTGTGCTGACAGGTCAGAGCTTGGATACTGGAGCCTGCTTTGGATTCTGGATCTTCCTCTCTCTCTGCCCCTCCCCTGCTCATGCTCTGTCTCTCTTTCTCAAGAATAAATAAACACAAGAAAGAAAAAAAAAAAGAACACAGCAGCTTTGATTTGCCACAGAGTGTTTTTTCTCTCATGTACAATAGAATGAATCTCATATCCTCCAAGAAAAGAAGCCCTCTTGGACAGCTTGAGAAGAAGGAGGCCAAAACTCTTAGCATTCTAGTATTTAAAGGTTAAACTCTAGAATATATGGTTTCTTTCATATTTAATGTGCATTCTACTGGCTTGAGAAAATGTAGACAGTCCATCTTATCTATTTTCTTGACTTGCTCATTCATTACCATTTTGTCACTCTGATTAAATGTCATCAAATGATAAGAAACAGATGTGTCTCCTTCATTGCCCATAGTTATAAGTCCAACTGTGGTAAAGAAAAGGCACTCATGCTGACTGATAAGGACTGTTTGGTGAGTAAGGGTCTGGTTGTCTGGTTTACTTATTCCCTTTCTATTTTACAAATGAGGAAACTGAGGCCCAGGCAGGAAAAGTGACCCCGAGAGATGAAGAACCACCAAATGTTTCCATTTTATCTCCATATAGGATCTCTAACACTGGGGCTTTTGCTCAAAGTCAAACAGTTACAAATATAAGCCCTTGTATAGTCATTGCTAACCATAGACCAAGAGCTATATTCAAATCCCAGCCCCATCATTCTTTGCTTGTACAATCTGGGGCAAGTTATTTAACCTCCCCAAGCCTCAGGGTCCTCATCTGAAAAATGAGGGTGGAAATGCCAACCTTGCAGGGTGGGAGGGGGATGCAATGAGAATGTCATCGAGGAACTGAGCCTGTGTACTGTGGGAATGCAACAAACGTTCATTTCTTAACTTTTATTCCCATCACATAAACTCCAAACTAGAAAAAGGTAGAAACAAATTACATTTTCAACAAAATCTTGGTCTATTTGTCACATTCAGCTTAAGTTGGAAAAGTTGTCAGAAATAATGGAAGTGTGTAAAATAATCTATCCCAGCCTTGTCACTAATAGCAAGTGTTATATAGTGCTAGCAAGATCCTTCATCAGCAAACAAAGGCCCAGTGATGTTCACTAAACTTGACTGAGTATAAAAAGGAAATGGGAACCCGACATTTTGGAAAGATTTCCAAACACCAGAGCAGAAACAGGAGGAGCTTTCTGGTTGCCCCATGGTGAGGGATCAGATATCATTGCACATGGGAAAGTGGGCAAGAATTACAGACATGGAACAGACCTTGGGTCTCATTAACTAGCTAATTCACTTAACCAGAATGCCTCATTTTCTGAGAATTTCAGTGAACTGAGATTTTACAATATAGTAATATTTGGAGGATTTCTTCCCATCAATGGCTGCAAAGATGTCCTGTGTGGTGCACTGAACAGCCTATAGGGCTGATAATAGTAGTGCCAGGATTTAAGAACCAGCTCTACCATTAATCGACTATAGACCAGCCAGTGCGCTTGTCTAATCTCAGGGTCACCCTTCAGCTAATGCAAGGTAGGACTAACGCTCTCTGAGGTTCCTAAATTTATAATTTTATATACTGCCGCTCCATGTTCAACCCTTTGTCCAGGTTACACATCCTCCACGAAGGCCCAATTTGTCCCCTGCTTGACCTTGAATAGATAACTGTAAAATGTAAAAGTTGGACCAGATAATCTCCAAAGTTCCTTTGACACTTCACATGTTATTGTTTATGGCAGTATGATATCTAAGGAACTTTAGAGTTTATGTGATCCAATCTCACATTTTACAGACACTTGTAAGTATCTGGAAGAAAGTGAACTTCCTTACTATTATTAATTAATTAGTTAATTAATTAAAGGATTAAGTTTACAAGGCCTTCATCTCAAGCGTTTATGGTGAAAGAAAATGAAAAACCTCATAAAGCTGCCTCACAAGGTATTATAGACTGAATGTCTGTGTCTCTCCCAAAATTCCTATGTTGAAATTCTAATCCCCAGTACGAGGGTGTTAGGAGGTGTGGTCTTTGGGAGGTAAATAGATCATAAGGGTGGAGCCTTCATGAATGGGATGAGTACCTTTACAAGAAGAGACACAAGAGAGATGGTCTTTCTGCCACAAACTTTCTATAAACCAGGAAGAGGTCTTTCATCAAGAACCCAAACATGCTGGCACCCTAATGTTGGACTTCTGGCCTCCAGAATTTTAAGAAATAAATGTTTGTTGGTTAACCACCCTCCAGCCCCCCAGTCTACAGTATTCTGTTACAGCAGCCTGAACTGGCTAAGGCACATGTATGATGGGGAAAACACTGGGCTTGAGTTTGAGTTCTGACCAGCTGCTAACCAGCTTTGCTAACCTGAGTAAGTCAACACACCTTTCTGTACTTTTTTTTTTTTCTATCTATAAATTTGGATGCTTGAACTAGTTAGTCTTTGGGCCTCTTCCAGCTCTCTCTTTCTGAGACTTGCCATAGCACTGTAGAATTATCTCTCCAACTTCAGCAACATCTCATAAGGGAATAATTTACAGTGAGGAGTAGAGTGGAATTTGTAGAAGGAATACATGCAAAGTGAACTCGTAAGGTCTCTTCCAGCTCAAAAGTTGCAGCTTTAGTTCCTCAGACTTAAAGTACCTCCCTGACAGAGTCGCAATTTCACCACACCTGGATTTGAAGCCCCAAAGCCCAAGACAGCTTGAGATCCTAAACAAAGGTGTTTATTTTTTTCCCACCTTCTTCCTGATTTGAGTTCTTGAGCCTGGCATGTTTGGCTTTATAAAACTGCTGAGACAGATTCAGTCATTAGAAAAAGTGGGGCTCAAATGCAAACCCCTGGGTGAGATTAGTTAACCACTTCAGCTTGCCAGTTGGCATCATTTGATCTCTCCTGAAAGCAGTCTTTGACCTTGGCCTCTGGACTCTAAACAAAAGGAAGGTGATTTCTAATAAGACTTCCCCCACCAGAAGTGATGCTATAGTAAACACATTAATTAACATAGACTTTGAAATTGATCACATAAAATGAGTGGAGCCACCACTTTTCAAAGGACACATATAAATCTGAAATGGCTCCAGGTTCATAGAAACTTCTATGTAGCAGAATACCTGAAGCTCCTTTGGCTGCAGTTGCCCTGAATGCTTTATCTTACCGAGAATAATACCCCAATGCTATTTCAGTACCACATTTATTCAGAGGCCAGGCTAGTAGCAGCTTGGACCTTGGACCCAAGGGCAAGGACAAGACCCTTCTGGACAACTGAAATAGCTTCCCACAGAATATTTTGCAGTATGTAAAGTCCATGTACCTTCTCTCTCCTTAGGCTATCATGCAGCACTTTATTGACTCTTATTCAATACACGGCTTCAACACAGTCATAGATGGTTGTCAAAGCTTACAGAAGACTAGATATGGAGAATCAGAACTGAAAGTGGGTTATGTGAGGCACTGGCATTAGGAAGAAATAAGATTGACAGTATAGGATCAAAAGAAAAAACTTTTTAGACTTAATATGAAAACATAGCAATACAAGGACATTTTTATATTAGGGCAGGTAGCCTCATATAATTCAGTAACCCATGAGACTTTTGCACTGTTTAATGTTTATTTATTTCTGAGACAGAGAGAGACAGAGCATGAGTGGGGGAGGGGCAGACAGAGAGGGAGACACAGAATCTGAAGCAGGCTCCAGGCTCTGAGCTGTCAGCACAGAGCCCGATGCGGGGCTCGAACTCACGGACTGTGAGATCATGACCTGAGCTGAAGTCAGTCGCTCAACAGACTGAGCCACCCAGGCGCCCCTGCACTGTTTAATAATGGGTTATGGAGAAGAAGCTACATTCAATTTCAGCGTTTCCTTTATATAATAGTAGGGAGGAAATAATCTTGTCAGGGAAATTGCCAACAAAAATTGTCCTCCCCACCCCCACCACGGTTATTATTGATGAGATTCATCTGAGCTCAGGAACTCTGATTTGTACCTCTGTGTCCCCAGTACCTAGCACACTGCCTAGTACACAGCAGGTGCTCAACACTTGATGAATAAAAAGAAGGCATGTTTTGAAGGGTTGTATTTTTTAATTTCTGGAAAATTCACTTACTTGCAATATCATGCTTTCCAATGATTCACTGAATAAAAATCTTTGTGGAAAACCTACAAACTAGGGAGGCAGGGCCTTCCTTCTTAGGGAATGGTGCTGGATCAATGACAGCCCCTTGCAACAGTAAGTGTGAACCATCCTGATGCCTGGTTCTGAAGATTGGGCATACTTTGGGACCCTGGCAGTTTTGTGCCTATTTGGAGAAATTAGAGGCCGTAAGGGAGTCCATTCCAGACACTCTTTTATTTTAAACCCTTAGACACAAGATAGTCCTCCACCAAAGAGCTTCAGGGAGGGAATCCCACATACGATTGGCATGCTGAAGAACACACATAAGGTGTTATTTCACTCCACCTTCCTGTACCTTGGGCTCTTTTGTTAAATCAAAGCTACTTTTCTCTTGCTGGCTGATTAACTACAACTCAACCTTAAGTCTTGGGCCTCAATATGACAAGGCTAAAGATTTCAGAGAGAGAAGGTAATAAGCTAGGGATTGACATATGGGTCAAACTATTGAAATCAATCTATTACTGGTGACTTATATGCCCAGCAAACTATGTCAAGATCTTTACTAGAAAGGGACAAAGAAATAGAAGACCTAGACCTTTTCTTATAGAAAACCATCTAAGGGCTAACATACAACCAGCTTGGGTTGTAGGAGGTACAACTTCTGCCTCTTGGATTTACCCCAACCCCCAGGGTTCCTCACATAGGATTATATACTTAACACCTATGTGGGTATATGGCCAAATAACCAATGGTTAGTGGATCACAGTGAGATAGTTTTTTTTTTTAATTTTTTAATTTTTTAAAATTTACATCCAAATTAGTTAGCATATAGTGCAACAATGATTTCAGGAGTAGATTCCTTAGTGCCCCTTACCCATTTAGCTCACCCCCCCTCCCACAACCCCTCCAGCAACCCTCAGTTTGTTCTCCATATTTTTGAGTCTTTTCTGTTTTGTCCCCCTCCCTGTTTTTATATTATTTTTGTTTCCCTTCCCTTATGTTCATCTGTTTTGTCTCTTAAAGTCCTCATATGAGTGAAGTCATATGATTTTTGTCTTTCTCTGACTGACTAATTTCACTTAGCATAATACCCTCTAGTTCTATCCATGTAGTTGCAAATGGCAAGATTTCATTCTTTTTGATTGCCGAGTAATACTCCATTATATATATATATATATATATATATATATATATATATATATGTATATATGTATACACACACACACACACACACACCCCACATCTTCTTTGTCCATTCATCGATCGATGGACATTTGGGCTCTTTCCATACTTTGGCTATTGGTTGATAGTGCTGCTATAAACATGGGGGTGCATGTGTCCCTTTGAAACAGCACACCTGTATCCCATGGATAAATGCCTAGTAGTGCAATTTTTGGGTCATAGGGTAGTTCTATTTTTAGTTTTTTGAGGAACCTCCATACTGTTTTCCAGAGTGGCTGCACCAGCTTGCATTTCCAGAGATAGTTGTTTTTTAAAGAAATCTTTTACTGCACCAGGCTAAACAGCTGTTTTGATTATGTTCATCTTCCCACTGCTGATTGTTTGTTATAAATTGCTGCCTAACAGCACAAAAATTTATTATTTCTCATGATTCTGTGGGTCAAAAATTTCAGCTCTTTTGTGCCCTCATGTGAGCTGGAGTCACTCATTTAGCTGTTTGCCAGAGAGGAAGGTGCAAGAAGGCTTCACTCTCATGTCTGGTGCCTTGGTTTTCCCTCATGTAGTCTCTTTCTCTCTAGGAGAGAAAGAGTAACAAGTGATTAGTGGTATCTAATCATTCAGAAGTCTAGCCTAAGGTTCTATACAGCTGGCTTCCCCAGAAAGCAGAAAAGTGGAAGCTTCTAGTCTAGGTCTGGCATTGACACAAAGTCATGCTCACCTCAGTTTAGTGGTCAAAGAAACTCACTAGGCCAGTCCCAGAGGAGGTGAAATAGCCTCCCCTTCTTGATGGAAAAAGCATACAGGAAAAGGCAGAATAGATGGCAGCCATCCTTGGATGCTTTCTAGCATAGGCTTTTTGTTTGAATCTGTGTTTTCCAATTAATTGAATAGATTTTAGGGTCTAGTAACTTGAGTGCCAGGACCAGGGATTGCTCTTTTGTGTGTGTATCTTGAATATTTCCACGGTTCTGGTTTGGAATGAGTCAGTCAGGCTTTGATGGAATCAAATGTGGACTGTGTGTGTTTTAACTGGGAGTAGAGGAATGGAGTTCCTATTGGCTGTATGATTAACTCATTACCGAAGCGATCTGAAACAGAACACAACTGTATGTGATTTATGACCAGGGTGGTAAACACTCCTGATGCTACAGGTTCTCAGCCCAGGTAAGGAAACTGGTGTAATCCTAAGATGTCAGAATGTCAGTGGGCCTTCTTCAACAACACTGATTTTGAAGTCTAATTTAAAACTACAGGAATGATACTGAAAGCTTACTGGCAGCTTCCAATGTCTGCCTCTTTGCTTAAATCTAGAACAATCCTGTTCCTTTCAGATACTTTTTTGGAGGAATTCCTGAGATGGTTTTGAAATCAGAATGTCTTCATATGTAGACATAGAGAGACTGAGGAAGTGCGTGTGTGTGTGTGCGTGCACACACAACTATTGTGAATAGTTGTGCACCTGGTGAAGGAAGCAAGTATGGTCTGAAGTCGAACCTGTGTGCCATAGCCACTGTGGGGCTGTACTTGCCTGGAGGTAGGGGAAAATAATTTCCACAAGAATGTCCTAAGGTCCCTTTAAGCTGGTGATGGTTCTATGGGCAATATATACACACACACACACACACACACACACACACCCACACACACACAGCCAGTCAGTTTCCTTCCTTAATTATAGGACAGTGTTCCTTGGAGGTAAGTAAACTTCTTTTCTTGGAAAGAGTTGTTGATTTGGCCCCAAGAATAGCTTTCTGGGAGAGAAATTGTGGGTGGTAGAGAAGAGTCACGAACTGTAATCACATTTGTACACCAATTTGCATGTTTTCAAAGCACTTTCAAATATATTATTGCACTCAATCCTCACAATCCTGTAATACAGATATTGCTATTTCCATTTTACAGTTGAAAACACAGAGAGTAAGTGATTGTTCAAGAGGCCACAGCTGCTAGATGTGACAGTTAGAACTGAACCTGGGGCTTTGCCATGGCCTTTCCCTATTACTGGTAGAAAAGGCATAGATTTATGTTTTTTCTCTAAATGTTTTTTTTTCTTGTAAAAAGTTTAAAATAGTTTAAAGTATGACTTGGGCAATTTCTGTAATTCTATTGCTATTGCTAATTTTAGGGGCAACCTTATCTTGCTTTTCTCGTAAGCTGTTTTCTATAACATCACCAAACATCTTTATCAAATACCTCAAATCTACATTTGATTTCATCTACATCATC
Source organism: Panthera uncia (assembly GCF_023721935.1). NCBI lineage: Eukaryota > Metazoa > Chordata > Mammalia > Carnivora > Felidae > Panthera > Panthera uncia. Next base: position 28,076,592 of record NW_026057586.1, read on the forward strand.
TACAATAAATAAGACAAGTAAGGGGGTGTAATGTTAAGATTTTCGAGATGAAAAATGGGATCATGAAGGTGACTTTACTCCTAATCATTTCATGTTTTGGATCCACTAGCATTGCCTCATTAGCTGAAAGGTGCCATCTAAAGACTTAGGATCCTACTGCTCAACAGAACCTCGAGAAATCTGTCACCACAGGACACAGCAAGTCAAGCTTTGTTTTCTTGGAGGAATCTTGGGAAAAGACACTGGAAGATCTCAGCTCTGTCATTCACCAGCTGTGTGACCTTGGGCAAGACATGCCCCTCTCTGGGTCTTAGCTTCCTGACCTATAAAATGAAGGCTTTGTTAGATGATCTCTGAGATCCTTGTAACTCTGATATTTTATGTTTATAACTTTCCATCTTGTCTACCCATCATCTAGTATTCTGATTTTGAAGAATCTTCTTCCTGTTCAATTCCTTCTTCTTTAATTACATTTCCTCTATTTGTGCTCTGTGTGAGGTCATGGTAAATTTCATAGCTGCTCCCTCCTGGCCTATAAAGTCCCTGCTCCAGATTATCATAAAAGATTGAGAAAATTAAAATCCATCCCCCTTAGCCTGGCCAATAAGGCTTTTGCAGTCTTGCTCCACTCAGCTTGTCTGCAGTGTATTTCTACTTCCTCTTCTGCAGGAACTTCCTGTTGCAGCTAAGTCAGATATTCTACCCACATCCCCTTCCTAATGGCTCGGTTTTCTAATATTATATACCCTGTGACTTTTTACTACCTATCAAATTCGCTCCATCACTTCTTCTCTGAAGCACTACTTTGGACCTACTGCTTTCCATTTATTGGATTTTTAAAAAATCTTTCCAAGTAAATTACAAGCTATTTAACTCAGATATTGTGTGATGCTTCCTTCTGCATCCCCACAGTGCAAAACATAGTTAGTGTGGGTCTATTGATAGGTGAGGGTGTCTGTTGGTTAGAAGAGCTTGTCTCCCAATTAGGCACTGGAATTAGGAATTAACATCTCACTGCAGTGTCAAAGCATCCTGACAATGACTACTGGTCATGTCATCCACGGTTCTTTTAGATTACACCAGCAAAGAAGCTTTTTTATTCCCTTCAGCTGGACAAGGAATCCCAGTGACTATAGTCCATGAGGGGTCACTGTTGGGAAGAGAATGGTTGTGCAGGGTAGGCTATGCTACCACAACGACCCTCCCTGCATAACCCAAATATTTACAGCCACAACATTAGTTCATTTTCTCTGAAACTATCTTTCATACAAAAAAGAATATTTCTATGCCTTATGCCTTTTTTCTTCATTTAACCAACTGAAATGATGCTTTTATTGACCACTTAGCTTTTTTAATTCCTTTTTGCTTACAAATCTCCTTTGAAATAGTGAATTGATTTTGATGGGACTTGTTGAGATATTAAAGGGCCCCAAGGTGTGCCCTGAATTCCATGGTGTCTCAGAGGACAGTGAGAAACAAAATGATCACCATCAGCTGCATTAAAAATGGTACACCTGCCATCAATTTAAATTTGTACAGTTGGAAATTTGAAGTTGCTGTTGCATCAGGTGCGTTCATGGGCCAGAGTTCATCTAGAACACCATCAGAGAATATATTCCTGGTCTTAAGAGTCTCATCTAAAGTGTGAAAATAATTCTTGAGCAGATTTACAAAATGCTAATTGGAATGCACAGCAAATAGGTCAGTTAAGTTCGTGAGCGTTTTGAAATTATCATGGGTGATATAAGCATATTTTTATTCCTAGTGTTTAATAAAAGCCATTTCTGCGTTTGAGCCAAGGGCTTTGGCACATGCTCAGTGCAAGTCAAAGGATTAATAACCAGTAATAAAGGGAAATTGAGCCAAGGAATATCTAAGCTGCATATCTCTAGGGATCTTGGAAGCGGCAGAAGGGACAGTCCTCGAGACGTGCAGGGTGGACTGCACTCATGTCACCATAATCAATCATTCACTGCAAGCCCAATCTACCAGACCGTTCCCAGGAGAAAAGGCCAGGGCTGATCTCATGAAGTCCTTGCTTCATTTGCTTATTTCTATGATTAACTGCAAGTAATTCTGTTTGCTTCATTACCAATAGAAACCACATTAAAGAATTGCCAGGTAGGTGGGAGCAAGAATTTTAAAGGATGGGCAGAGGCAGGAGAGAGGATACTTTATGGCATTTCACTTGGTAATAAAGGAGCTCCTCTCTCTGTCTCTATCTCTTCCTCTGTCTCTGCCACACACACACACACACACACACACACACACACACACACCACACACACACACACACACACACACACACACACACAATCATCTGCCTTGGGATTTCCAAATTACTTCATCTTTGCTGACCACATGTGGTGAGAAGATGGGTGGGAGGTATCCTGAATTCATTCTAAAAGAAATCTCACTGAATTTTGAAGAAAACATTCCTTTACCTTCACGTGCCAGAGTCAAGACAGGAGGGCAGAGGTCTCCCATGTCAAGGTTAGGCTAGGGGGTAGAGCAAGGCAAAATGTGGGGAAAAGCCTTTCAGCTTCAGGATGAGGGAAAATAACTTTAACCACACTGCCCAGACCCCTAGTATTTCATACAATTTAAAGCATTTTACAGAGGGGGATGGGCACAGTAGGGAAGAGGACTAAAAAGTACAAACTTCCAATTGGGGATGCAACAGTACAGCATGGAGAAAATGATTAATAATATGTAACAACTTAGTATGGCGACAGATGGTAGCTAGATTTATTATGGTGATCACTTTGTAAAGTACATAAATGTTGAATCACTATGTTGTACACCTGAAACCAATATAATATTACATGTCAACTGCACTTCAATTTAAAAGATTTTTACATATATCTTCTACTTGGATCATTGAAAATATCCTGTACACTACGGTGGGGTTCATCGCTCTTAGTTTGAAAAAAGAAAATTCTGAAATTCAGATGAATAAATCAGATTGTTTGTCCAAATACACCTCATGGGAGGCAGCCCTTGTACCAGAAACTGCTTCTTTGATGCCATGCTTTGCTCTAAGCCAGACAGCATGACCCTGTGGCAGGTGCTGCAGCTCTGAGAGTTTCTGGGAAACCAGATGGGGTAAACAGACAGAATCTGAGACCAGGTTCTCTTCCTGGTTCTGTCACATATTTAGACAAGACGCTCATTGGCTTTCTCAGCTCAGGATTCACCATCTGTTCACTGGTAATGGTGACGGGGTGGGAGCAATCATGCCTACTCTGTGACTCTCAGGGAAGGTGTAGGGGTCTGTGGACACCCATTTCTGGGATAGGTGCTTCTTCTCCCATTTGATCCTGACAATAGCACTTTGAAGTCAATATTATCTCTATTTTATATGTCATATGACAGCCTGGAACTCAGAGAGGTTAAGTAACTTGTTGAAGGTATGTGATTTGGTAAGTGGCAGATGTTAGGATTCCAATGCAAGTCTCGTGCTATTTTTACTGTGCTTAGCACCCTAGATGGGATAATGGCTGTGATAGTTTTTTAGATATATACAAAGTTATCCTAATGTAAGAGGAACTGGGTGGTGTTTCAACAAGTATCTGAAGTCTGGAGCAAGCTGGAAGGAAACCAGGGTGAGATAGAGGGGGCCCAGAGCTCCTTGATAATTATGGCAAAGCTGGACACAGTCCCCCACCTCTTCAGTCATCTGTTCTACCTATGTTGAATGTTCTAGATTAATTCACTCATTTGTTTTTTAAACAAGTATCTACTGAGCCTCACCAATGGCCAAGCACTATGCTTAAAACTGGGGTGGCAGCAGGGACACAGGGGAGTAGCAAGCCATCACAGTATATGTGACAGGGGCACTCAGAGAAGAAAAACAGAAGACATGGAGGGACTTGGTATCTAGAAGAAGCATGGAATGCAAGGTGGGGGAGGAGGGGGGAGCTTCCAGGATAGAGAGTCAGGAAGTGACTGAAAAGATGTCCAAGAGCAGGCAAAATGGCCGGAGAAAGGCATTTCCCACTCAATTTCAGGAACTAGCATTGCCAGGAATGGTTCAATAGGTGAGATTGAACACAGACAGAATCCATGGATGTGGAAGCCATGGGTCACCCAGCTTGAAATGGTCATCAAAGAAAACGGGCCTTCTTGATGACTCTGAGAAGAGAGTACCTTTGTGTCCTGAAGAACCAGCTAGAAAGCCAGTTGGAGGGGCTCCTTCCAATTTACCAATGACTGGGAACAGGGCAAATGCCTTCAGAGAGAGCACGTGGCATTGGTTGCCTCCCTTGGCAATGAGCCACGCTGCCCTCATCTGCCATAACCTGGGTCAAGCTCTGGAAGTCTCTCTGTGAGACCCTGGCTGGGGCCCCAGCCTGCATGTCTCTGTCCAGCCTCACACACTGTACAGGGCTCAGAGGGAGGTGTTGCTGGGGAGTCCAGCTGCAGTCAGCGAATGCTAAACCTGGAGCCAGCAAATGAGCATTTAGTGCCGTCCCTGCCTTGCTCTTCCCAGTGGCTTCAGGATCGTTTTTCTGCTTTTCATACTAGAATTAGACTCTTTGAGGACATAGACTTTGTATTTTTAATGGTGACTGACCCCGATCTGGGCATGGAGTAGGTGTTATTTGTTAGTTGAAGGAATGCTAATTGGTGCTGTTGTAGAACAAACTGCTGTGGAGATTTGTAAGGGAAGCCACTCTGAGTTTTAAGCTTCACTTAGAGCCACAGAATCATGGAATGCAGGAGCTGGCAGGGTGATGGTGCCTATACCTCATTTTACAGACAAAGAGAATGAGGCCAGAGAAGGCAGGTGAGTCATTTAGGTGCTTAGAAGAATTACATCTACACTTGTTGTGTTTTCATTTCTGGGCCATATTCTTGCCACCAAGACATCACTCGTCTCCTCTCTAAGTGAGCCCTGAACTAGGAAGAAGATGAAATGCTGAAGTTTCACACACACCTGCTATCTGCTCGCTGTCCCATGGGCTGGATGAAGAACTGAGGTCAGTGTGCCTTGCCTGCTGTGGGTGATCAGGCTGCTCTAATCTTCCTCAAGGTCTTGTCCAACCTTCCATCTCTCTTTGGGTCCAGTTGGGCTGGTCCCACACTGGGTCAAGTGCACATCCGTCTTAATGTCTTTGTCTTCTCTTTTTCCCACCCTATTCAAACCCTGCCAGGTCTTCAAGGGCCAGCTGTGTTCAGTGCAATGTAATTCAATTCAACAGACATTTATTGAGGGCCTCATGTATACAAGGCATTGTGTAGCCAGACATTTACTGGAGGTGTTGAGGACACTAAGTGAATAAAACACATTTTCTGTTCAAGGCTCAAGGGGAAGACATATCTGTAAACAATCAAGACCCACAGCTCAAGGCTGAGAGTACTAGTAATAAAGATCATTTATTGAGCACCCACAAATTACCGGACTCCGTCCCAGGCACTTAATATTTGTTACTGCCAATCCTTCCAAGGCCAGAAAAGATAAGTATTAGATGCAGCCCAGTGCCTTCAAAAGAGCTCCAGTTTTGTAACTGGTCCTAAGACTAAATTCCATCTCCACTCTACAAATTATGTGTCTTTGGGCAAGTTACTTAACTTCTCTGCATCTTTCATTTGCAAAATGAAGACAACAAAACCTTCATAGGAAGGGTGTGAGGATTAAATGCTAAAATGCACACAAAAGACCTAGTGTTGGCAAAGTGCTTGACAAATGTGACCAGAGGCCCAGATGCTCCAGGAAATGTAAGACATCTGTGAGGGAAGACCTCAGTGAAGCTAGCCATGGATTGGGGCAGGTCATAGGTGGGAGGCATCATTTGAGCTGAGTCTTTAAAGACAGGGAGGAACTGGGTGGGGTTAGAGAATGGTGGCCACCAAAGGGCTCTGGTTGCTGCTGCCCTGAGGGTCCTGTCTTCGTGATGCTTCCCTACACTGTAGGGTGTCTGGGCTGGATTACCCAGACCTCGTATAGTATTAGAGGCTTGGGGGAATTTCTGGGCATTTCCCCCCATTATTTATTTAATCCCTTCCTCAACTGAGTATCAGCTACAATCCTCACCAGCTTGAAAGTGAAGACCTCTGAGTTCCCATCATCTTAGTGATCTGTGTAGACTACAGACTGCTGCAGATCATCTATGGGGTTCTGTTTAGGCCCTTGGGCTCCTCCTGACTTGAACCCTAAATGGACCAGTTTTTTGGCTGCATGTGTACAAAGACGTGTGTGTTCTGTATTAGAATTTAGCGGTGCTGGGAACCTCAAGCAATCCAGATTGTCTAAACTAGGCCTCCTTTAAAATGTCTTCTGACTTCCATTGCCCAAGGCAATGGGGTGTAGCTGTTGGGTAATATGATTTTCCAATGACCCACATGTCAGTGAGAATCAGATGAGAGCCTGAGGAAAGCAGGCAAGCAAGCAAATGAAAATCCTCATGCAGCGAACAACAACAGCAGCGACAACAAGAACCCTGAGAAGAATCGATAAATAGTTGTGGTGCGGAATGAATGAATGAATACATGAATGGAATTTCCTGAAAAAAGTCCTCTTACCAAAACCATCAGCTTCTTTTAGAGCATGAGGGAGAACTAGGCCCGCTTCCCGGGAGCTGTCAGTGCAGAATTAAGTGTGCTTGGTGGCATTTCCATTCCGGGTAGTGAGTTATGTAGGACTGTCCCCTCCCCGAGCAGAATGAGAGACGGGCGCTGACGGGTGCTGCCAGGAAGCGGCTGCACCTAAGATATGGCAGGGTTAAAACTCGCCTTGGTCTGAAATGTTAAGGGCAAGCCTGCGAGGGCTCCCTTCCCGAGTTTATCACTGCAAACTAGACATTTTCTCATGGGCTCACAGTGTTTATGCTTCTAGGGCTTAGCTGCTTGGATAACAAGGCTAATGAAAGAAATCCTTCCTTTTCACAGAGCATCATACCCATAACACGACACCAGCGTGCCCACGGCACTTTATTTCTGAAGGTGCTTTTGTGTTCACACTCGCATTTGAAACCCACAGTAACCCAGTGAGGGAGACGTTATCTCCAGTCATGAGACTCGCAGGCTGAGGGTCAGAAGAGGAACCTGACTGCTTTAACATGACTCAGGAGGCAAAGAATCAAGGCAGAATTAGAACCCACATCTCCTGATTCCCAGCCCAGTGTGCTTTCCTCCTTGACAAGCTGCCCCCAAATGAAGCATCTTCTCAATGAGTGCACACAATGCTTGAGCCAGTTTTCCCATATAGCTTGGAGTAAATGCTTTCTGGTGATGTTCCCTCCCACTTATTAGAAGCACAAGCCTGTTCCTGCTGGAGTCCCCAGAATCAGCTGGCAGTTTGGTACAAATACAGATGAGGGGCCCAACCCCAGATATTCTGATTCTTTAACAAGATGCATTTTTGACACACACATTAAGTGATTCTGATGCATGTTAAACTTTGCAACTTGCTGCTTTACGGAATACAGTACATTCTCAAGATCACTTGAGCCAGACATGATCTCACATATAAATCTGTTCCCTTGAAAGGTAAGTGAAAAGGGGCGCCTGGGTGGCTCAGTTGGTTAAGCGTCCGACTTTGGCTCAGGTCATGATCTCACAGCTCGTGAGTTCGAGCCCCGCGTCTGGCTCTGTGCTGACAGCTCAGAGCCTGGAACCTGCTTCACATTTTGTGTCTCCCTCTCTCTCTGCCCCTTCCCTGCTCATGCTGTGTCTCTCTCTGTCTCAAAAATAAATAAACATTAAAAAAAATTAAAAAAAAAAAGGTAAGTGAAAAAGAAGAAAAAGAAAAGATAAAAAAGAAACATCCTTCCTTTTTGGCAGCCTTTTCCAAGACTACTACTTTTGCCTTGAAACCCCTGCCCCCCTTTCCTTTTACTCCCAACCTGCCAAGCTTTTCTGACCCTCTCTCTGCGCTAGTGTCTGCTCCCTGAGCTGCATCATACTTACATGACTATGTAGTCCCTGTGGGTTGGCCTTGTGGTTTTTGGTCCCTATCCTGTGCAGTCGCTGAGGGCGAGTCTTCTGTAAGAGTCCTTGGCACAATACTGGAAACTGCAAAGATGCTTTCGGCACATTCTTGGGATGAACCTCTTAACTCTGTTGGATGCTGCCTAGCACCACTCCCTGCATCGATTTGGACAATCAAGTGTGCTTGTTACAGATGCCAAGTCCATTATCAAATAGGCACTGAGTTCCTACGAGGTGAAAACCTAAAATCTCAAAACCCCCCTTCAAAAATGTGGGGACTCATAAATATGGATGTACAAAACATGACTGTTGATGGATTGGCTGATACAGAATTGTGTTGGAAGGTGCAGAGGGTGGTCCAGCCCACAGGTGGGCCTGTTGGTTGGTCGTCGACATCACTCTTGCCTGGGCCAGCTGTTCAGATCCTGGAGGATCTCCCAGGAGGCAGGGGAGAAGGTGTGCACACTGTCCGACATAAACACGTAGGTCCTACTCAAGCAGTGCACAGAAAATCATCTTTGTCATTCAAAGGAATGGAATGCAGGCCTCTGCAATTGTAACAACTATGATAATAACTGTTTATATTTGTTCCCAACTTTGCCATTTACTAAGTCCTTTCAATGATCTTTTCATAATCATCTACATATTAGGTAAACTGTTACTTCCAAGTTTAGGGAGGAGGAAATGGATGTTCCCAGAGGTGAAATGAATTGTCCCAGGCCATACAGCTAGATGTGTTAGAACCCCACTTTCCTGATGCTGAAATGTCATGCTCTCCCAGGACACCATGTAGCTTGTCACCTGTAGGCCACACCTCTTCAGGATGTAAACTCCCAAACACTTTTCCATATAGATCTAACTCATTTTACATGCAGAGTTTATTCCATAAATCGTAATAAAAAAGAATAGAAGGAACTGCAATTAAAAATTTTTTTAATGTTTATTTATGAGAGAGAGAGAGAGAGAGAGAGACAGAGTGCTAGTGGGAGAGGGACAGAGAGAGGGAGCCAGAGAATCCAAAGCAGGCTGCAGACTCTGAACTGTCGGCACAGCGCCTGATGCCGGGCTCAAACTCATGGGCTGTGAGATCATGACCTGAGCCAAAGCTGACACTCAACCGACTGAGCCACCCAGGCACCCCAGAAAGAAGAGTGATTTTAAACACATTTAATCAATCATTTAAAAAGTATCAATATAGTCCTTAGTACTATGAAAACATTGTGCCTGGCACTATGGGGGACACAACTGATGTGTACAAGGCATGCCCACTGGCGCAAAGCGCTCTAAGCACGGCACAGGGGTGGTTTCCAGTGAGTGAAGGTGACAGCAGCTGCCAGTTCCTATGCATGTATGCAGAGCCCTGCTGAAGACCAGAGGAGCTGGGCGAGTAGCTTGATGCCACTGCCAGGTACCTGGTGCCTGTCCAGCTTGTTAGTTCCTGGTTCAGGACTCACTCCACCTGACTCTGGCTTAGCTCAGAGACCTCACTGTAGGGTAGAGCCCAGAGCGTTCTTACAGCCACAGGGCTTCCAGACCAAAGGCCCTCAGTAATAAAAGACAGAGTAACAGGAGAAAAACAAACAAAAGTTTAATAACAAATATAACTCCTGTATATATGGGAGAGACCCAGGACAATCAAGTCACTCTTTGGAATGGTTCAAGCTATCACCCTAAATATCATCTTCAGCTGAAGATAAGATGGTGTGGGGGGCCTGGGGAGGTAAAGGTGCATATGGGGAGCTGACCAGGAAGGGCACAGTAAACAAGGGTAAGGATTGTTATGCAGATTTAAGTCACCTTCTCCACTTCTAAAGAGTTTTAGATATTTAGAATGATCTCTTCCTGATACAAAGAGAGACATTCTTACAAATAGAGATTTCCCTTACAAATGTAAATGTCTCTTGCAAAAGGTAACTGGGTTTACTGGGTTTTCAGAGCTTCTCCATTTGCTTCTTAAAAATAATCAGCTGAAGGGGTGCCTCTGTGTGTGGCTAAGTGGGTTAAGCTCCACTTCAGTTTAGGTTGTGATCTTGAGGTTCCTGGGTTCAAGTCTTGCGTCGGTATCTGTGCTAACAGCTTGGAGCCTGGAGCTTGCTTCTGATGCTGTGTCTCCCCCTCTGTCTCTGCTCCTCCCCCACTCACTACCTGTCTGTCTGTCTCTCTCAAAAATGAACATTAAAAATGAATTTTAAAAAATCAGCTGAAGACAATCCTTATGTCCAAAAGTCATATTATGGGGTGTCCTATTCTGTTCCCCTTCACCAGTTAGCAACTAACAGTGAATTATGAGTCTGGGATCCCCCCTGGAGGGGTGAGCAAGTGAGGTGTGTGTGTGCTTGCATGTGAGCTTCTGTGTGGGCACTGGCCTGTGGGAGTAGAAGATGATCCAAGTTCAGAACTAACACCGGGGACTGTGAATGGGCAAATGATTTCCCTGGAGGGTCAGCATTCCATCTCCTACAAGAAGCCATCAAATGGAACTATGCCTGGTTCAGGGGTAGCTAATCTGCAAGGGAGATTTTTTTTTTCTTTTCAGTCCGAGCCCCACCTTGCCTTTCCTGCCTTCGTGGATTTCAGTTCATTTATACATGGATTCAGTTGCTTGTTAGTGCGCTCTGCGGTGCCTCCCTAAGGATATAACTCTGCAGATGGACGACATTTTTTATTTTCTTAAAATTATTCTTGGCTTTTCAGAGAAGAGTTTTTAATGATTATTCCTCCCGGTATTATTTTAGTTTCCAATTACAATGTGGGTATACTCCAGCACACTGCTATTTTGTAAATGGATGTATATGCTTATTGTTAATTGATTCCCCAAACAGGCCCCAAATGCTTGCATTTAGATTGTGTATTATATTACTTGTATGCCACTGGGCTGGCCCCCTGCCAGCTGGGGTTCTCAGTTCACCAAAATCACCGGTGGACACATCTTGTTTTCCCTAACACCTGTGCAAACTAGTTTGCCTGTCCTTGGCTTTGCTCTCCAGGGAAAGGGAGTTAAGGTGGCACACTATTGAAGACATGTTCAAAAACCTGAGATCCATCTGTTCTTTTTTCATAAGAAAAGGAAGAGAAAGAGATTTCAACTCCAGTCCCTAGATTATTCATCATTTTGTGAAAACACAAAGGAAAGTGAGCTCTGGTCACCATGTCTTAATGTCTGACCATCAGTGGCTGAATTCTTACAGCAACAACTTGAACCACTCCTCTGTGAATCTCTTCCTGGGGACCTAGGACGTTAGAATTCCTTGCTCTGGGTTGTCTGTCACTACTCCATCCCAGTGCGTACAGGGCTGCTTTATTCACTAACGTGTCTATATCACCTCCAGGCTGCACGTGTGGGCTGAGTTCTCTTCTTTCTCTGAGTAATCCTGGTGTCGAGAACTGTACTTGATAGCTGCTAAACTGAATGAATGACAAACAGCTGAATACAGATGCTGTCACAAAAGAGTTTTACTGAAGTTTAACACTGGCTACATGCAAAAAATGGACATGTGATTTTTAAACAAGATGATTATCTATTTTTTAAAATCACAGTATTCAATACAGTATGAAAGCTAAAGTGCATAGCACATGGTGAACAGGGATCTGATCTGTATCAACTGTGAAATGAAATGGACCATCTCAAAGATGTCTTGGAAATACTGTGGTGATCCAGAGCTATGATCTATGCTTTAGCAGGTAACAGCTCTTATAAAGCATGGAGTTGCAATTGGGAAAACATATTATACATCTTATTCCTTCTTCTATATAATGCAGTAGAGACAGATTGAATCTAGATCTGTGTTCTTTATCATTATCATTATTATTATTATTGTTATTATTTTGCATTTAGGATATCTAATCGAAGATGTCAAAGCTAAGGTATGGTATTAGTTTGAACATTCCAGTTCCACGATCTTCTAAAACAGATGCAACAAAACACATTACTCTATAGAAGTCACCCATTGAGGAAGTTGCTTCTTTCCTAACTCTTCTCTGTTACCAGTGTACTTTTATTTTTTTGCGCCCCTATGAACCTACTATTCCCTCCCAGAAAAAAGAGGGATTAAAGTCTTCAGGAGAATGCCCCAAATCCCAAAGGTAAAATTTCAGGCATCAGTCAAAAGGCGAGAAAGCTCTGGGAGGGAAGGTCACTGTGTGGGGTTCCTCAAGGTACAGGATTTACAACTCCCAGCCAAGAACTGGTGGCCACCTTCACCTCTGGGTGAGACTGGCCTTGGCCATGATAAAGCCTGTCAAAAGAAGCTAATTTGGCAGTTGGATAGCAGCATGAATGTTTATGTAATGCTAGCCTGAGGTTTAATGCCACAATTAAAAGAATAACAAACCCTCCTGCTGAGGAGCCTTTTGGCTACTCCAGACCCTTTAATTCCCTTCAGAAAACAGCATGTCACTTCCAAGGGTTACCCACAACAGGGCTTGCTTTGGAGACCTAAAGGGGTAATTATCTATTGGGAGAGGCAAGGCTGAGGTCAGTCTGGCTGGGGTGAGGGCCTGCCCTTTGTGCAGATATTGGAATGTCTCGGAATCCCAGCCAAACCGAATCAGCCAGGGCCGTGTCTCATGAGAAGTTACTTCGGGAGGTCATTTTGTCTGCCCTGCTGCTGACTCAGGCGGCCTTTTCCAAGCTAACTAGAGTCAGATGAATTCGTGGGAAAAGCTCTGTCGTCACCATCGAGGACCCAAATGGAGCTGGGCCCTGAGCCCACTGGGTTCTTTGGTGGGCTGTCCACGTCTCACCAAACGGTGATGTCTGGTTCACCTCTGTGTCCCCATGCCCACGCACAGACGGCACACGGCCAGGACTGTGGGGGGAAGGGGTGGCCCTCCCTGTTTCCTGTGTGCTCTCCCTTGTTTCCTTTCAGATGCCACCCATCTTTGAAGGCTTAATTCAAGTTCCATCCCTCTGTGCATCTTCCTCTGCTGCTGACATTGCTCCCTGATCTGTCAGGGACCCCTGCACTCAAGTACCCCACGGTGAGTGCCAGAGTCCAGGGAGCCCCTCGAGCCACGGGGTCTCTGCCTTACAGTCCTCCTGGTTTCATTTTACAGGGCCAGCACCATGTCTTTTACATGACAGAAACTCAATAAACACTGGAAACCCACTCCCCTGGTGTGTGAAAGGACCTTGGAGATCAAGTGGCCCAGTGGGTCTCTAACATTTTGTTTTTAAAAAGCAAAGAGAACACTTTAATCTTTTCAAACAAACTATTATGAAGTCTCCTCCCCTGTGGAAAGCAGATAAGAAACCAGCTTCCTGATTGAGGAGAGGGCAGAGGGCTGCAAGCCCCATGTCTGATCTTTCTCTCCCCCACTCAGCTCCCTGAGGCAGCATCTGAAAAACCACTGGTCTGTTCAGACCCTTCACTTTATACATGAGGATGCTGAGGGCCAGAGAAATAAAGTGACCCCACTAGGTTCACACTTATTTCAGTGGCAAATTTGGGAGGAGAATTAAGGTCTCCAAAGTATTGCCTGAGTGACCTTTCCAATTTATGATACTGCTTTACTTTAGGCTAAGAGAAAGGAAGGAAGGAGGCTGGGAAGGAAGGAAGGAGGACAGGAAGGAAAGAAGGAAGGGAGGGAGGGAGGGAGGGAGGAAGGAAGGAAGGAAGGAAGGAAGGAAGGAAGGAAGAAAAGAAAGAAAGAAGGAAAACAGTGGGGAGAGGGAAGGGAAATAAAGAAAAACATGAAAATTCAATATGTTCTGGATAAGTTTAATTTAATGTTCGCTTTGATTCCAGCATCAACACAGCCTTATACTTGGTATAGCATACCCCTTGCACTCCCAAAAGTCCAACTGTGATGTTTTTTTAATGAGAATCTTCAGAAAGGGAGTTTAGGAAACCATATCAATGATTAACTCAATTACTTATTAATATTAAGATTTCACACTGCCTATCAAGACTTTGAATTTTCACAGTGAGGAATTTCCACTTAACAGGGCAGTTTGGGTATGCAAGGTGCCTCACACTTAGGGAACACAAAGGGGAGCAATGCAGATCAGACCCTGATTAATTCCCAAGAACTAAGGGTCTGTGTTAAATTCTTCTTGCTCCAGGTCCTGTTTCCTGTGAGGGACAGTTTCTCTGCCCCAGGAATGTCACCCCCTTGTGACTTTGCCCACCCTGCTTTCACAGGCCCCATGTGTCTACATTCCATAGGGGGTGAGCTGTGGAGGGTGCCCCCATTGGATGGGAGGTGCTCCTTTTGTCTCCTCTGTGCCTCCTTTTGACTCTGCTTATACTGCATTTCCCAGACTATTTTGTTAGGAAACAGAGGCTCAGAAAGATGAAAGGACCTTCCCAAGGCCAACCTGGCTACTTGATATTAGTCAAGCTCAGTACCCAGGTGTTTGGATACAAATTTACACTCTGTCCATGGTCTCCATGATTGTTCCTTAAAATGGATTTTAGCTCAGTGATGCTACAAGTTAGTATGACAAGGCAGTTACTTTAAAATCATAATTTTCAGAATGTGTAGTTGTATTAAGAGCACTTGAAACCTCTTCCATTTTCAATCGATCATTCACTCATTGAACAAATATTTATTGACAAATCACTTAGTGCCAGGCACCGTTATGGTGCCGGGCATACACCACCAGGTATTTTAACAGTTCTATGAATGAAGCGCTCATCCTGTTTAGCTAACACATCCCCCTCAACCTGCCCCGGGAGAATGCCATTATGATTAATGCGGTTCTTATTGTTTTCTTATTAGGTTTCAAGAGAATCACTGAATCTGGTGCTTGCATTTCAATTTTTGATAAATTGGGGAACAGAGGAAAGAAGATAGCCTTAAGGGTAGGAATAAAGCATTTATTAATATATAAATTAACATTTTAATGAGTACTAATGGCTATATTAGTAGCTATCTCAGTGCCATGTAAGCAACAGGAAGTTTGCCATGGGTGAATTTCCACCTAAATCTTAAGGGCATGGGTTGATCTTTATTCATCTTTGTATCCCTCACAGAATTGAGCCTTGCCCATCATAGATGTGCAATAAAATTTGCTGACTGACTGGTATGCTTCCCAATATCACCATTTACACAACAAGTAATATAGGCCAGGTCCCCCTTAGAACTCTCACCTAAGGCATCTATGGGAAATTTCTAACAAGGCAAGTTCGTCTACAGGGCCAGATTTGCATTTTATCAGAGTCGATGTTTACCTCCACGGTATCATCTTTGGGGGAAGCTTTTTTTCCCCATCTGTGGCTGATGCTATTGGTCTGATTAGGACTGACTCGTGGTTCTAGAGATTAAACCAGGAGCTGCAGCATGGAAAGGGCAGGATGCCTACCCAGGGAGGCACAGGAAAGGTTACAGTTTTTCACCACTCCAGGGCAGAACACTTTGTGGAGGTGGAGATGTTCTCTTAGTCTGGGATCTCCATGGAGGTTGGGTCCATTCTCAGCTGGTCAAAGGAGAAACTTCTTCCATCATGAGTCTGAGTAGGTATAGTGAGAATAGCACAGACCAGGTAAGTATCTCATTCTTTTCACCATCAGACTTCTGGGGCCAGGCACTATAGGCCCAAGTCAACTATCAATTCTTTGCATATGTGTAGGTAAGATCTAAACACCTTTACCCTTCCTTCTTTACTTTGGGGCTAAGGTCAAACTGTCATTATTATAATTACACATATCACAATTAATTTTGTATTTGAGTCCTACAGGCCCTAATTTGGAGCTAGTGTTGTGACTCAAAGAAAGGCAGTATCATTACACAATGGTATTACAAAATGTGTTTTGTCTGTGGTGTATATCCCTCCTATGTATTCCACACCCCCCATCTCATAAATGTAATGATGCTGGAGATTTCTTTGCCAGAGAGTTAGTGATAAGGCTGAAAGTGGAGGTTACTATGGGAAAGAGAACATAATGACTTATGTTTACACTGGGGGGCAAATGACCAGTTTGAGAGTTTTTCTTAAAGTAGGTTTTGACCCCGAGACACACAGAGAGGGAAGTAAAGGCTGGGGTATATAAGATCAGGATGTGCCTCAGATGGTATTTGTAATACAGACCTGTGTTTGCTACCAGCTGGCTCCACTGACCTCTACAGTGGCTCCAAGATATGAACTTTTGGGGCATCCCTTCACCGAGGCTGAGGTGCAGCCATGGAATAGTGAGCCATCATTGGGCACCTCTCTGAGTGGGCACCACACTGGTTAGTGGTAAGTTTCTGGAGACCATCTATACTGAAACTTGGTCAACAGGGATCCTCAAAGAAGCCCTTTCTCTGATCACAGCCCAGAGTAGACAGACCCTTGGTAATGGATTTACCAAGTACTTGAAAGTATTCTGAACTAGACACGACCCTCATTGTTGAGAAATGATGTCTGGGAATTCCCCTCTGCCTTCCCCATCCTTCCAGCCCACCACCCACTCCCAGTAATGGCCTTGTGATCTCATCCTCTCAGACAAACTCTGAAGGCATAGTGAACCTGATGTATGTAAATCCTGTGCCCGAGCCAGACTCTCCCAGTGAGGCTGCCCTGAAGAAAATCTATTGCTCTAATCAATTACCAAACTTCCAAATGAAATAGATCGTTCTTTCTTGCTGGAAGACTATCAAGCCGTCATTTTTCTTGGTAATGAGCAATAGTGCAGAGGGGGAATTGCACTTTCTCTGTGGCACTGGACGGAGGGTTCCAGTAAGCAGGGCCTGACCAGGAAAGCTGGGAGTTACCTGCCAAAATGATGGAAAGGTATCTGGAAACTTCTCTCACTCCTAAATGCACTCCAACAAATCTCTCTTGACTGCTTCATAGGGATCAGGCAGTTTTCTGGGTGTGGGAGGTGTAAAATTGAAAAAGGACCCTTCCTCCTGGCCTGGGAATCTCCTAATCTGGCTTGTGCTTCCCTGCTCCCCACTCCTTCCTTGCTGGGCCTGTTTACCCCAATTCACGAGCTATACCTGGTGAGGCCAAGAACTCATTTGGGAGCCTCACCTCCACCATCTGATGGACAGTGTATAATCTGTTGCCCAGGGATGCTCCATGGGCACTGGTATGTAGTCTCCAAGCATTTATCTTTCCCCCAAAATGTGCTCCTGTACGTGCATCTGGGTTCCTGCTTCAGTTTCCCTTCCCAGCCTCCTAATTCCCCTGTGGGCTTGAAACCACATCTCAAACTTTAGTCTGTTAGGCTGGGTTCTTGCTAGGCTTATTCCCTGAGAACTGAGAGCCCATTTTTCTAGCCCCACTCTTCCTAGGAGGGCCCTGCCATGAGCAGACTGATAAGTCAGTGTCTTGAGGCCACAGCCTACCTGTTTTCAAATAGTACGTGTCCCTGGGCATTTTCTGCAGTAATGCTTTGCCTACTGTAGCGAACCTTCTGATATACACATGGAGGCCTGATCCCTGTGTGATATCATCCCACCCCTTGGATTCTGGACTCTTTTTCCAAGGCAATGCTTTTTCCAAGATCTGTTTTGGGGACAGGACTTAACACAAATGGGAGAATTCTTGTGGGAGAATTTGGGACACATGGATTAGGTCCTCCTTTCCCACCTAGTTCCAACTGCATTCTCTCTCAAGCTTACATCCCTGAGATCTTGCTTGTCCTGCTAGCTGTTCCTGGGTATGGCAGTTACCCACCTAGTGCTCACCTTCTGGATGGAAAGACATCTAGATATTTAGCAGATAAAAATGAACCATTGTGATCAGGCAAAGATAAAGGTATGTATAAAGGGCCATGGAGCAAGCACAGGGAAGGGGTTACTAATGTCATTGGAGTATGGAATGGAGCCAAGGATGTCACAAGGAAAACAATGGAAATGGACCTTAAAAGAGGGGTGAGGGCTGATTTGGAGGACAAGGGTCTTCCAAGGAAAAGTTACCCTGAAAGGGTCCACTGTTATGAGTAATATGTGAGAGTCTGAAAAAGAAGCTTTAAGTTACTATATACACCCTAGAATTTCAGAGCTTGTTGCCTCAAATATAGTTTCTGCCCCACCGAAGCTATATCCTGGTTGAAAAAAGTTCCTCACGTGGTAAACAGTTGACTAAGGATGCAAGGCTATACATAATAAAGTGCTGCTTTGAATACAGACAAGTACCATGGATGTGTTAAGAGCCAAACTGTCTGGCCCAGGTAATGCTCCCTGTAAAGGCTGGGAAAAGAACAAGGCTATTGGCTTGGGGTGACTCTGTACACAATTAAAAGGGAGTTACTACATGAGCTAGGAACAGGGACCTTTTTGCTATCTGTAAAATCATATCATGTGGGTGGCTGTCTTCTTTGGCCTGTGCCCTGCAGAGGACTCTATGGGATCTTCAGGAGAGAAGGAGAAAAAAAAAAGACAATAAAAATAACAGGACTTGATGTGCATGTGTATGAATGAGTGTGTGTCCAAAGAAATGTCTAATGGTGCAACTAGCTCTGAGCGCTGGCTGGTGGGGAGGTGTCCTGAATCCAGAGTGGGGAAAATGGCCTTTGCAAATGCCAGCTGGAAATGCTGCTGTGCTGTGCAAGCAGGATGAGAACAAGCTAGTGAGCTGTCACCTTTCCAAGTAAGTTTCCTCTCTGAGTTCAGGGGATCATCTAGCTGTTTGGTGTGGGGCTTTGGGCATCTCAAAGCCTCTTTCGGTGAGGCAGACACCTGTGTGTGGGGAGCAGGGCTGAATGCCTTTTTATTCCACAGCTGGTTGGGCCACTTTCTGGAGGCAGGATCCTGACAGGCAGGCCAAGGGGAATGTGACATTGTGATACTCCATGAAAGAGTGGGCCAGGCTGCTTCCCTGTGAGCATGGTGACCTACTTCTTCACTCCCACTGGTGGCGGGGTTGGGGGACAGAGCAGCATGGAGAGTCTGGGGAGTGTGGGAGGGCATGGTCATTGGTCCAAATACATCTCATTTTCTCTAAGCCTGTGCTAAGTACAGCTGTGGGGTGGGGGGTGGGGGTAGGGGATGGGTCCTGGATAAACTGCTGGGATCAGGATTCAGATTCTGACTCTACAAGTTTCATGATCTTAAGGAGTTTGCTTAATCTCACAAAGACTAATTTTTCTCCCCTAAGTATGGGAATTTTTATGACTACTGAAAAACGCAGAAATGTCAGGTTTAAACACGAAAATAGTTGTAAGCACTTGTTACTCTACAAGAAGCCCTCAGAAATACTCTCTTTCCATGCTCCCTAATTCTGTAGTAAGAACTCTGAGGCTCAGAGAGGTCAAGCATCTCACCCAACATTGCCCATTAGAGATGGCGATGAGGCAGGAACCTGGGAAGCACAGTGAGAAGGTGGTAGAAAAATGCTCTGGGCTGGCTCTGCCCCAAACTAGCTGTGGAATTTTGGACAACCTCATCTCTCTGGCTTCAGGTTCCCTCTCTGTTAAGCAGAGGATGGATCAGACACTCTCCAAAGCCTCTTCCAGTCTTGACACTGAAGGAGTCTTAGTCACTCCTCTGTGCAGCAGAGGCCTGGCCTATGACCCATAATCCTATGTATTCCAGAAGAAGCAACCATGTGGGCTCCAAGTGAGATAGCTCTACAAAGAGAATTTATCTTAGCAGAACTTCTCAAAGGCTTTGGCCCCAACACCTCTTGTGAAAACAATCAAAGGGAGGCAGGGGGTGAGGGCCCACAGAATGCAGAATCACGGCCATTATAGCAGCAGATTGCTGACATAATATAACCCAGACTTTCTGGGTCTTAACTTTTTCAGTTCTGTCCAATTTATTTTTCCTTCCCTGTCCCCTCAGTGACCTGAAATGCAGTCACAACCTTATCGTGGCTTTCCTGTAAATGTCTTTTCTTCTTCTTTTAAACCTTGATCTCCTTCATGCTAATAAATTAGAACCGAGGCTCACTGTGACAAGGATAGGGGGTTTCTCCCCAAAATATAACTGTGTGCATGTAATAGAAAGAGACAGAGACTGTGAGGCAGAAAGAGGTAGAGAGAAAAACACAGAAAGGAAACTTCTGGAGAATTTGTGAGAGAGACAGTTTTTTTCTTTTTTAAATTTTTAACGTTTATTTATTTTTGAGAGAGAGAGAGGGGGAGACACAGAATCCAAAGCAGGCTCCAGGCTCTGAGCTATCAGCACAGAGCCCAACATGGGGCTTGAACCCACAAACTAGGAGATCATGACCTGAGCCAAAGTCAGACACTTAACCAACTGAGACACCCAGGTGCCCCTAAGACAGACAGGTTTTGACAGAAAGACAAAGAGAGGAAGATAGGGAGGCGATGACACAGATGGATAGGCAGAGATAGGGACATTGGTCCATCTCCTCTTTGTGTCCCTGGCTACAAAGAGGGATGGGACAGAAACTGCCAGGTCCACAGATGAGTTGGGTAAGGTGTGGAATGTATTCCATGAGGGGGTATATGGAGTCTTTATTTTCATCCTTGTTCTTTTCAAAGAGATTTCAAGGCCTTTGGCTGTACTGGAAGCTCCAGGATAGACCAGCACCATCTGCAGTCCCCAGGCTAGGGCCAAGGATCCTTCATCCCTGAATTTTCCCTTGGATCGACCTGAAAGCAATGATTTGGAGGATGCTGGCATTGCTACCCATGATATCAGCTCAGAGGTCATCCTTGATTTCCAAACATCTCTACATTTTGTGATTCCGTTTACATTTTTACATGTGTATGTTTGGTCTCCACAACCAGATTGTAAACTCCTTGAGGACAGGTGCTTTTGTGTGTGCATGATGCCTTGAACTAAGAGCCTTTAACAAAGTCTTGTTGAGTTACTAGGCTCACATCTTCAGACCACTTTCAATGGTCCATATGAATGGATGCTGGAAGGTTTGAGGGGACTCACTAAATCAACACTGGTTATTTGTATAGGAAAACTTTGTAGATGGCTAGGCACCCATGAATGGGTTGGCAAGCAAAGAAACAATAAAGGACCTGTTTTTGAGGAACTTAGGACTCTCTTCCAAGGACTGAGAAAGAGAAGAGAATCACACCAAGAACATATATGAAGACCAGTCTGTAACAGTCAACATAAGAAGATTCAGGAGGCCGGCCACTACTGGGAACAGATCTACCCCAATCAGTCTTCCAGAGAGCTAAGGTGCCTTGTTGATGATATTGAATGATGGCATTTCTGAAAATTATTCTAGTCTTTCTTACCTTTGAGAAAAGCAAAGGACAGTGAATCTATTTTGAGCTTGTATTTTAGGTTCAGAGTTGTACTTGGAAGGCCCTAGTTTGTGCAGGGATATTTGTCCCTGTGCCAGATGGCCCCAGATGGCCATGTTTTTCTAACTGATTATTCTTCTTGCCTTTTCTTACTGTTCCTATTTATTCCTGTTGTATGTTTCTGCTTTTTTTATTTTACACATACTCAAATGAGGGAGAACTAAAGGAAGCCCTCACCATTCCTGTCAACTAGCCAACTTTTATTCATTTTTCAGGTAGCTTAAAGTCATTTCTTTTGGGAAGATTTCCAAGCCCCTCAAACTAGGTGGGACTCAGCTTGAGGTATCCCTCTGTTTATGTTCTTGACTAAAATACCCACCACCTTGAACATAGTTACATGCTCAATGATCGGCCTCCACCATCCAATTGCAAACCCACTGAGGGCAGAGGCTGTGCTCACCACTGACTCTTCAGTGCATGGGTCACTGCTGGCTATATGGTGAGTGTTCAATATGTATTTGTTTAATGCACGGATGTGTGCAAGCTGAGGAAGAGTCTTATTTCTCCCATGGAGCAAAGTACATCCCTTGGTGCAGGGATGCTGGCAGTGGAGCAGACATTACCAAAAGATGACTTTTGGGTGAGTGGGAATGTGGTGTTCTCATGGTCTTTCTTGCTCTGCCCTGGCCCATTTCCTCACTGTGACCCACTCATCCAATCTCTGCATGTTACCTCCCCTTGGCCCTTGTGTCTAATGCTCTCTCTGCTCCTCTCCTTTACCAATCTGTGCTTGAGATCAGTCTGCCTCCTCTGCCGGGCCTTCACTGACATTGCCGCATGTGAAGTTCTCCTCTGATCCATGATGGATTTTTTAGTCTGCTTTTCACAGTGGGCACTTGGGCTGATAATGTCATCATCCTATGTAGTTACAGCCTCTCTTTTCTGTATAGCACATATAATATTAGACCTGCAAGAGGTCATAGACATCATTTTCTCCACCTCCTTCAATGTGCAGGCCAGGATATTGAGGCCCAGGGGGCTTATGTGACCTCTCTGAGGGGACACAGCAGACTAGATCCCCTAGTGGCAAATCTAGGGCTGATTCCAATTCCCATTTTTAGAATTTTGTGCATCACGTCACCCTCGCCTAGGGCTGCTTTACCATAGTACTACAAATTTGGTGCCTGAAAACAACAAATTTATTCTTTCACAGTTCTAGAAGCTTGAAGTCCAAAATCAAGGTATTGGCAGGGTCATGCTTGCTCTGAAGGCTCCAGGAAAGGAGCTTTTCTTGCCTCTTTCAGCATCTGGTGGCTCCCGGCATTCCTTGGCTTGTGGCTGCATCACTCCAATCTTGGCCTCTATCCTCCTCTCTCATTTCCTTTTCTGTTTCCTCCATCAGTGGATTTAGGACCCACCCTCATGCAGATGATCTCATCTCAGGATCCTTACCTTAAAGATGTCTGCAAAGACCTTCATCTCCTAAAGTTTGCATCCTGAGGTTCTGGAGGGGACAACTTTGGAGGGGACCACTAATCAACCCACTATGGCTCTAAATGCAGCAACGGCACAGTATGTCCTGATTACTGACTGGAAGCAGTGCTGCTGAATGTGTGGCCTGGTCCACTGGCCAGCTGTAGGGAGGTTCTGTGGAGATGATTAGCTTTGACAGAGAAAAGAAGGGAGGTTTTTCCGTGTGAAGGGCAGGGTCTCAGAGACCAGTGGAACGGGGCTTGAAGGTGACTTGAGGATGATAGCCTTGGCTAGTGTGTGAGTCAGAGCAGGGGAGGGACATCTGCTGGGCGGGTGGTGGGAGAGGCCCCACCACAATCTGGGGCCAGGGGCGGGAAGAGGGAGGCAGGCGTCTCTCTCCCAAATCTCTCCTTTCCCAGGAAGGTGACTTTTTGCTCTCCATTTGGCCCTCCCCACCCTCGGTTCGTCTGAGAGAACCCCAGCACAGAGCAGACTGGGGTGAATGCAGGTGGCCCTGTCACATGTCCCAGTCAGCCACTTGAGAAGAAAATGAGAGAGGCGGTGATGCTAGGCTTTGTGTCCCGCCTCCTGTGAAACGCGTAGGCGGGTCTGTACACAAACATCGGCTCATACAAATAAACCAAACCTGGCCAAAAATAACAGAAAAGGCAACAGATGCTTCCAATTAAAATGTCAGCGTCTCCCGAGAAGCCGCATTCTCACGTGGTGTGGGTGCTCTGGGGCCGAGGACTGCGGGGAGGGACTGCATATGGAAATCTGTGTGCATTATACCGTGTCCCAGATGCCACGGAAGACACTGGCCTGACCCTTGCAATTAACACAGTGACGGTTTCTGGGGTGCAGACACGGACCCAGGGAAAAATCAGGAAGTTGTGAAACAGAGAGACTGTTCCCACTGTGTCCGTAGACGAGGAGGAGTCCAGGAGCGTTCTCAGAAAACACTACCCTGGGGGCTTCCTCACACCTTCATCCTCTTTCCTCTTTGCCTTCATTTCCTCATATTTTTTAACATTATCATAAAAGGAAGATCAATGCACAGGAGTAATAGGCAGTCAGTGGGGAAAGGCTGCCAGAAAGATGTGTGTTGGGGATAAAGGGTCAGTACCCCTTGTTCCCTAGTGGTGAGGGTCGGGGAATGATGGACACATGCTGGTATAGGAAAACAGCCCACCGACTCATAGCCTCCCTGATGCTGCTGGTCTCCTAAATCCTTCATAAGATAGTTTCTTTCCAATTGGCTTTGCTGTTTCTTGGTAGTAGGTTCTTATTCCCCTTTCCTTTCAGGGTAGCCTTGCTCTGTTTTCTTTCGGTTTTCCCCAAACTCTTTCTGGCCCCAGCTGGGTAATAACTAAGGAAAGCAATTAAAGAGGCAAGGAAACAAAATGGTAGAAGAGCACAAGGAAACCAACATTGTTCTTTCCAAAATTTCACCATCTCCTCAGACTAATAGGAAATATGTATTTGAAATGGTGCCTTATTCTAATAAATGAATCTCTTTCTTCTCCTGATTATTTTTATTATCGTCACTATTATCATAAAATCCACATTTTATAGCTGAGGAACCAACTACAGTAATGTCCATGGACAGGAAGAGCAATGGGGAAAATTAATGAACTGAAACCTCATTTGAGTTTCTATTGGGAAAGATGATAATTTGTTGATTTTAATAAGCTCCTAGATTGAGTTGCTACCATAGGCCAGGGCTGGTAGGCCTCAGTACCCACTAGGCAATACAAGATGTAAAATTTAAATATTTTTACGTGGACTCAAACACATTTTAATTTCTTAATGGTCACTATTACTAACCAGATAAGAGAAAGACCTGTCTGCATAAAACAAACAAATAATTAGTTTTGACAACAGAAGCTTAAACAGGACGTTAATTAGCAGCCATAGAGATAGGGAGGTCCTGGATGGGAACAATTACACAGACAAATCCACAGTATGGCTACAATGTGCCAGGGTCCCATCCCTCACCATATGGCTGCAGTCTGGCGAATGGCTCGTTGGCAATTCATTACCATATCGCTTGGAACTCAGGAGCGAATGGTTTATGATTAGCCAATTCATTATGCTATCCTTGGTACCTCAAGGGGGCCCTGAGGGCTTGCCTCCCCCATTGTGTTATTTTAAGGACATATGACAGGGAAGGAACAGCCTTCCCTTCCCCAGCTGCCTCAAAGTACTGTTTGCTGGAAAGTTTTCTGGAATTGAGATAGAATCTTTCAAAAGAAAATAAACGAGCAAAAAATCCCTGCAGTCATGAACTGTAGCCACAGCTGGAACCATTGGAACATTCCAGGAGAGGAAAACAAAGATTTCCTCCTCCTTCCCTTCCATCCTACCGAGGACACATCAGCCAACCTTGTGAGTACACTTTAGCTATGCAAGAGCGTGATCAGAGGGGGGAAAAAAAGGACTAAAGACAATTAGACCAGCATACAGGAAGTCATGGTTCTTGAAGGGGCCCTATTACTAACTAACTTTTTAGGTAAGTCAGCTTGATCATTGATCCTTAGCTTCAAAACCTGCAAAATGGACACAATCCTTTACAATCCTTTCTGTCTCACCCATTTCCCAGTGGTGTGGGAAGCCTTGTGAGAGAAGTCTTTGATGGGGAAAATTACTCTGAATCCTCAAGGCTGATTACAATGCAGCAGATAGCACTTGAGCCATCAGAGGGATTTATTTTCAAATCATTAGCACAGGTGGGCAAGGAAGAAGGGGGCACAGCCTCTCTCATTGGATCTACTACAGATGGGGTCCGCCTACCTCTGGAAGTAAGTATTTTAACTAGAGTTGCCAAGAAAGAGTGTACAAGATTTTGCATAAGGAAAAAAAGTGAAGATGTGCCCAAGGACTGAAGAAAAGGAACCCATCTCGCAGGGAGCCTGACATAGTAGCAAGAATACCTGAAGAGTCAGAAAACATTAATATAGGTGGGTTACAGTGACAACCCAAATTGAAGGATCAGAGAATGGAGGGAGGACACATAAAACCAGACATTGAGTTAGTTGCATTAATGTGATTCACTAAACATTTGGATGGGCAGGGACATAGCACTGAAGAAGAGAAGCCCCATTGGCAAGTGCAGAGCACAGGATGGTTCCATTTTGGTTAATGTGCATAACATGGAGATGCCCTTTGTGTAGAGCTTGTTCTGTGAAATCCACTGCAGTCCGTTCCCCAATCCTATAAAAACCCGCCTCTAGTAATAATCCCAAGGCCGAGACAAGGTCCCCATTTCCTGAAAAACATACTCAATGCTATCACATGTCACAAACACTATAGGCCACTGCATCATAAATCTGACCTAAAAGAAGCATGCTTGCTACAATCAACAGTAATTACACACTTAATTAGCTCTAATTTTGTTTCCTTCTTAGAATTCCAAAGGGCTCTGGGGAAGACTTTCCATGGCCCAGGTTCTTGGTAAGAGCTGTCCAGGGAACTTTAAAATGATGCCTTTTTCGTGTGACAAATATCCCTGTAGCAAGCAGTAGAGGCATTAAAAAAAGAAAAGATTTTATTGACCCTTCTTTGAAAAAAGAAAACACAAAAACCAATACAGGTTCTTCTCAGAATCTTATGGCTTTAAGGAAGCTCTGCCCAGAAAATCCAGAGAACTGAGTCTAAGTTTTGGGCATGACACTGATTCAGGGTGCAATCTTTAATTCGTCAGTTAGCCTCATTAGGCTTCCATCCCCTTGTCTACAAAGTGACTGTAATTACGTTGGCTAGATGATCTCTGAGAAAATGCTTCTCGGAGCATAATCCTACAGACTCAAATAATTGCAGAGAGCCAGAGTTGTGCCTTTGCTCTAGGGATGCTAAAGAAGGGATTTGGGTACTTTTCAGTTCTATCGCTCTAGCATCCCACCTTCAGTACTGTTGCCATATTTATGGTATATGGGGATTACCAGTGATGCTTGTCAACAACACATGCCCTAGATCTGAAACCGTTCCCATGGGAATGGGTGTATTTTTTTGGCTCATTCTTGAGCACAACCAAACACCTATCATGTGCCAGGTGCTCTGCCGGGCTCTGGGGTACAAGGATGAGGAGACACAGGCCCTGTCCTGGAGTCTGGTGGGGGGAGTCAGACCCATAAATAGATCATTTCAATACAAGATAGTATGTGGAATAATAGACTATCACAGAGTTTCTCAAAGTTTTTGCCCCAGGGCTTACCTGCATTGGAAACAACTACGGAGTTTGTGAAAGGCACATTTCTTTCCATCCCTGCCTCATGAATCTGAATCCCTAGGAGCAGAACTTGGGAATCTCCCTGTTTAATAAGTCCTCTAGGATCTTCTGCCTAACAAAAAGTTCATTATGGGAAAAGTTAGCTGTGGGAACTCACAAGGCAATGGCACAGCATCTTGTCTTTATGGACCACTTATTTGAGCTCTGTGCTCTTCTAGGTTCTATGGGAAATCCAATAACATCTGAGATAGAGTCCATTCCCTCTGGGATCTTACAGCCTATACTTTTGTCTAGAGCCATAAAACCAGGAAACCATATCCAGGGATAAGGGGGGAAAAGCAAAGTTGGAGCTCATCTCTCTTGGTTTTTTTGCTCTAGCCAGCTGCAATGACCTGTCAGCTTCTTCCCCCACGACTCTCCTTTTCCCAGGCTGGAAGCCACTAGACTTAACACAGGAAGACTTAGCTCTGCCCAAGGCTCTGGGACCCCATCGATCCTAGGAAGGTTTTAAGCAGCATGTGTGGGGTCCCTTGTCACTGCTAGTGCTGCTCAGACCTAGTAATTCATTATCAGACCTCGGCTGCATTCTAGGCTCCTGCTTCATTCTTATCCAGTGCTCCAGGACCTCTATAGCGTTTGCTCTTTTGTGTCTATGCCAGGGACGTGACCTTCAGCTGCAGCTCTGTGAATGGAGGCAATGCCACCTTCTCTATCTGACTATGACGAAGTATTTTCACAAATATCACAGCATTTGAATTACACAACTTACACATTTCCTAGAGAGATAATGTTCTGTTTATTTTATAGGTAAGCATAAGGGACGTAGTTAAGTTTACAAGACTTGTGTCTTCCATTTCAGACTGGAGTCTTCTTATTCATCTATAGTCTGTGTCTATCACATAATAATCAAAGGTCCTTTATCAAGGGGAATGTCTGTGGACCGGACATAACTGGAGAGTTACTCTTTATCTGGGTGTGCCCAATACTTGGAAAGATCTCTGACACCTATGGTGAGCCAGTCTGCAGAGTGGAAATGGTCTGGAATTTGGAGTCCCTCTGTTCCTTACTCTCTATGTGATCTAGGGCAAGTTTTAGCCTTTTTGGCCCTCGGGTTCTTTGCTGGTAATATGGGACAATAATCCCATGCCAGAGGGTATTGTTGAATGAAATAATGTAGGTAATGTCCTTGGCTCAGTAGATATTAGCTTCCCTTCCATTTCCTTATTCTTCTTCCTCTCTACATGGAACCCAAGACACTTTGTTGCTCCTCACTTCTGGAATGAAGGGCCAGTTTTGCACCTCTCAGGTCCTAGAGACTGTTGAGAAATGCTTCTTGCTCTGTTATTTGACTCTGACAGCATCCCTGATTTGTCTTCACCAGATAATAGCTAGTCCTCCCTTCTCATAGCACCATGGAAATCCCACCTCTTTCTGAAACCAAAGAGAACCTGGTGAAAAGGCAGAGATGGATCAATCTTAAGCTTGATAATTTGTCTGCACCTGTCCCTGACCTACTGCTCTGAACTTCAGCTGGGCACAGCGGGACACAGAAGAAAGGACTGGGAACAGAGAAAGCACAACAGTTCCAGCTGCTGTGCTCTTTCTTGGAGAGCTGGAAACCTGTGCACACCTACTAGAGGCTAGGAATGCTCATGCATCAAGGTAAAGCCAGGATTTCAGGTCAGGAAGTATTTTATAGCAACCCAGTATACCAAAGAGACATGCGTGCTCCTTGGGGTGGATTCAAATATAGGCCAAGTGGCTAGAAGGAGTGATTATTTCTACAATGGATAATCTTCCTCACACACTATATTCTTTCTCTCCATGTCCCCTTTATAAAAATAATAAGTAGCCAATTATTATCAATTTATTTGCTGCTTCTTATAATTACATTATCCATGATTAACTCACTGGAGTCTAATTTGACTCTAGAGTTATTTTGTAGGAATGCTCCATCACTGGGCACGGTGGGACTCTTGTGAGCACAGCCTCACTCTGCTGGGCTTATGGAGCTCAATTAATGCACATGGAGAGAGACAAAGAAGAGGATGAGAAATGGCAGGCACCTCGGTCTTGCTGAGTTGCAAAGCCCCTCCACATTCATTATTTCATTTGATACACATAGTGGTTCTATGAGGTAGCTACAATAGCTGTTATCTACAGTTTACAAACTGGGAAACAGACCCAGGTCAGATCATAAGATGATGCCCAACAGAGGAGTAAAACCCATGTTACACCCTGCTAGTGCACCCCTAAGGATATCGATCAGTGATTTTAATGGTAATCATTTCTGTAGTGCTTTGAAGTTTGCAAAAATGTTTTCAAATTCCTGATCTCATTTGACCTTTACAACAATCCCGTGCCACAGAGAAGAAATTATAATGCCCAATTTTACAGAGGAGGTAACTCTTGTTTAGAGAGGTTACTTGATTGAGCTTTTAAGGTATGAAAACTGGGATGGGAATCATGGGCTCCTTCTGATAAAATGTGTGACTCCATTATAGCACCCCTGGAAGCCAAGAACTTACTAGAAACATGTGATTTAACAGCAATATGGGGTAGACACATGACATTATAACTGCATTTTGTACAAAAAGCTATTCTCTGGGGAGAGGTCCTTAATTTAGGGAGTCCATGAGCTTCTCCTGAAATAACGCATATCTATCTATCCTATCTATCTATCTATCTATCCTATCTATCTATCTATCTATCTATCCTATCTATCTATCTATCTCTATATGTCCATATGCATGTATATGTAACTATAAACCATATTTTAGGGAGATTCTTTAAAACGTCCATCAGATTTTTGAAAGAGTACGTTAACCCCAAACATCCAGGGTGTTGAATTATTCTGGTCTCTTTTCCACCAATGGACTAAGATGGTGGTCTGGGGAGAGTGGACCAGGAAGGAGATGAGAAGGCTTCAGAGGAGCACTGGGGAACGGCATCATGTAGGCCAGAGGAGGCAACTATTTTAAGATGCTGGGTCCAGGCAATGGTTACACAGTGACAAATGCTGTAGAGACCAAACTGAGGCTTGGACAAGTTGGCATATCTGGCAGAGGAATTTCTGTGGAATTGTGGGACCAGAAAGCAGACTGTGAGGTGTTAAAGAAGGTGGAGATGAGGAAGGGAAGACAGTGAACACAGAAGTACTTCTTTAAAATCTGGCAATTAAGGAAAGTGGAGAGATGGGGTGCTAGCCTGGGGGGAAAGCAGGACCAAGGAAAATTCTCTCCCTCTTTTTTTTTTTTTTTTTTAATCTCCTTAAAAATGGGAGATGATGTGTTTGTGGAGGAAGAATCTAACTGAAAGGGAGAGACCAGGTGAGAACGCAGGAGCCTAATTAGGAGACAGGAGGGGATGAATCCTGAGCTGAGATGGAGCGTTCACTTTAGAATAGATTTGAGACTCTCCTGAAGCAGGCGTGGTGGTGGGAGGGAGAGGTGAAGATGCAGAGAAAGTGTGAGCTTCACGCACTTTTCCTGCCAATTTCGTCTACAGCACTACTTATGGCGCTTACAGCAAGCAGCGCGCTCCCATCCAGCTGGGCTGTTCCTGTCACCTCCAGGCACAAGGCCTCCTGGCTCAGGGTGTCTGGCAGCCTCTTGCTGACCTTCCTGTTCTGAGTCTCTCCATCTCCCGGTATCTGACACTGACCCTGTCCAGGGGCTTCTCCAGCTGCTCCCTTATGGCTGCTCCTTGAGCCCCCAGCAAACAAAATTCTCCTAGGCTGATTTCAGTAATAAAATACAGGAATGTATTTGGGCAATGGTTTTCCTTGTTGTTGATTTATTTGATTGCTAAACCTTTTAGAAAACTTGTGCTACACAGGGTACAGATACATTATCACTTTATAGCTATACAATAGATGATGTATTTGGCAATTTCTGCATAAAGGTTTTTTCTGGGTCTTGGACAGAAACAGACTTTCATATTGTTTCTAAGGTGCAATCAGAGACTTGTTATTATTTTACTTTTAGCGCCTTTAATTAATCTATGAAAAGCACTCAGACTGGTGCTTGACACAGACAGTGAGTGTTAGCTAATGCTGTCATTATCATCACTGTTGTTAGGAGCTGTATGACCAGGGACAATTCAATTCTGACTTAGGGCAGCAATGTCTTCATTCATAAAATAAGGGCAAGGTGTTCTCTTTTCAGAGCGTGTTCTGAAGACTTTGGGCTCCACCCCATTGCACACCACCATTTTAATTCATTGTATCCATTTCCTTGGGGTTTCACAGAATGTTCAGTTGAAGAGGGGTTCTGGAAAAAAAAGTTACGAGCACTGCACCAGACAGTTGAAGGCCCATCCTCAATAAAAGTACTTGACTGTCTATGTGAAAGAAACTATTGACAATGGACAGAGAGATGAAGTGGTCTCAGTGCGGGTACCACAAGCCAGGGAAGGCTCTTTGGAAGAGGTGAGTTGGAAGGTTAGAATCTGGGTGTTTTTAGCAGTTGATGAGCCTAGAAGAGAAACTGCAATTCCTAGAGTGGGGGGGGGGTATAAAGCATAAGTGCAGAAGGACAACTATGGGGGGAGAAAAAGGTTAGCAGCCCAACTCAGACCTATCCCTGAGTGGTAGAAGCCAAATGGGCAGATAAGGGCTTCAGGTATAATTACCCAAGTAGAAATTTGACCAAAGTGTGACTGGATTAACAGCAAAGATGATTGGCTCTACTGAGGAAGCCACCTAGTCAATGCTCTTTCTTGCATGGACAGGAAAGCAGTGTCCAGAGGAGGCAAGCTCTTGTCTAGGGGCACAAAATGCATTACTGCTGACTGGGAGCCACCACTAGCTGTTAACCAACTAGCCTCTCCCCCTCTTCCTTAGCATTAGAGCTCCCAGCTTTTTAGCTGGGCACACTGCTGACTGCATTTAACAAAACATTTCCTAGCCTCCTTTGGGGGTTAGGAATGGCCAATAAAATGTCCAGGCAAGTTAAGGACTTCCAGAAAAGAACTGTTGGAGGGTATAGGATGGCCCATAGGAAACATTTTGTCCTTCCCTGCTTCTGACCTTGTCTTCTTCTTCTTGCTTCTGACCTTCCCTGCTTCTGACCTTGTCTGTCTTCTTCTTGCTTCTGACCTTGATGACTTTTAGTTGTGGGGCTGTCTCAGATCATGAAGTGCCCCTGGAGATGGAACTCATGTAACTAGGGATGGCAGAGCAGAAAGATGGAAAGAACCTGAGTCCTGGAGAGATCGCACAGACATTGTTATCAGCCCTGGACTGCCAACCTCTGAATTCTTTTATGTTGAGAGAGAGAATGTCCTATTGTATTTAAGCCATTGTCATTCCTGGGCCCTGTTCCTAGCCACAGAATGTTCTTGATGCCCTGGCAGAGCTGGGGCTGGCGGAGCCCCCTGTGTGCCTTGACTATTTTGCTTGGCAGCGCTTTGTGCATGACCCCGCTGCTCCCGTGTGTGGAACTGTCTCGGTGTGTGTGCATGAGCAGAAATCCAAAGCCAAAATAATCTTCAAAGCTGTCAGCTCTGTTTCCTGCAGACTCATGCTCCCCACTGCCTTCTCATTTCCACCGGAGGAAAGAGAGGCTGCTGGTGAATAACTTTTTCTTTCTTGAATTGTTTACTATGTCACACACTCAATATCCACAGCACAGAATGGTACAATGTTCACATCTTGCTGAATTTGTTTTAGCTTTTTTTTTTTTAATTAATGAAATAAAACATTGGTTCAGTTGAATCTTCTGTGTACTATCCTTGAGCCTATTAGCCTCCTCCTTCTGAAAACGATCTTCCTGAACTGCATGGATCTTTCTCTGTGTTTTTATGCTTTTACCTCACCTATGCGTGAATCTGTAAGTAATAGTATTGTTTTGTATGCTTTAAACATGGATGTAAGCGGTACACTGATATGATATGATTCTTTTTGTTTAACTTGGAATTTCCAAAATAATCCTTCTCTTTTTTTGTCTCTAAAATAATCCTTGATACACGAGTCTAGCTCAGGGAGGCTCACTGCTATGAAATGTACAATGCTTTTCCATTGCCCTATTGATGAACATTTAGATTGTTTCCAAATTTTCAATATTGCACACCATACAATAATAAACATCCTTTTACAAGTCATATTACACATAGGAGTGAGTTTTGCTAGGGTATATATCTAGACATAAAACTAGTTTTCATAGAGACACATATCTTCATTTTTACAAGATTTCTCCAAATTGTTCTCTAAAGGGGTTAAATAATGCGCTCCCTCTAGAATGACAGTGCCTATTTCCCTCAAAAATTCAGCACCGTTGAACTATTAATGTTTGACAACTGGGTAGGTGTGAAATGGTATCTGTTTGCTATAATTGGCATTTCCTTGATTATTAATGAGGGAGGGCATCTTTTCATGTTTTTATAGGCCATTTTGATTTACATTTCTATTTTTATATTTTGCCTGTTTTTCTGTTGGGCTGTTTGTCTTTTCCTTATTGCAGTGTTTTACCAACATATTTTAGATATTAATCCTTTGTTGGTCAAATGCATTGCAACTGCCTCTTACAAATATCTCACTTGTATTTTGGCTTTGCTCATGGTGTCTTTTGTCTTCTAGAAATATTAAATTTTAATGTGATCCACTTTATCTTTTTCTTTTGTGCTTTTTTTGAATCTTAAGAAGTATTTCCCTGGTTTGATATAAAAACATCTTTCTGGACTTTCTTCTAATAGTTTAAATTTTTTAAAAAAAATTTTTAACATTTATCCATTTTTGAGAGATGGAGAGAGACAGAGCATGAGTGGGGGAGGGCAGAGAGAGGGAGACATAGAACCAGAAGCAGACTCCAGGCTCTGAGTTGTCAACACAGAGCCCAATGTGGGGCTTGAACTCTTGAACCATGAGATCATGACCTGAGCCAAAGTCGGACAGCTAACCAACTGAGCCACCCAGGCACCCCATTCTCCTAATAGCTTAAAAGTTGTTGTTGTTATTTGAACTTTTAGCTTCAAATCCACCTGGAGTTTATCTGCAATATTCTGTTATTTAGTATATGAAATAGAACTCTAATGTTAATTTTCGAGTATGGGGAGACAATTGTTGTGACACTAATATCAAAAGTCCATACTTTACCTATTTATTTGTAATCAACTGCTGTCTTGTACCCAACTTCCCAAAATGCGTGGGTCTCTTTCTGAACTTTCTAGTTTATTTCATTAATCTCTGTATCCCTACACCTCCATCACAAGGTTTTATCATGAGTTTTGATGTCTGTTAGATAAGCCCCTCTTCTTTATGTTCTTTCTCAAAACTCTTTGGCTATTCTTGGCCCCTTTTACTTTTGTATGAATTTTTAAATTTATTTCTTCCAGTTTTATTGAGATATCATCAATGGACAGGCAATGGATATATAAGTTTAAGGTGTACAGCATAATGGCTTGACTTCCGTATATTGTGAAATGTATATGAATATTGACGAGTCTTTTAAGGCAATGCCTCCTTCCTACCTCTCTCAGCAGGTGCTCCCCCCCCATCCCATCCCCACGCAAAGATCTGGGTTCCAGCTCCAACACTGCCACCAGATGGCCAACTGTTCTTAGGTCAGTGGTCTAACCTCTCTGGGCTTCAGCTTCATCATCCCTTGTTAGATGTGCTCTGCCTACCTCACGGGACTGGACTGCTGAGTGGAACAAATGAGGTAAGGATGTAAGAATTTTTTGGAGAATTAAAAACACAGAGCTAAAGTCAAAAAGAGTCAAAAACAATAAACTCAGGACTGGCCTAAGATAAAAGGTGAAAGTTGGACATTTTTTTCCTCAGCTTTCTGCCTTCTCTACCATTCCTACTCCTTTCCCCCAAACTTCCAGGGTTATGAGACACAGCTCTTTCAATGGGGTGGACATACCATGAAAAGATGATGGAGGCAACTTGTGTTAATAAGGTCCAGCTCCAGTTTCAGACTCTAACCTGTGACTTGAGGTAAGTCACTCAAACTCTTTGAATCTCAACTTATTCATCTTTACAAGGGGCATAAAATGTTCCTTCCCCAAGTAGTATTGTCAAATTAAAATGAAATAATGGACATGAAAGTTCTTGGTAAAAATGTGAAGCCTTTATAAAAAACAGAAGTTTTTGTTAGTGTTTTTGCTGACAGTTACATGTGGCAAAGGACTTACAGGAAGGTAATGGTGTTTACTGTGTTGAAGTGCTTTGCTGTCACCAGTTGAATCAATGCATGTAGGAGAAAGAAACCTACTTTGTAAGTATGGTAGACCCAATGCGGTATCTACACAGACTTCTAGAAGATGCAAGAAGTCCCTATCATTTAAAAATATTTTTTTAATGTTTATTTTATTTTTGAGAGAGAAAGACAGAATGTGAGTGGGAGAGGGGCAGAGATGGAGGGAGACACAGAATCCAAAGCATGCTCCTGGCTCTGAGCTGTCAGCACAGAGCCCAACACAGGGCTCAAACTCATGAACCATGAGATCATGACCTGAGCTGAAGTCGGACTTCAACCAACTGAGCCACCCAGGTGCCTCAAGAAGTCCCTTTCTTAAATACCATTTCCTTTAGACATTTTCAGTCTGGATGTGCAAAGAAGTGGAGGTGGTTGAGATTCCGTGAGGTCTGTGTGGAAAAAAAGACTAAGCTAACCCTGGTGCAGGTATTGGGCTCAGCACTGACTAGAGATAGTGAGAGTAGCAGGGATTCAAGGGTGGGAACATATCAGTCTTTGTACCCTCCTCACATATACCATTTTGTTAAAATTAACATTAAGGTTAGCCCTGATGTTCTGTGAAAAGACTTCCTGTGGAGTGAGCACACAGCAATGCCTCCACATCTGTCTACCCCTTAGTACTGAGATGACCGGAGTATCCTCTGCTCTTGTGCCAAAATCAGACTTGGCCTTGCACCAAATGACATCCATGGGCTAGATGACATGAGACCACAACTCACCTGCCTAATCTCATACAGAACACCCTTTTCCTTGGTAATTTGGTTCCTGTTCTTTCCTCATTTCTACTGAAACAGGACTTCTTACCTGTTCCCTAGTCACCTCCATGGCTGATGATGGACTGCAATGTCCTGACCAGTCTCTGCTGGAAGTTGCTGGAATCCTTCTAAACCAATTAGCAGCATTACCACCCCTGCCTGTAGCCTCTGCTAATGTCCCCTTCTCTGCTGTGGCTTGGGAAGAGTCCTGGACTTTTGACCTGGGTTTGGATCTTAGTCGCCAGAACTTGCAATCTGTCTATCCTTTCCTTTGGGGTCCACACCATTTCTGACCCAGTCTTGTTCTCCTCTTCCCATGTGACTCCTTCCTGCTCTTGCTTCCATGTTCATGCAAGTCTCCTTCTAGACCCTGTCTTGTCTTGCTATAGATGAATCACTTTGCAAAATCTGTCAATTAGGTATCATTCAAAACAGATCACAGCTGACTTTATTATTATTAATATTTTCAAACGTGGGCATGAAACATAGGCACAAGTTCTCTGGTAGAAGCTGTGATTGTCTGCTTATAAACTTCTTTCATCAATGAAGGACAAATTCCACTAGCTACTGGGAGTTGTCCTCTCTGAAGAAAGCAGACTTGTTCAAGATCACAACCTTTCGTTGGGGCAGCCCACACCCTGTGACTGCTTGATGTGGTCACAGCAATCAGAGGGAAAGAGTTTAAAGGCTGAGACCTTGATGACAACTCTGAAGGGCCATCCCCTTCTTGGATTCTCAT
The DNA here is from genome assembly GCF_023721935.1 of Panthera uncia. Classification (NCBI taxonomy): domain Eukaryota; kingdom Metazoa; phylum Chordata; class Mammalia; order Carnivora; family Felidae; genus Panthera; species Panthera uncia. The sequence goes on from NW_026057586.1 coordinate 28,113,026, forward strand.
GGGGTGAGCTGAGGCTTTGGGAAAGCCTGCTGCCCAGCGCCTCTCTCTGCCCATTCCTCCCTCCTTCCCTTCCCCTGCAGGGCTTGATCCTAAGCACTCTTCTTACTTCCAACAAGTCTCCAAGTGGAGTCAGAATCTTAGAGACTCTAGCCTACCACAAGGGTCCACAGTTATTTTCTTGCTCAAGCAATCAATGCTCTATCTCACCATTTTCTTTCTCCATAAATTCATTCTCCCTGTGGTGGGCAGACTAATGCCCAATCCCCACCCAAAGATGTCCACACCCTAATCCCCCACAACCTGTGAATGTGTTATCTTCTATGCTAAAAATGGACTCTGCAGATGTGAATAAGGTTACTGACCTAAAGATAGGGAGATTATCCTGGATTATTCAAGTGGACTCAGTCTCATCACATGAGTCCTTAAAAGCAGAGAACCCTTCCTGGCTGTGGTCAGGGATGTGATTACAGAAAAAAGATCAGAGAGACCCAATATTTCTGGCTGTGAAGATGGAGGAAGGGGCCACAAGCCACGGAATGCAGGCAGCTTCTATAAGCTGGACAGGGCTAAGAAATGGATTCTCCCCAGAGTCTCCAGAAAAGAATGTAGCACTGCCAACACTTTGATTTTGGCCCAGTGAGCCCTGTGTAAGACCTCTGGCCTATGGAGCTGTGAGATAATAAATTTGTGTTGCTTTAAGCCAGTAAGTATGTGGTAATTTGTTACAACAACAATAGGAAAGTAATATATGGCTCAACTTAATATTTGTGCATTTATATGATCTTGGATATACACTTCACCTATGTAAGTCTTACTTCTCTCATCTATAAAATGGTTATTTGGGCCATATGCTTACAAAACCCCTTATAACTTGATATTTTATGGCCCTAACGGGCTAGATTCCCTACTTTGCAACATTTATTTTTTCCTTCCAATGAGGCAGTTGTTTGCTTGTTTTTGATGATGATACGAGGGCAAGCCTATCTGAAATGCTGCAGGAGCAACAGAATGGCCATGCACCAGGGTCGGGAGTGGGTATTCTTTCTTTTTGTCTGTCTGGCCCTTCTAGTATGTCTTTATGAGGAGCTATTCCCATAACTCCTCATGACCATAGGAAAAATGCATCTCAGCTGGTGAAAAATTTATAAACCAAAGCCTGATAACAAATAGATTCTGTCATTTTTCTCTCTACTGGTAGACCTTCAAGTACAATTTAAAAAATTTGGTTATGCTGAAAATAATTCATTAAAAGTTGTAGGTACCAAGCTTAGAGGTAAGGTAGCAGTGTTCTGGTTGCTGGTGAAAGTTAGGATTTCTTTAGGGAAATCTACCATTTTTAAGATTAAAAAAATGTCCTTGGCCTGATTTTTGTTAGGAATAAGTATAATAAAGTGGCACTGTAATTAAAATACTGATAAACCCACTAGATATAGCTGTTGTGGAAAAAAAAAACTGGACACTAAAATGGGATAAAAATAGAGCCTCATTTGGCCCCGTCACCCTCCTAGTGGGAAACCAATACAGTTGCCACTTCATTAACTGCTCTGCGTTAAGAAAAGCTGAGCTGACCACAAAATAATAATGGCAATAGCACAGTGATAATGATGACTCCTGCTACATTTATTTAGCACATTATGCTTCTCAAAGCACTTTCTGTCTATTTACTTGTTTGAGCCCCTAGGTCTCAGTATTTCCATAAGAAAGTGGGGGAGGTGGTGAGGAGAGCATCATCCACCTGCTTTGACAGATGAGGGAATCCTGACCTACAGTGTCTAAATGACCCTCATGTCGTCACAGCTGTGAGCAGCAGGTCTGGGCCTGGGGGCTGTGCTGTACATGGAGATCCACGTTTGTTATAGCTCACTGCCCCTGGCAGTTGGAGTCACCCAACTCAGGGTCAAACACTATCTCAAGACATTATTTATACTGCAAACCTAAGGCTAGTAGAAATATTTTTTTTCTCTCAACAGAAAGAACAAAGTCACTAAAGAATTAAAATTTTTTTTAATGTTTATTTATTTTTTAGAGAGAGAGAGAGAGAGAGAGCAGGGGAGGGGCAGAGAGAGAGAGGGAGACACAGAATCCAAAGCATGCTCCAGGCTCTGAGCTGTCAGCACAGAGCCCAACACGGGGCTCTTAACTCATGAACCGCAAAATCATGACCTGACTGAAGTCGGACGCTTAACTGACTGAGCCACCCAGGTGCCCCTAAAGTCACTAAAGAATTAGTCATTAACATCAGCTGGGAAAAGTCCAAAGAATTGAATGGAAGAGAAAGAAAACGCTAAGAAACCTAGAAGTGGTTTTTAGTCTGTCACCCATATCACTAGGATTGTGGTGCTGGCCAGTGTGTCTGTGTATGAGCCAGAGTGGAGGAAAAGTACCCCCTTTTCCACCTTCCTGGGATCCTGCTCATGTTCCCTGGTACAGTTTCCAAGAGCCCCATGTGTTATAGCCTCTGTAAAATGACATCAACACTCACTACTTGCCTCTATCCCCATCCCACAACCCAGGTCCAATTAGCCTGACTAATCTGGAAGGAGATAAGACAACCTGAGGCCAGTGGCACAAAACAGAGTAGCCCTCAAAGGCATCCCCATTTCATCTGAACAATGAGGGGGTGAGACTAGGTCTCCTCAATGATTCCACTTGTTCCAACAATTTCCTATTTTACTTCTGGTGCAGTAGTATCATTTGGACTTGGGTTTGAGAGCCAAGTGGTAACTCTCTGAGTGGGCTACAATGTGACCTTGGTCATTATCACTTAGCCTCCATGAGGCTCAGTTCTCTCACCTATGAAATGGGTGTGATAATAGTGAGTCTCCTTCCCACTGTATACCATTGTCATGAGAGTCAAAAATCCAAATGTAAAGCACTGTTGATCAAGGCTCGTCTATGTACATCTTGCATAGAAGAGATGTTATGGGTTTATTATTGGCGGTAGTGCTAATTATTATAATTGTAGTTTAATAGTAACAAGGATCTTACTAGAATCAACAACTGTGGTAGTGCTGGTAAGGCATTTCAGAGATTATTCATCATATGTGGATATTGGCTAGAGAAGTCACTGGTGTTGAGAAAATGTGTACCATGCCCTTTCTCGAATTATTTCCTTGGGGCTTTACAACAATTCTAAGAGTTAGAACTTGTTACTGTCATTTGAGACAACAAGAAGCTAAGGCTGAGAGAGAGAGAGAGAGAGATAGGCAAACAGACAGAAGTGATTTTGAAGCTGGTATCATGAGAACCTAGTGGCTTCTGCAGACTTCCAGCATTGGCAGGCATATCTAGCACTTCTTATATAGAACAATCTATAGAGCCTTGTTACCAGGGGCTTGTTGCCTTAATCACAAGAAGGGGGTATGGTTGGTATTAGAAGTTCCTTCCTAGGAACAGAATGATTCACTATTCAAAGTCATTGATGAGTCAACTGACTCTGAGTCAACTGCTCTGTGATTGATGTACGAATGCCCATTAAGAATTTTCTGAGCAGGAACTCTCTACACTATGATTTTTCCTCACAGAGCCCATGAGGTGTGTTCCCCTACCACATAGTGGATTTGTTAGGAAGTGACTGCCAGTCATGGACTAACCCAAGCCCTTTTTTATCAAGGTAAGGCCCATGTGACTAGTGCTCATTGATGGGATATAATGTGTATCAATCACAGGCCAAGGTGCGTAGGAAGTGGGTGTACCATCTTCACTTTCTTCTTCCCTGTCAACCAGGTAGATGAAGAACATAAAGCATAAAACTCAAAGGCCCTAAAAGACGGTGAAGCCACAAGACAGGAGACACCTGGGTTTCTGAATCACCACTCTGATAAACACCCAATGGGGCCTTATAGAAGGGAAAAATGATCTATGGTGTTAAACCACCAAGATTTGAGTGTTATACGTTACACCAGCTATTGTACTATAGATCCACTGAAAGATCCACCAGTGTTTCAGACCTGGTCCTAATTCCCTGCCATTTAAAAACTACTGCGTTCCTTCTCCATGGATACCAGCTCACCCATCCTAAGCAGATTTCTTTGTGTTCTGTATAGGTGTAGAGAAGCTGGTCTGCTTGTCAAACAACCAATAAATCTATGTTAAGCAAAACAGTAGTTTTCATCAGTAAGTGACCTTATGATAACATTTACATTGCTAGAGAAATCATTCCAACCCTGAACCAGAGGCATCCCAACTCAGGCCCTCCTGGTGGCACATGGCAAGGAAACTAATGAAGTGTGGGGATTATTAATGATTTTATCTTCTCACTTACCCATCCCCTTTCCTTTTACAAACTCACAAATATGTCCAGTAGTGTCACATCTGTTCATCTATTTTTGACATATAAATAGAACCTATCCTATTGGAATTTTGCAGAGAAAATAGACACTATGTGATTATGCTAGCTTATGTCTGAAAGCAGCCATGCATGACTGAGCTGGGAAGACAATGACTCAAGGGGAAGAAGGTCTTCATATGACTTAGCTGTCTCAGGTACTTCCCATGTGCTCCTAGTGACCTCAGAGGGGAAATTTTTTTTTAGTTTTCCATGGCAGCATTACTGGTGGTAACAGTTATTTCAGAAGACACAAATATAGAAAGTTCTAGAACATACTCACAATTTCTTGACAGTGGGGTCAATGGGTTCTACAAAGAGTCCTGTGAACTCCTATTTAGGTGCCTTCAAGTAGTAAGCAACAAAAAGTCCTGTAAAGATAGACAGTGGAGGTCAACTTTAAATTGCTTTGGGTTTTGATTAAATAACATGTGCTCTTTTTTGTTTTAATTGTAAGCAAAAATGTTCATTTTAGAAAAAAATAGAAAGTAAGTATTAGGAAACAAGACATAAAACTCATCTGTCATCCCACGATCCAGATATAATCACTAGTTAACCCATGGAACACTTACAGATTGTTTCATGAGTATTTATGTATATATGGATATATATTTTTTTCTACTGTTTTTCATTCATAGAATTGAGATCATACTGCATATGCTGTTTGGTGACCTGCTTTTCTTTCATTGAATAAGATGTTATGAATATTTTTTGCCACCAGATAAATGTCAACTGTGTGGTACACAGCCTGTAAGATGGTTCCCAGGGATCCCCACTATGTTGCATCCTCACCATTGTGAAATCCATTCCCCTGGAGTGTGGGTGGGACCTCTGGCTTACTTCTAACCAATAGAATATGGCAAGAGTGATGGGATGTCAGTTTGAGATTAGGTTACAAAATCGCTCTGGCTGCTGTCTTGCTCACCCTCTCCTGCTCTCAGGCTCGTTTGCTGTGATGAAACAGCTGCTGTGTTGTGAACTGCCCCAAGGAAAGGAGGGCAATGGAACTGAGGGAGACTTCCACCAGCAGGCTTAGAGGACCTGAATCCTGCCAACACCCACTGGAGGGACCTTGAAAGTGGATTCTCTCCAAGTTAAGCCTTGAGATGGTTCAAACACCTTGACTGCAGCCTTATGAGAAGTCCTGAGTCAGAGGATCCAGTTCAGCCACTGCCCACAGACTCCTGACTCACACTGTGAGATACTATGTTTGTTGTTCTAAGCTGCTAAGCTGTGGGGTAAAGCAGCCATAGATAGCTAATATAAACCACACAGTTCGTAATAGTTGTTTAGTATTCCAGTGTAAGGTTTACTCAATCTTCTACTGTTGTGTGTTGCTTATTTTAGTTTATTTATTTTGCTATTATAAACAGGGCAGTAATGGATATCATTGTAGCTAAATCTCAGTACACATCCTTCATTCTTTCCTAAGGATAAATTCCTTGAAGTGGAATAGCTGGATTTCAAAGGGTTTTCATCTTTTAAGGCTTTTGAGATGCTGTTTCCCACTTGCTTTCTGGTAGAACTGTACCCTTTTACACCTCTGCTGGAGGCATTGTGGAGCGGCTGCTGCCCACACCCCAGGGCTTACGTTTCTGAGCCATACTTTTGGTTAAGTTCAACCACTCTCTCTTGAGCTGTGTCTCTCTGCAAACCAGTTAGAAACAAAACCAAGACCAAATCCCAAAACCCAAGAATGAAGCCTAAGGTTGACTCTTCAAAATTACTAGATAATCTGATGCTAAACAGTTTCTTCAAAGTATATTGTTTTGAAGTCAGGCAGATGAATTCAACCACCCTCAAATTGTTATTCTTATCTCTCAGTGAACACTGAACTTCTGAAAAGATGATGATGCTCAAGTCCCCAAGAACTTTGAGAGGGAAAACCACAGTGCTAGTTGAAGTCAAAATAATAATGAGCTATTCTGAAAATCTTAGTTTATTTCAGTCACACAAAGGACTGTCAGTAAATTCAACTTTCTAAATTAGCTGGATGAATTCTATATTTTCTATATTTTACATATAGATATAGATATAGATAGATATAATTTATTTTTTTAGTTTTGCATACATGGATATCACCACCATTTCCAAATTGCAACTTCACTGTTGGGGAAAGAATAAATATTTTAATGACTATACATTTTAACAGGCTTTGAACCCTGTGGTTGGTTTAAGCTAAGGGTGCAATTTCAGGCATCTAAATAAGTAAATAAATGAGGAAGAAAATCCATGTTAATTGCAGTAATTTGCGGTACTTTCAAATTCTTAATTAAGAAATAAAATAGGATTCATTATCCATGCCCACTGTAGATGGCACACATAGATCACCATTATGACCAGACACAAGACCTGAAGTTATTGCCATAAATGAAATAACAGAGAGAAATCACTGTTATTGGTGCATTATTGGTCAAAATGTGCAGGCGCAAGGAGGGAGGAAAGAGGACACACAAAATGCCTGTTCTCCATAAATGCCCTTCTTTTTGACCTGGAGATTATGTTATCCCCAAATATCTCCCCTGAGCCTCAGGTCCTGCCCCTCCCTCCTACTCTCTGGGATAGATTCTTCCTTCAAACCTCACGTAAAAATTTCTGAGCCTGTCTGGACACCCTACAGTGTCAAATTTTCCCCAGTCACCTGTTCCAGGTCACTTGTGTGCTGGGACTTCAGGTATCTGTGTCATTCTTCTTGGTGTCATTCTTTTGGTGAGTCCTAATATTCTTCTACAAAGGTGGGAAAAAGAGAAGGACTTTTCTTATAACCAGAGGCATTCTGACTCGTGCTGCCTTTTGAAAATCACGTATTAAATTAAACTAGGGACAGCATATAATTTGTCATACAAAAATCACTTTTGATTGGGACACATACTTAATTTGAGAGGACACCAGACATAACCTGGGACTGTTCTAGACGAAGCAGGATGCTTGTGTTCCTAATGAAAATCCATCAAAGTCCCTAGGATAGGGGTAGGGTTGGTGTGGACACAGGTTTTCAGGCAGGTAATCAGGGAGGTATTCTGCTTTGGTGATGTGGGTGGGAAGGGTAATATCACGTACGTCTGGAAGGAAGAGCACTTATGTGCTGGTTGTAGGCTGGTCATTGTGCTCTTGTTTGGAGTATTTATAATAAGGACTTTGGGTATGCATTTCCCAGGCTCTCCCTTTCCTGTTGTCCTACCCATCTTGGTCTTGCAGGCTGGCATAGATAGTCCATGGTCAGTCAACATGACTCTGGGTTTCATGTCTGTCAACATGGGCAGTTATGGACAACCAACTGCAGTCAGCTCAGCAATGAGAAGGGTGCAGAGCATAAGCAATTTGGAGGAGTTTGAGTGACCCAAGACAAAGGAAGAAGGGAAATCATCCATTGAAGATCTCTTAAAGGAATGAGGAATCTTGTCAGAGATTAGGCACTGAAGTTTTTTGAGCAAGTAGGACAGCTTTTGGTTTTACCTATAAACCCAAGGACAATCAGAAATTAACATGTATATTTCTCAGATGCCTATTATATCCTATATGGAAGGCATAAGAATAGTCTGAGACATACATCTTATTCTCAAGGGACTTAAGGAGTAGATTCTTTGAGTTAAAGGCTCCTGTCTTTTGGAAGGGAAACCAGAGAGAAACCTGGACTTGGTATCTCTTCTGACAGCCGGGCTGATCTTTTCTTGGATCACATACATGCTAAAGACCGCCATGGAATTCACAAGGGCTGAAAAGAGTGTCTGTATCTTACAGTGTTCCATTTCTCAAAGGATCCTTCCTCTATGGCTGCAACTGGATGGAGTCCAGACCACTGTGGGGCCCTGGGGGGACCTGGGGAAATGTGAACAATTCCTTATTTTTTATATGTGATCCTTATATAAGGATCCTTTCTTACCAAAACATGGTGCAGAATGACATTCTGCTTTTATTTTCTGATGATTTATGGTAAAGAAGATACAGGGCTTTTCCAATTTCAGAAGTAAGCCAAGGAGAAACAATCATAAAATGCATCCATAAAAACGGGCTAGATACCAAGCTAGAAAGAAAACCCCACTGTATAAAGTGTTTCTGTAGAATTTACTGTTTCATGGGTACTGGTACTCCAAGCTTCAATAGTAAGTGACATCAGGATGCTAAGAAAAGGTGTGAAAGATGGGAGGAATGTGGGCAGAAGATCTTTAAACCATGAGAAATGCCTTGGGAAATATGCCTTCTTACGCTGTAGCGAGGAGGAACCAGATTAGTTGCATAAGGTCTTTTGAAGAAAGGTCTTAAATGCAGTTATGTCTCAACTATTACATTCTTTCATTTATTAATTTAATCTAACAAGTATTTATTGAGGATTTTCTCTTTCCCAGATATAATATTACGTGCTGGGGATTCAGAAGGAGCAAGACAGGGATTTATAGCCTTTTAAAGGGGACTTCTACTTTTAAGATGATAGTATTAAGAAAGCCTTGCCCACTTCTTTCTAGATTCATTCCCAAACAATAAGGAAAATGAAAAAGCAGAAATACAAATTTCACCTTTGTTGAGGAAAATCTGTCAAATGCAATAAAACTCCAAAAGGAGCAGGTAGATGTTGAAGGATGTCTTGGGCCAAAGACCTCAAGCAAGGTTGGCAGAGCACAGAGTTCATCAAAGAGAAGAAAACCAACACAATCTTTTGGGAAACAACATGCCTACAGTGAATCAGCTGTCTGTGAGAGAATCCCTGGACCCTTTCTGGCTCCATCAAGAAACAGGGAATATGGTATAAACAAGAAAACAGCTAGGGGTGCTATCTCTGGTTGGGCAAATAAGCACAGACAACCAAAACAATAAACTTTAATGGAAAAGATCACTTATATAAAATAAGAACTCAAGGAAGAAATGTCAAGACCACTGAAAGAGATAAAAAATGAGCTAGCAGAGCTCAGGAAAGAAGTAGAGGAGACATAATGTCCTCACAACAATTAGGAAGCCATCAGAGGCAACAAGAAGGTAAACAGATAATGCTCAAAAAAGTGGGCTTAAGAACTGGAATGCTAAGGTGAGCAAAACAAAATGGAAATGATTAGTCAACAAGGATTAGAAAGAGAACATGGTAGCTGTGGAAGATGAAACAGATCAAATAGACCTATGTGTATGCATAAATAGACCAAGCAGTGCTTGATAAAGAATATTGAAAAAAAAGAATAGAAATTATATTTGGAGAATTATAATCACAGAGATAAGATATTTAAGTCTACGTACAAAGCAAAGCCCAAACCAAGCAAAACTATCTGAGAAAGTCAATACAGAACCAGCAACCCAAAAGGTAAAGAAAGACTCTTTACCATAAAAACAAATGAAAAAAAACAAAACAAAACAAAACAAAACGAACAATACAAAACAAAACTAAAATGTCTTTTCTAAGGGGAAAAATTTTGGGTTGTTTTCAGACTTTTCCATGGTAACATCTCATGCTAGGAGACAGTGGAACTGTGCTTACAAAAATCTCAGTGAGAATTAAATTTAAGGGAGATGCGCTTGGGTGGCTCAGTCGGTTAAGCATCCAAGTCTTGATTTCAGCTCAGGTCATGATCTCATGTTTCATGAGATCCAGCCCTGTGTTGGGCTCTTTGCTTGATAGCATGGAGCCTGCTTGGGATTCTCTCTCCCTCTCTCTCTACTCTTTCCTCTGCTTATGCTCTCTGTTTCTCTCAAAAAAAAATTAAATTTAAAAAAATCAAAAAATGTTAAATTCAAATTTTTGTTTAAGTACAAATGCTGCTACTAAACATCTGACAACCCAGAAAATGTGGTCACTAGGATCCTGTCTGGAATAAATTGCACTTTAACCAACCAGTAGAGAATAGAGAAAGTGTGGCAGAAAGACTAGTACTGGGTTTTTAACAATTTAGTTTAGGATTAAGATAAAAAAAAAAAAAAACCTTAACAAACACTGACCTGTGGCAATTATGGTTCTAGAAAACGATGTACTTTCTAACAAACTAGAACAACATGAAAAACAGTAAAACTAACACAATTCAGGGGTGCCTGGGTCGCTCAGTTGGTTGAGTATCTGACTCTGGATTTAGACTCATGGGATCAAGTGGTTCATGGGATCGAGCCCTGCCTCCAGCTCTGTGCTAACAGTGCCAAGCTTGCTTGGGATTCTCCCTCTCCCTCTCTCTGCCCTTCTCCTGCTTGCATGTGCACTCTCTCTCTCTCTCTCTCAAAATAAATAAATAAACATTAAAAAATTAACTAACACAATTCAGAAGGTGAGGAAAGAGAGAAGCTGGGGGGAGCCAAGAGTCAAAATTACCATGTAGGGCTAATGAATCAAGGAATAGAAAGAAATATATATTAAAAATTATAAAATTAAGATGAACAGAAATATTACCATCATTGTCATTATTATCATCATCATCATCAACTAAAATTGGGTATGATAGGAAAATGAGAGGCAGGAGAAGAGTAAGTATGAAAATTTCATCATCTTGCAGAGCTATATTTAAGGATATAGAGGATCAAGTATATTATATTTAGTTTACTTAAAAATTAAAAAAAATATTAAAACTTTCTAAAGTATCACTATGAGCCCATGCATCTATTAAATTAAAAGAGAACAAAACAAAGACCATATAGTAAAATAAAAGCAGAAAGCATATGATATTAAGACTGGTTCTAAGTATATCTAGCAAATTAAAATTAATAAAAGTCAAATGTATCAAGCAAAAGAAATAGATCCTCGGTTTACATTACAAATAAAAAAAACAATCGTATTCTGTGTACAAGAGAAACAAGTAAGACAAAGTGACTGGAAAGTTGAAAATAAAAGGTGGGCAAAGGCAAACCAGCAAACCAAACCAAAACCAAAACAAGGAGAGATCCCAGTTTTAATATTAGACATGTTTCAGACAAGGTTGAGTTCAGGGCACAAAACAGTAGATGATGCAAAAATGGGAACTTTATTGCAATCTCACTGATGCTATAATTATTAGGAGGATTTATGTGCCCCCATTTTTTTATAGCAGTAACATTTATTTAAATTTTTTTTAATGTTTATTTATTTTTGAAAGAGAGAGACACAGAGTGTGACCAGGGGTGGGACAGAGAGAGAGAGAGAGAGAGAGAGAGAGAGAGAGAATCCGAAGCAGACTCCAGGCTCTGAGCTGTCAGCACAGAGCCTGACAGGGGGTTGAACCCACAAACCGCAAGATCATGACCTGAGCCAAAGTCAGATGCTTAACTGACTGAGCCACCCAGGTGCCCCTATAGCAGTAACATTTACTACGCTGAAAGGTGGAACATATAAAAATAAAGGCAGAGACACATGAGTAGTAAAAGACTAATACAATTCCCTCCATTCAAGTAATTGAGGATGCTTTCAGAGTCACATAACAATTCATTTTGAGATTATCTGTATTTTTCAACTCCCTGTATTTGTACAAACAACTACAAGAGATTCTTACAGTGTCTCTCCCTTGCGCTAAAGCCTTCCAAGCTCCCAGTGCCTGCTGCCTGAAGTCCTAAAGCTCCTCTGTGATCTAGCCCCTGCCTAGTTCTCCAGCCTTCTCCCACTCTTCATGTGTTCAGAGACATCCCCACAATGGGGGGTTCTCTTTTCCACACTTCCCTTCCTTTGTCTTGGTCCATGCTGTTTCCTCTCTTTGGATGCTCTTTACTCTCTGAGAGCAAGCAGATGTAACCTTTAAGACTTCACGAACATGTCACTTTTCTGGGAAGCCTTCTTTGTCCCCAGTCCTGCCAGCTACAGGACTGTTAGGGCATGCTTGCAACTTCCTGTAACTAACCCAGTTCTTTAGGATCAAGGCAATCATGATGTCTTTACTCCAGAACATCCTTCATGCTCCACATGCAAACAGGTACTAAGTCCTACCTTTTCTTCCTTTATTAGTCTTCATTCCCTCTGTACCCATCTGACCATTGCCCCCTGCACTCCTGAGCTCCTCTTCTGTAAGTATTTTGCCACTAGCCTCACCCTGCGCCCTGTTTATTCAGCATTCTACTCCTGTACCCATGTGCCTAAAGCACCACTTGGTCAAGCCAGCTCCTTTGTTCCAAAGTCTCTGATGGGTTCCTTTTCCTTTACGATCAACTCCTTCATATGATGTCAAGGCTTTCTGCAACTGGTCATGATGCCCTTCGTGATGATTGTTCATCACTCCCAACTGTTTCATTCATACTGACAACCCCTCCAACCATGCCATCACCATGGGCTTCCTGACCTGCTCCTTATGTTCCTCATGTTCTCTCTCCTTTTCTCTGCTTACTGATCCAAATTTTGCTTCAAGAGCAACTCCATGGGTACCCCTCCCTGGTATACCAGCCCAGTGATTTCCTTTTTTTTTTTTTTTTTAATTTTTTTAAATGTTTATTTATTATTGAGAAACAGAGAGACACAGAGCATGAGCATTGGAGGGGCAGAGAGAAGGGGAGACACAGAATCCAAGGCAGGCTCCAGGATCTGAGCTGTCAGCACAGAGCCCAACGCGGGGCTCGAACCCACAGACTGTGAGATCATGACCTGAGCCGAAGTTGGACACTTAACTGACTGAGCCACCCAGGTTCCCAGCCCATAGATTCCTACTCTGAGCCCTTTGGACATTTATTATCAACACCCTAGCTTGACTTTTATCATAACTCATGCTAGGAGTTGTGCTTATTTGTACATGTTTATCTCATTTGATAGACAGTAAGCCTCAGCAGTAAGATCTTATGCTTCTTCTACACTATTCTCGACATCTTACAAGGGATTGAGAATATGGTAGGTGCTCAGCAATCATAGATGCTTTTTTAAAAAGAGAATCTGTTGCTTCCATCTGTGTCATTTAGCGGGATGGCAGGTCACCTGAGTCCCGAGCCTTAAACAGCCTCCTTCACTGCCCTCCTCCCTTCCAGGGTTGTAAGTGACCCAATTTCCAACTGTCATTTTCTAATCATTTACCTAGCCTAATTAATTACGATAGAGTTGCTAAATATTTTAAAAACTGCTTCCCTACCCATCATCTCAGTGGACCTGCACACAATAGTGTGTTGTAGGCAAGGTGGAGATTTATGGGGAAATAAAGTCAGTGCATCTGGTGCCAGTGAGACCAGACCCTTGGCTTCTATTTCTAGTCTAATAGCCTTTATGGCAGGGCAGGCTGTGTCTCTTCCCTAAGTTTCTAGAACTTCTCTCTGGAAGTGTGAATGTGTGTTTTTAAAACATTGATTTTTGCTCAAATGGCTCTTTATTTTGCTTTTGATTTCTCCTTCCTAGTGAAGATACTGCCCTCCCCCCTGACAGCAAGCATTCTTTTTCCTTCCTGAATGATGGCCCCACTTGGTCCCCCTTTGGTTTTCTTTGCCTGAGTTTCCACTTAGCCCCGCCACCCCCTGGAGAACCATTCTGGCTTAATGCCTCCTGCATCCTTTCAAATTGTTCTTGTTCCTCAGCTCAGGATTTCCTGCAGGGCTGGCCTTCTTGGCTAATGAGGAGCCTCTAGCTGAAGGCACTGTTCCTGACCAAGTTTCCCAATCCTGCTGGGAGGTGGGGGTTGCGGCTGGCGGGAGAGTGGGTTGCAGTCCTGCACTGATACTCTGCAATCACAGGCAGGAGTCTCTGCTAATGCAGGTCTGGTGAGCCTTGGAACTTGCTGGTACCTGGTTTTGTTTTGAATGACCCACTCTCTCCACACCCCCCACAACCCCAACATTGTATCTTTAAAGTGATTCACTTTACTTTCCTCCAGGAAGGCTCGTTCATATTGTGTTTTCTCCTTCTCTAAATTGTCCAGTGCTATTACTATAATTTGTGGAGGTGGAGTGGGGAGAGTACTATTTATGTTTCAGACTAATTGAGTAGGAGTGACCTTGTATTATGCATTTTGGAGAGATGCTGGGGGCACCCCTCAGCATAACTGTCCATTAAGTAAAATGGGTTTCAAGTTATCACAGTACTAGTAGCAGAGATCTATGATTTTTGTTTCCACTTCTGTCTTTATTAGCCATAAAGGTGAACAGGCTTTGGCTATCAGACTGGCCCAAGGGGTGCATATGGGACCCAAGCCAGGCCAGCCAGAGTTCTTCCCTAGGAGTCGCAAAGTGGAGCTGGGCAGAGGAAGCCAATCTTGCCGTCCGGCTATTGAGCTGTCAGGATATGAAACTGCAGGAGCTGATGCCAAATTCTAAACAACAGCCAATTTGAGGAAATGACATAACACCCACCGAGAAACGTAAATGGAGATTGAGGGATGGGTGGCATTAACATCTCCAATTCTAGTTATTCATGAAGCTAGCTCCCAACCCTGCTTTTTCAGGAGTCTGGCTACATGAGCCTATAAATCACTTTTTACTGCTGAAGCCAGTTTAATTTGTTAATTGCAACCAAGAAAGTCCTGGCTATACAATCCTTCCTGTCCGACTTTTCTCATCAGAGGCTCCAGATGCCCTTGTATTGTCCTTAGCTGCCCCAAACGAGGTGTTCTTACACAGCATCCTTGGGGCCTCCTAGGGGGGTTGATTCCTGCCTGCATATGAACCCTAAAAGTCCTGCCCTCATGGACCCAGTCCCATCATTGGTAGAAAAGGCATAAAATGCATGTGTCCCTATAAGAATCAGAGCTCCACGAGGTAGGGACACAAGGAAACTTGCCTGCTTTCTTCTCTGATGTGCCCATCTATCCAGACAGGGCTAGGCACACAGTGGTACATGATGAATATTTCTTTTTAAAAAAAATTTAAAATATTTATTTATTGAGAGAGAGAGACAGAGAGACAGAGAGAGAGAGACAGGAACAGCACAAGTGGAGGATGGGCAGAGAGACAGGGAGACACTGAATCTGAAGCAGGCTCCAGGCTCTGAGCTGTCAGCACAGAGCCCAAAGCAGGGCTCAAACTGATGAACTGTGGAGATCATGACCTAAGCCCAAGTCAGACACTTAACCAATTGAGCCACCCAGGCACCTCAAATACTTCTCTTTAAGTAGTCTCCATGTCCAGCTTGGAGCCCAATGCAGGGCTTGAACTCACAACCCTGAGATCAAGACCTGAGCTGAGATCAAGAGTTGGATGCTTAACCGACTGAGCTACCCAGGTGTCCCCATGATTGATACTGGTTAAGCAAAAGAAGCACTGAATGCGGCCATTCATTCATTCACATGCCTTTCTTCTTCTGATTAGACGTCTTCAGTCACTGCCTACTGCACTCTGAATTTAACCCTCCCTCAGCTCAATTTCAACCCACCTGTCTAGCTTCATCTCTCACTGCTCCTCCACGTGTTCAAAGAGCCTCCTAGTATGAAGTAGGAGTTAAGCTCACCAGATTGCAGCCTGTCTCTGCAGCCTCCATGCCTTTGCTTGGGCAATTCCAATCATCTGGAAGACACTTTTTCTCTGCACTTCAAAATCTCATGTTTTGAACTCATGCCTCAAGGCCTGGCTCAGAAGAAGCTCATGCCACGTGCTGGCCCTGTTCCTCCCATTCAGAAAGAATCTCATGCTTTTTTGAATCTTCATAGCACCTTCTTTCAGCCTTTGTCTTTTGAATTTGCAATAATAAGAGATACTGAGGCACATGCATTCTCTTGCCCAGTGGACTCCAGGCTCCTTGGGCACAGTGCTCCTGTTTCTCTCTCTTTGTCCATCAGCTTCTCCTTCTGGCCCTCCTCTTCACCACACATCACCACATTTTCTTACCAACTAGATCCTAGCACAGCCTCACACAAGGTGATGTCCAGTGAATATTATTATGCATGAGGAAATCTGTGCACATCAATGCAAAACAGTAAACTCTGGCCTGACTGGGACAAGCCCGTGGAATCACTGTGCATGGCTTATCCATACAGTGGAGTTAATAAAACTACAGACTTTACTGGGGTTGGCTAATAAAATACATACCTTATGCAAAGTGCTTAGTCCATGCCGGCACATTATCAGGTGCTCAGTAAGTGTTGATTGTTGTTATTGATAGGTCTTAGGTACCCAGAAAGCCAAAAGGACATTTTCTTTCCATTTTCCATCCATGCCAGTTCTCTGACATTTACAACCTGATAGTTCTCTCCATTTCATACCTAGCCATGTGGCTTGCCACACATCTACCCCATTCAAGAGTCTTCCCTGTGTGGCTGCCTTCCAGCTAGCCAAGCAGCCAGCTTCTCCCCTCACCACAAACTGTCTCACCTGCTAGACCAAAGGAAAAGGAAAGGGAAGATCAGGCCAGTCAGGGACTCCCTGGCCTGGGCCTGGGAGAGACAGGACAAAACTGACATGTGAAGCAAGGCTGGCTGCTTCCATTAAACTAACTCCCTCTGTCACCTGAGCTGCTGACAATGAGGCCCCACGAGGACATGGATCTGATCTGGGTGCTTTTCTGTCTTTGCCTGTCTGCACACTCCTCTTCTCTTGCTGGATGCTCAGATAGCTCCAGAGGCTTTCAGGGAGGTGAAGTGCTGTGACAGAACTCTCTTCTTCTCTCCCTCTCTTTCTGTTTCTGCATTACTCTCTCTGGCTCTGGCTCTCCTCCATCTGTCTTGTTCTACAGATCTGCTTTTTATTCTCTTTAGCTGACCTCGCTGCAATTCCCATCTCTTGCTTTTCTGTCATTTCTCCAGGTATCCCTTTATTGTTTCTGTCTCTCTTAGGCTGACTCTTCCTCCCTCCCTCCTGCCCTCCTCCTGCTCCCCACTCCTCCACCTGCAGTTTGGCTCCCTTGCTCTCTTTTTCATGGCCATAATGCTGCAGTGGTGAGAAGGGGACCATCTATCTGTCAGAGACAGGCTCCGCCAACCTCGACCACCTCTCTCCTGCTGCTGGCAATTATCTGGAGGTTGGCACAGGGCCCGGAAACTGCCGCTTGCACCACCCCGCGGCTCAGGGTCTGCTCCCCCAACCCAGCCCCCTTGGAGGACCGCTTGGTGCCATGCCCAGGATGTGACAACCTGCAAAGGTCACACACACTCCAGAGAAGATGGACTGCTCTACGGGTGGAATTGACATTGGGCAGATTTGCAAATGTCCCTCCAGACTTGCTAGTGTTTCACAGAGGCACGGAATGAGGTGCAAAAAATAGAAACTATAAATTGCACACAGTGCCCCTACCTCCCCTTAACACACACACTTTAACACTGCCATACATCCAGATTTTTACTTTCTTTATTTTTTTAAAGGGTGGCTTTCGAATCTACCTTATTTGAAATTTCATACAAATTCATCCATATGACATCACTGGAAGTTAGTGTACCTGGTACCACCAGGCTGGGAGATTACCTGTTATTTATAGGAACCTGTGTGGCTCTGTAAGCTGAGTCACAGCTGTGACCTGGCACTCTCTTTTTCAGAAGTTGATGAGATTTCAGAGCTGACAGAGACTTTTGAGGCTGTTTATGCCAAGACTCTCATTTCGGGGCTGGGAAATCTGTAGACCAGAGTGGCTGAGAAAGGTACCCAGAGTCAACTGGCAAGTTGGTAGCAAAGGCCAGGGACTCCAGTTTTCAGGCTCCTGGTAAAGTGCCCATCTCACTCTGTACTCCACTGCCTTTAATGAGGGAGGAAACAGATCCTCCAGGAAGACAAATAGTTCTACCCAGGTTACTCAGTTATTAGGTGTTAGAGTCCCAGTATCTTCTGATATCTCATTTATTTGTCCTTGAAACCAGCCAACCAACTCATGAAGCATAATGGCAATCAGAGATATTGAGAAAAGGCTGGGCTAATTACCTTGGGCTGATTTGGGCCTTTGCAGATGGTTCCAAGCATGGAGATTCTTTTCATCAATACTGAAGCAAAGGTATCAATACCGTCAGAAAGTGCTTATATATGTTCAACGAGTCTTTCCCCCAAGGTCACCATGTGTTATAGGTTCATTTCATGGTAGGGCACCCTGTACCCGCTGTGTACATGCAGCCACATTCCACGTGCTCACTCAGAGACCTTTGTGTCCAGGGTTAGTGGCTCACTGCCACCAGCCTCACGGTAGGCTATATGATATGTGCTGTGCACTGTGGTGCTGCCTCACTTGACATGTGGAAAACCCCAAGTGGAAATGGAGGCATGCAGAAAGGGTGACTGAAGGGTTAGAATATGCTATGAACCTGGCTGTGACCAGATCACGGCTCACTGTTGGGTCGAGTGTAAAGTTGCAGACTGAATGGCCTTGGTTGCTCCCCTGTGGCCATCAGTTAACAAGATCTGCCATTTATTGGGCATCTGCAGCACACCAGACACTGTGTCAGAGGCTCCTCCAGCATCGTCTCCCTTAATACTCACTGCCACCCAGGATGGTGGGGCCACCATCACTGTCTGGTTCCCTAACTGAGGCTCAGGGAGGCCAAGCCCACAGGGCTGTGGGGAGAGGGAGTGGAGTGCTGAATTGAGGATTTGTAGCCACAAGGGCCGTCCCTGTTCTTTATCCTCTGTCCAACTGCCTCCTGGTTTGTCTATTTACACGGACTCCAGACCCAAGGCTCCTGGAAAAGAAGAGACAGCAGAGTAGTGCAGGTAGTGCAGATGGGCCTGCTTATTTGGGAGGTGAACCTTCCTGTTTACTTTCTAGGCTCCCAAGGGCATCGCAGGATATTACAGAGCGAATACTTATCAAGTATCATCCACCCTAAGGGAAACAAAAAGTTAATGCATGCTCAGAATGTTTGTTTTATTTTTTAAAAAAGAATTTTTTTAAAACATTTTTATTTAATTTTAAGAGACAGAGAGGCAAAGTGCAAGCGGGGGAGGGGAAGAAAAAGAGAGGGAGACACAGAACCCAAAGCAGGCTCCAGGCTGTGAGCTGTCAGCACAGAGCCCAACACGGGGCTTGAACTCATGAACCAGATCATGACCTGAGCTGGTCAGATGCTTAACCGACTGAGCCATCCAGGTGCCCCTAGCATGTTTTGTTTTAAAAGGGAAGGAATAATCCTAATGATGTGAATGATAATATAGAGAAACATTGAGAATATTGAATACTTAGTAGGTGATAAGCAGTTTGCTATGTGCCTCACTTATATATCATAGACATCTGTGAATTAGGCATTATCCCATTTTGCAGGTGAAAAAAACTCAAGTCCAAAGATATTAAAAGCAAATAATCCCCCCACCCGAGCCTCTTCAGATTTATTCACATTTTAAGTGTGGGACTAGGATTCAAATGTCAAACTGCTTGCTTCCAATGCTTTTCCACCATCCTGCTCTCAAGGAAGTACACATTACCAGTTAAAAAGCTTTCTATTAAATAATTAAAACTTCAGAATGGTCCCAGTCCTAAAAGGGATACATTTCAATTACCTGGAACAGTCACCGAGGCAGAACAGCCTCTCTGTCTATATACTCTTCCTCGACTCTCTTTCAAATCATATATCTCGAAACCCTCAGGCTCTAGTGGACAATATACACATCCTGCCTGGCAGCTTCATGAGGGGGCCCTAAAAACTGGGGAATTTACAGGCCCTGCTAGACGGCCTACAAGGCCCTCGCCTGCTCGGCATGCAGGACGCCGGCTGGCCAAAGACTCTGTGGAAACAAGGGCCCAGTTCCAGAAGTCAGCTGGGCTCTAAAAGTCTATGCCTTTGGTACTGAGGTTTTATTTTCCCTTTCGATGCTGTTATGGGGGACAGTTGAAGAGGAAATTCCCTACAGTTCAACAGACTCCAGATTTATGGAGTAGTAGGAAAATATTTGCCCTGTGTTTGAAACTGCTGAAGAGGGGAAAAGAAATGTTGTTTTCTACAGATTTATGAAAACAGAAACATTGATTTGTTTTGCTTGGGGTTTGTCACTTTTCTGAATGATGGCTTGATGTTTTCGGGTGCTTTGAGAGGGCCACATTTCTTTCAGGTAAGCCTGGCACCTGGGAAAATTGTGAGGTTTGTCTCCTGCACCTTCTTCCCCATCCTCTGTGTCCCTCCCATCCTGTGTTCCCTGTCATCTAGACTTTCCCAGGGAGGAAAATAATCTAGCATTAATTCATAGAAATTATGAAGAATGGATGGCTCACAATTCCTTTTGTATTTGTGTCTTTTAAAAAATGCTGAAGGTGAGTAATGATAGCTAACTGAAATATATTCTCACTCTCAAATGATATGATTTTAGGCACTTGGGAGAGAAATAAGTTCGAGTGGAATCTGAAGATCTTTTCACTGCCCTTCATGCTGTATCATATAAGCAAAGGTCGGTTCTGACTAAACAGGAGACTGGCTCTGGCTATAAACATAGATTTTGCTTTAGAAGTAGCTCTTTAGAGAGCCAAAATTATTCTAGACACTTTGATCTCAAATATCAGCATGAGGATTCCAAGCACAGTTGAGTGATAGATCCCAGGGCCAAAACTAAATTAGAGTAGGTCCTAAAAAAGGAGATTAGTCTGGGTCTACCAAAGGATGGCTCAGAATGCTGCCCCTAGCAGAGGAGGAAGAAAGAGAAACACAATTCTCGTTAACAGATCGCTCAATTACACCCAAGCTAGGCAGCTCCTGGAGATGACCGTGTCACTCAGATTCATCCTCACATTCTCCAATGTCCCTAATGCAAAGGAGCATCTCTGAGAAGTGACCACAGTAATGCTCTCCCCCGTGCAAGTTCCCGTAATGCAATAAAAATTAGCGAACTCTGATTTACTTCTGCATGTCTGCTCAGCAACCACGGCTGCCGGGACCAGCAGGTTGTCAGTGTCGGGAATAATAAGAAACAGAAGGACTTGGAAAGAGTACAGTAGGAAATAGAAAGTAGGGATAAAGTTTTGGGGGGACAGTGAAGATGAGTTGGGGAAAATAATGTTGAATGGCCTTTGAGAGGGAGGTGAGAGGTGAAATCTGGTAGGAAGGATCGGGGCAGGTGCCCAGGGCCTATGACATTATGTATTGAGACAGGATTTGAGAAATCTCCACTTGGCATCCAAATAAGTTAAATAAAGGCAAGCCAAAGCTTTTCTCTCTCCAGCTTCCAAGTCACACAGTGAGACCCAGGAGGCAGGAGCCAATAAAATCTTAAAAACACCCAAGGACGAGGCCCACACATTCCAAATGCTTCTTAGGGTGAGTATTTTTTGCAACAAAGCAAAATGAATTTACAAGTATCTCATTAAAGCTGCAGGGGAGGAAGAACATGAGAAGTTTCCAGGGAGGGAGGGATGGTAAATGGAATTAATAGCACAGAACTCATTAGGACCCATTATTACTAATTTAAGATATGTGAAATGTTACTGATATTTTCTTTATTTGGTGCATAGTCTCTGTTGTTGGTTGGAGTAGATTTCGTTAGAGCTTCTTTAGGGTTTTTAAACCTAGACTCTAATCCTATTTTACCTAAGTTGGAATTCACAAAGGAAGATTCTCTTATTGTGGACTAGTTTTGGGAATAGTCAGGAAGTTCCCCTGAATCACAAATTCTGGGTGGGCCCTACCGCAAGGTGGATTGGGCAACCCCAGAGTGTACCTGTGGGGACAGCACCCCAATAGAAGACTTCGCATAGAAGCGGTGGTGGGAAAACAGGTGAGGGGTCAGTGTGTGATTTGTGGAGTGCTGCCAGTGAGGAGTCTCAGCCTCTACCTCCTCTCCTTTCTACCTCCTTTCTTTTACCTGCCTTTGGTGGCTGTCTGAGATGTATATGTTGGAGCTGTCACTAGTTTAAGGCAGCACTGTTTTCTGTCAGATGAGAATATGCTTGAGAAGGTAATAGATCACAGCTTCAAGAAAATGGCCTCTCAATCCCTCAGAAGCCAATGGCTCTGTCTTCAAGAGAAGTTTTGAGTATTAAAGGAAGTTGGAAGAGCCCAGAATATAGAGTGAACTAGTGACCAGAGTGGGTAGACAGGGGTGGGGCACATGAAGGCACTGGGTGCTGGGTGGGAAATGGCTGAGGGTAGGAGGAAGGAGACTCAGTGAAGGGGTAGGGGAGCGAAGATGCTGGGGCTGAACACTCAGTTTTCTTGTCTTCTGGTTTGGTCAGGCCAGGCCTGCAGCACACAGTTATAGGTTCTTCTAAAGAGGGGTTCCTCCCTCAAAGCCATGATGAAAACCACCCACTGAAGTGAGACAGGTCATAGCTTGAACGCTTCTAGCTTCCAAATCTGGTCCCCAAATGTTAGAACTGGATAGGGCTACATACTCCCTTGATTCCTGACTATTTTCTTAGCAGCTCTATGTACCGGGCACTGGGTGGGGTCTTGGGAATAGAAGGTTGCAACTTGCAGGGCACTTTTGGGAGATGGATGGCAGGTTAGAGTCTTCTACTTGAGCTGGCACTCTTTTCATTGCTGGAGGGAGTTTGGATCTGACAATCACCTTCATGGAATCACAAATTCAGCAGAGGGATCGCTACAAATCCACTCTAGCCCAGAACTGATGGCCATGCACGGTCCTCCCATGTCTAATCTTCCTCCGCTATACAGACAGCATCTCATTATAATTGTCTTATTTTAACTGTCATTTGTACCCCGAGGTACAGTTTCCGTACATCAGTATACTCACTTGCACCAAACATTCTGTGAGTTTTCTGACTTTGCCAGAACTGTGAAAGGTCATGAGGCAGGATAACTCAACTCACCATCTAGATTTCAAGTGACATGATTCTACCTCTACCTTGCTGTCACAGCTCCACAAACCTACGAGGACATGGGGGCTCAGACATCATATCATGGCTAGTAAATGTGCTTTTGGGCAAATTAAAAATCCTTCTGGGTGCCAGCTTGCTCTTCTATGAAAAGAAATATTCAAAGCTTCCTTCTAGCTCTAACCTGATCACTGAGGTAGGGATGGCTGACGAGCCAGTAGAGGTGGTGCTGAAATCAGTGCATGGCTAGCTGATCATTTCAAGACACTGTCAGGAAGAAAAGACTCTTTAGCAAAGGGGTAGTGGGTGAACAGATTTGGGGGCTGTGGGTAGCCCACGGCCCAAAGGGAAAGGCTCCTCTTCCTGAGTGTCACCCCGAATGGGGGTTTCCTGCCCAGAAGCTGCAGGGCCACTCTGGGTTTTGCAATGATGCCAATTCTCCTTTCCTAATGTTCCGGGAAGAACGTTTTCATGGAACACAAATCACTGGTCCTTCATCCTGTGACAGCAAATGGAGACTAATGATAGGAACTGGGACTTAAGAGATGCCTTTACATTAGTGTCTGTTTCTGCAAACTTGTTCCAGAAAGCTCCTTTGTGCTGCCTGGATTCTGGCCTGAGGGCCTCCCCCTGGAGGCTGCAGGATGGCAGATGTTAGGCAGCAGTGCCTCCCCTGGGGCAGGCATCTCTTCTACATCTATCTCTCTTCATGCTGTAGCCTGAAACCCCCAGTTCCCTCATACCCACAGCAAAGCCCCAGCATGGCATCTGCCCTTTGGCACATCTCTCAACATCATTTTCCTGGGACAGCCTGCATGTGCTTTTCCTCAGCTTCCTGCCACCCTTCTCAGCCACTTTTGATCCTTGATATTCAGTGCCCTGTTGGAGTGCATCTGGATCGAGGATACCCCTTCTCCTCCCACTTCTAAGAGGTAGCTACTTCTATTTTCTCCATTTCACAGATGGGAAAATGGAGGCATAGTGAGGTAAAGTGATTTGGTCAAGGTCATGAAGATGGCAAGTTTCAAAGCCAGAATTGGAACCCAGGCAGTCCAGCTCCTGAGATTGCTGTTGACCTTGTGGTTCTTTATTATTATTATTATTATTATTATTTATTATTATTATTATTATAATTATTATTGTTATTTTACCAGCACAGTCTTCTGACTCCCAGTCACAACTTCCTGGTCCCCATGAAAAAAGCCACCACCCACGGGGCGCCTGGGTGGCGCAGTCGGTTAAGCGTCCGACTTCGGCCAGGTCACGATCTCGCGGTCCGTGAGTTCGAGCCCCGCGTCAGGCTCTGGGCTGATGGCTCGGAGCCTGGAGCCTGTTTCCGATTCTGTGTCTCCCTCTCTCTCTGCCCCTCCCCCGTTCATGCTCTGTCTCTCTCTGTCCCAAAAATAAATAAAAAACGTTGAAAAAAAAATTAAAAAAAAAAAAAAAAAGAAAAAAGCCACCACCCAGAGACTCTTTCTAAACTGTTGCTTTCAAACAATGCTTCTAAGATTCTAGAAGTCTCCCAACTGCCTGTGGGCCTCAGAGAGAGGGGGTAAAACTGACCTGAAGCAAACCTGGCCACCTTCATGAATCTCCCTTTGCCACCAGAACTGGTGCTGGTGAGAACCCCAATGAAGAGGTGGGCCTGGGCTGGGTGCTTCTTTTCATTTTCCCTTCTGCATGTACATGTAGTTGATTTTGGAGGCCTTGCATCAGGGAGAGAGAGAGGAGCATGTGCTGCCCTCTCTAAACCCTACCAGGGATGCTGAACATCTGGGATGGGGTAGGGGAGCTTTTGGGCACCACTGTTAAGGAATAGGTTGCAAATGTGCTATACCATTTATTCTGCCCTACTGATCCAATCTTAAATAAAATCCAATCTTACTTGATAACTGAATCTGACTCAAAGAGATGAAATAGGTAAGAAACAAAAAGAAAAACAAAAACAAAATACCTCTTCATAGACTGCAAAATACTGTGCAAGATGTGCTTTGTTATAACTTATTAACATTCAACTTTCACCCAAAGTGGAATTGATTTTTTAAAATTCATATTCATGCATGCTCCCTAATTGGGGGGAGTGTCTGGCAGCCCTGAGGTCTCTAGGTCCCTGCATCTCATGGGTCCTGTAGGCTCTATCCCTCCAGGCACATCTCGCCTGGAATAATAAGGCATTTCTTCACATTCCCTCCACCCCACTGCCCATCTTGCATTCATTCCAAAGGCTGTCTTTACCTCAGCTTTGAGAATCTACAACAGCCCTGCAGCTGGGAAGAGAGTGTATCATTTGGCTTTTTGCCCAGAAAATAAGATGCTTCAAAAAGGTCATCAAAAAAAAAAAAAAAAAAAGTCTCTTGGGGTTTCGAGAAAGGGGGGGAAAAAACTACCTTCTCTCTCAAGGTTAATTGAGTGGAAGGTGAACTTTCATCACATGTTGTCCTTTTGTGAAAGCAGCACAGCCTTAAAGACGTGGAGAGGGCAACTGACAGGATGGCATGGGCTGGGCTGCTGTGCAGGGACATGGTGCCTCCAAAGTTGGCTCTGAGCTTCCCAGTCCTTGGACAGTGCCCCACCGAGCAGGAGCAGAAGGGAGTGTACAGGCATGTAGCCAGAGCCCAGCCTTCATAGGATATAAAGGAATGTAGGCTGGACGCCTACCCTCAGGGAGCTTTTGCTCTGGAGGATGAAAGGAGGCCCACAGCCAGCCTGTGTGAAATGAATCAGAGACCAGTAGTGTGTTGTTGGTGCTGGCTCTGCAGGTGGTGGGTGCTCAGGGCTGACGGGGTTGCCTGTGACTGAGAGTGCTGCTCTGAGCTATGGAAGAAGCCTGACCTGTTTGGGGCCTTTGCACTTGCCTCTTACCATGTGCGTTGACTCTGGTTCTAGCTGAGGATAATTTTGCTCCTTAAAGGGCACGTGGCAATATCTGGGGACATTTTGCTTGTCATGATTGGGAGGGAAGTGCTACTGGTATCAAGTATGTAGAGGCCAAGGATGCTCCTAAACATCCTACAATGTGCAGGTCACTGCCCCCCCCCACCCTGCTCCAATAAAGAATTATCCAGCCCCAAATATCAATAGTGTCAAAGTGGAGGCACCTTGCCCTAGAACTAGCTCCCACCACCTCCACCCTGGCCACATAACTTCCTCTTTCCTTCACTTTATCTAGGTGTTTGCTCAAACCACCTACCAAAATCCCTTCATGACCATCTTATATAAAAGAGAAACCCCGATCTCATTCCACCACTCCTTTCCCTCTCCCCATGATTCAATTTTTTCATGGCTCTTATCCTTGTCTGATATGTGCATGTGTGTGGCTGTGTTTGTTTATTAACTGCCTTTCCACACTAGAATGTAAGCTCTGTGAGAGCAGGGATGCTGCCCCTTTCGCTCCTTACTCTGTTCCCAGTGTCTACAACAGAGGATATAGTAGATATTCAGTCAACATTTGTTGAGTTAATGAATAAATGGACACTAATCCCAAGCAGCTGTGTGACCCTGGGCCAGTCACTTAGCTCCTGTAATATGCACTGAAATTCTCATGTGAAAAAAAGAAAGCAAAGGATTAGAATGTTTCAATGGGTCTTTCCAGCTTAAAGTTTTTTCTATTCTCCAAGAAAGAGTAATCTGGGAGTATTGGATGACCCAAGAGGGCAGGTTTCAGTAAGACAGCACTGTAAAGGCACAGCACGTGGGTTGGAGTCCTACCTGGAGGGGATAGTATCTGGATTAAATAAGCAGAGCACTTAGCCCAAGGCCAGCTTCCCACCAAGTGCGTGGTGAATGGCAGCTGTTGTTATTTATGAAGAATTCAGGGCCAGGATTAGGGTGAGGTAAGAGAGGCACTAACCTCAGGCACAAAATTGAAGGTGTGACCAAAAAGCTCTGCCATCTAGACAGATAATATTTTAATCCAATATTTTTTAAAAATAAAAATTAATGCAAAAATCCACAAAGAAGGAAACACCAAGATCTTAGCTAAAGACAAGATCAGTATGACTGTTTCCTTTTGCTTTAGGCTCCCATAGGCCTTGGCACAGTGCTGCTACTGATGCTGTCTTTATTTGAAATTTTGAGATATTTCTCATCAAAGACTTTTTTGGCATGAATTTTGATTTTTAAAAAACATGGCACTGAAATATGATTTGTCTTGATTACTGAGATCTCCATCACTTCCTTCAGTTTTGTGCCTGAGGGTGAGCACCTCACCTTCTTCACCGAGCTGGAGAGCAATGGACTGTCTAGAAGCAGAGAGAAGCTCCAGACATCCCTCTCTGAGGAAGAGAAACAGGGTGAGGGACGGGTTACACAGATGATGGGGATTAAGGAGAGGGGAGCTTTTGGACAGCGGGTGGGATCTTAGAATTTGAGGGCTGGGTTTCCCAGGCAGACTGGGGCTGAGGAGATGGTCTGATTCCAAGTGAAAAGGAAAAAGACCCCAGGGCTGGGATTGCAGGTCCTGGTTTGCTTGGGACAGTCTTGAGTGCACTAGCTGTCTCAGCAGTGATGAATAATTCCTCCTCTTGCTCTCTAAAGTGTCCAGGGCTGGGCCATCTGTGTATGGTCATCCTGGGTCCGGCTGCTGTCCATGCCAGTGCTGTAGTGGGCCTCTCTGAACCCCTACAAAGGAGAAAGACACTGCCCTCCACCTGAGACCCGGTCTCTGATGATGTCTGATGCTGCTGGAAGAATTCCTCAGACCCATCTCAGACCTTAGCTATGCTTCATAGCTTACCCTTTGCCCTGTAGCCATTTTTCATGTGTCTGACCTTGCCCTTATCTTGCCAGACTCTTTGCCCCTCATGGCCTTGCCGTGTGACCTGCTGCCAACACCACAGAGTAGCTGTCCTGGGAGCAACACTCACAAAGAAGCATGGCATTGTTTTAGTCCATGGTGTTGGAGAGAAGAAAAAGTGAAATTGACAAGAAAAATAATTAATACATAAAATTAATGTCAAATTTTTTAAATGTCCTTATTTCTATGGTATTAACCTACACTTTGATTCCCTTTCACTTGCATTGTTTGTCCTGAGCTTAAAATGCATGTATGGACTAATGTGCAAGGTACCTCACCAGAAATAGCAGATTCCCATCTCACTTATGCATAGTATGAACTAATATAATGATTTAGTGTGTGGTATGTAAAATTAAGCAGTAAGAAGCTCTGAAACCAGAAGGGCATGCACTGTTTTGATGACTGCAAATAATGCCCTTTGATTTCTTTTTTTTTTTTTTTAAATGTACTTGTTTTCATTATCATTGCATATTGGATTGTTAAGTTTTCAGACCCTGGACTACATATTTTACGGGCACTGTCCCTTTTAACTTTAATACATACAGCAATTCTGACAGCGGGTGCTATTGCTTCCATTTTAGAGATCAGAAAGTTAAGGCTTATAGGAGTCAAGTTGCCAAAGTCACAAAGTTGGCACATGGCAGACCTGGGATTCAAACCCAGTCTTTTCTGAGTTCAAGCTCTCAGCTAAACCCAAGCACTGTTTTGCCTACAATGGAGGGTTAAACCAGCAGCCAAGGACATCTCTTACACATGTATCCAATCTTCTGTCAAAGGGGCATGTGACCAGACCTGTCCCTACCCTTTGTATGAGCACCCCCCACCCCCAGTCCTAAAATGTTCTGCTTAACTGAGGTTTGAGTTACTGAATGGGCAAACAGATAAACCAGGAGGTAATTATTTATATAACCAGCAAAACAATCTTTCAAAATAGAATATCATTAGTCCTTTGAGTAGTTTATTGATGACTCATGATTCTTAAAATCTCTGATAGGAAAGGAATTTAGAAGTTCATCTGATGCAAACTTCCTTGACTACTGAATTGAGATGCCATGAAACTTAAACTAAAAGAGTCTATTGGAGTGAAACTGTGGATAATCATGGATATCATCTCTAAGATGATAATGTGAATGTGAATAGGAGGGAAGAGTTCACTGGACTCAATTTGATTATTTATTTTTCAAGTATTTTTATATCCAATTTTGGGAATAAATAATTTTATCCAAATCTTCCTCTCCCTCCTTTCCATAATCCAAATTCTGTCCATTCTTCAAGTCCTAATTTAATTGTAAGTTTTTTCATGGAAATTCCTCAATGGTGGGACACCTATTTTTCCTTCTGGACTTCCATTTTTCTCAGTCTTGTTTATGTCACTTAGTGTTTGATTTTCAGACTGCATTCTAATAGTTTCATCATTCTAACTGATTGAGTGAAGGACATAGAAAGTGTATATTCAGTTTCTTGCTTCCCCAGAAGCCCCTCACTTAGGGATTGACTTTGTAGCAGGTGCTTTCAGGGCCCCGCCCTACTCTTTGGACCCTTCAGTGGGCTCCAGCTAACTTAAAAATGTCAGTATCTGCCTTTGTGTGCCTGAAGGCTCCCCTTCCTTCACCCCCAGTAGGGGAAAGCTTGCTCTTTGTATATATGGCAGGCCAGAGTTTCAAAGAGTTACCACCCTCTAGCAATAGCCCTCAAACTAATGAAGCTCTTAAGTTGGTATATAAACACCCCAGCTCCCTCACTCCTTGAAGTGGTTCTGAATCATGTGCTTTGCACCATTTCCCAGAGTTTTCTTGAGAGTTAGGCTCCAGCGGTCCATAGCAGTAGCTGGCTAAAAAAGTCATGTACCCTTTATTTATTGCATTTTCTCCTTGTGTTACCTGCAGTGCCCAAGTAGATAGTTTACACTCACATCAGGATCTGCTTCTGGGGAACTCAAACCAAGACAGGTATAGAGGATATTGTCAAAATTGACTTATTGGTTGGATGATTAGCTGACTGTCAGTGTTTTTCCTTGCAGGTACAGGGATTGTGCATTTTTTTTCGGAAGCCATGGTGCTTTTCTGCCCAGTGGTACTCATTCATTCCTAGTTGAATGGAACAATGATGAGGGCAAGGATTCCCACCCCAGGTTCATCTAGCTCTGTTCACTACTCTGTATTTGTGATCTATTACTGACTTCGGTAAGTAGCAAAGAGCCCAGGGGAATTATGTCAAACCTCTATTCCCTTTCTCCCATCCTTGCTGCTACCAGCTGCATGCAATTCTCATGTTTTATTGTCTTTACATTGATTACCTTCTGACAAGGCCAGGAAGAAATGCTGACCCTTGGTTACAACTAAGCAAAGGCCCCTTCCCTTTGGAAACACAAAAAAGAATGAGAAAATGAACAACAGAATGATGTTTCCTAACAGGGCCATGTCAAATTTATAGATAAATAAAATATCAAAGATCAAATGAGGCTAGATCAGCAGTTTGGATCTCTCCCCAACCAAGCAGAGAATGTGCTGTCGACTCTGTCTTGGACTGATTTCCAACTTTGTGATTCAGAGCTGTAGCCAGGCAGAGTACGTCCAATAATGCTATTTGTTTTCCACTTAAAAAAAAAAAAAAAAAAGGCTGGGGAAATATATAAATGGCTCATAGGAGAAGAGGGCATTAGCAGACAGTCAGTCTGACCAAAGCGAGACAGGCAGATGGTTTGTGGGCCTGACGCCAGCTGGGTGTTTCCATAAGTGA
Source organism: Panthera uncia (assembly GCF_023721935.1). Classification (NCBI taxonomy): domain Eukaryota; kingdom Metazoa; phylum Chordata; class Mammalia; order Carnivora; family Felidae; genus Panthera; species Panthera uncia. Next base: position 28,143,389 of record NW_026057586.1, read on the forward strand.
TCGCATATCTCCTCTCTGTGCCCCAGCACTCGGCTTGATTAAGAGGTCAGGAGCAGGCTGCCACAGCACGAGGCCAGAGCACACATGATATACGGCCAACCTGTCGGTCGCCTAGAAACAGCTCTGTAAAGGGGCCCAAAGACAAATCAATTTATAAGCCCACAAGTTTGGGCCCAGTAGTCTTGGCTGTTATTAAAACATGAAGTTTGATTCTTTGGGCTTGCTTTCTCAAATGTCACTCAGCCCCTTTAACTTTGACCGGACATCACTTCTTTTCCTTTTTAATACAGTAGTATCTTTGGATAAGTGATAATACCTTCCAGGTGGGATTCTGGGAAGTGAGTGAGGCTGGAGGCAGGCAGGCAGGAGAGGGATGCATTCAGGGAAAACTGAGGTGAGGTCTGGTTCTCCTTTCTTCATTTGCTGAGCACTGGGTGCCCAGTACTGTGGAGAAGTACAGGGAGAGGAGGACACATCATCCTTTTCTGGATGGTGAAGGTTTATGTGTATAAAGCAGGGCAACCCAAAGATGCAAAGGGCTGAAATGAGTGATGTGGATAATGCAAATTTTTAAATGGTTGGCGAGGTGGTCAGAAAAAGCCTTAGAGAGGAAGTAGAACATGAGGTAGGTGGGATTCACACAAATGAAGAAGTCAGATTTGCAGAGATGCAGCAATCATCTGGGTAACCTTCGGAAAGACTCTTAACCTGTATATGCTTCGATAGATTTTATCCTTGCTTTTCAGAGAGCATAGGATTAGAACTTTCCAGAGAGAGGACTCAGACAACAAAGGCTAAGCATGATACTCTAGGGCCAATGAGGCACTAGTCTGCCTGGAGTGGGCCTTAAGACTTTGTTCACCGATCTGTGAGTAATCCTATTCTCAAGTGATTTCCACAGCAGACCTGAATGGCTCTTGGAATGCTGCCTGCTGGCCACACCTTCCCCTGCTATGTCCACTCTGCAAACTTATCTGTTCAGTTACAGATTCTGGTTAGTGATCTGGATTGAAATTCTGTCTTCATTCCTGATTAGAAAGATGAGGGATTGTGCTTCCCAACTATAAAATCTATTTAGTAAATGTTTACTATATATCTACTTTTAGCGAGGCACCAATGTAAGCATGGATGGAAGAGTTAAAAGTCTGCAAGTATAGTCTGTCTTTTACTGTAAGGAGTTTGCAATCTCTTTACAGGGTGGTTAAAATAAATAAATCAAGGCACAGCAAGCCTCTGAGATAGGCCCCAACAGAGGTGTAAGCAATGTGATGGGGGTTAGAAGTAGTGGTCATTTCTGGTTGGAGGGATCGGGAAAGGTTTCCTGGGGAAGACTATGGGCAGCCCAAAGTTGCCTGAAGTTGAGAGAAGGCAGAAGTCCAGCTTTCTATCTAAAACCCTATGTGGTAAGCAGCAGTCAGAGGTAAAAGGTGACTCTTAAATTCACAACCCGGTAAAGGCAATCCAGCTTGAAGGGTAGGTAAAGGCCATGCTAATTTTTGAAGGTTCAGTCTTGCTTTGCCTAGAACGCTCTCAATTTACATATTATTATTAGTAACATCCTCTTTCATTCTCAAAATTGTCCTGGTTTGGACAAGAATTATACAATCATCTTCATTATAGGTAATGTTTTTAGCAGCCCTTCAGGAGCAGCCAATCTGAGCTATACCAACAAAGTAGACTGGGGATGTTCCCTTGAACCAAGAAATCCTCTTTATGTTGCCTCCAAACGAACACACACAGATCAACAATGAGAAAAAGCCAAGGTATTCCTTTCCTGTAGAATGAACCAAGCAATGGAAGCAGGTGGGCACGCCAGACACACACCCATTGTTGAGGTACACTGATAGAGCATGGAATGATCACGAAAAATCTATTAACACACTCGAGCCACACTCAGTCTTGTTTTGCAGATAAACATGGTCTGTGATTATTTTACAACACTGTGAAGGTGCTGGGGGTTGTCCCTCATTTATTACTTGACTAATAAATACTTTAATTACACTTAATAAATAATGTAAGCAGGGCTCACTGAAGTGGTAATTCTTTAAATTAATTATTAACTGCATGCAAAAGGCTGCACTGCCAGTACCACTAAAAGAAAATTCAGCCTTTAATCTAAAGTGATTATTCATTATCTGGTATAAAGGCTCCATTTGCATATTATTAGGGAAATAAACTTTGGCCTCCTTGGCAATACAGATAGATCTCAAAGTCCGTGCATTATGAATCTCCAAATACTAAAGTAATGATAAACAATATGTAATAAAGTCTCCAGTTTATAGCTTTATAACAGCTGGTTTTTGATTTTCCAAATATATTACAATGATAAAGTGACCAGTTAATGTATAAGCTCTTTGTGAAAGGTGGTGCCTACAGATGGTCGACTGATAGGAAACGGTAAATGTGCAAACTGCTCATTTCCCTTGAGATTGGAGCCATAAAATGATCTCAATAAGATATGAGAAGAAAATCTCTCTTTAACCCTTTTCTTAGCTGCAATCCAAATATGGGGCTGCGTATAGCTGTCTGGTGTGTCTCTTTCTCCGCTCCTCCCAGACTCCCAACTTTCCCCTGATAAAGTGAAGGGGGAATATCTGGATATGCAGACCTTGTGGTATCCCTGACTCTACCTTGGGGAAAGAGGCAAGGCAAGGTTCCAGTCAAAAGAGAAAGATGATCTATAAAACAAGCAAAAGACCAAAATTCATGTGCCCCTTGCATTCTCTAACTTGGTACTTTCTCCTTGAGCCTGGGCTTCTTCCAGAGGAAGTGAGTGACCCCAGATGTGATGGCTGGGGAGCAAGATGCATGGAGCAGCCTCCTAGCATTTAAACTGTAAAATTCTGTGGAGAAATGATTGAAAAAGAGGTTTCTGAAGGAGAAGGAGAAATCTCTCTCCTTGACTCCCTTTGGCACAAGTAGGGTTGGGGGATAGGGGGAGGGGGAGGGGGAGGAGATAGTGGGAGGGGAGAGGAGGAGGAGACAGGACGCCAGGAACTCATGAAAATGGCGACAATCACAAAGAGGCAGGGATGACCTCTTTTCCCCATTTCACACCCCATCCTATTTGTCTCTCTGAACCCCATTCAGAGACTATCTCTTTCAAGAGATCTTCCTTAACTCTCTGTGCATTCCAGCAGCATTCACCTACAGTGTGGGCCAGTCAATAGTCACTGATTTCTGGGAGGTGGGAAAGGGGCTACATGAGGATGAGGGGTGTCCTTTATTTTTTAAAAAGTTTTTATTTATTATTTTTTTTTTCAGAGAGAGAGAAAGAGAAAGAGAGAGGGGAAAGAGAGGGGGGGAGAAAGCGTGGAGAGAGGAGGGGCAGAAAGGGAGGGAGCAAGAGAGAATTCCAAGCAGGCTCTGTGCTGTCAGGGCAGAGCCTGATTGATGTGGGGCTCAATCTCATGAACCATGAGATCATGACTCGAACAGAAATCAAGAATTGGACATTTAACCAACTGAGCCATCCAAGCATCCTGAGGGGTGTCCTTAACTGAAATTCATTACAATAATGTTGCTGTGCTCCAAATATGGTTGAAAATCTTTGAGAACTGCCTTTCATGTTTGTTTTAGTCAGCTTACACTGCTATAACAAAATACCATACACCTTAGGTGGCTTGGATAACAGACAATTATTTACCATAGTTCCATAGGATTAAAGTCTGAGATCAGGGTACCAGCATGGTTGGGTTCTTGGTGAGGATTCTCTTCTTGGCTTGTAGATGGCCACTTTATTGCTATGTCCTCATAGGGCAGAGAGAGAACTCTGAGTCTCTTCCTCTTCTTATAATGACACTAATCCCATTGGGGGCCTCTACCACATAATGGCTCTTCCTCCTAATACCATCATACTGGGGATTAGGGCTTCAGCACATAAATACGGGGGTGGGGGCACAAACATTCCATCCATAATAATGTTCTTATGAACATCTTCAATGGGAGAAAAGTCATGTTAATAATAATCACTCTCCTCTGAGTATGAGTGACGTATGCAAATAGTTTCATGTACATTATCTCATATTATCCCCATAGTACACTAAGAAGTAAATATCATTAGCCAATTACAACTGAGAACACAGAAGTTCAGAGTTCAGTAGCTTGCCTAAGGCCACATAGCTGGTAAGTAGCATACCCTAGATTTGAACTGAGTGACTCCAAAGCCAAGGCATTGATGAGTATGCATACTGCTCTGTCTTTTGAAGGTAGACTAAAGTCTGGGAAATAACTAGTGGTTAATGTCTGAATGTGTTTACCTTCTCATATAATTTATATCACCAATGGAACTTCTCTGGGCATTTTTTTTTTTTTTAGCTCAAAGGGAATTCTTTTTTTTTTCCCAAAGGGAATTCTAAGAGTAGGAGTTTTAGGCATACTACTTCTCAGTGGCATGATGCCTGGGAAGAGAAGGGCCTCATCGACCTTCTGAAATCATGCCTTAAAGGCAACTGCCTAAGTGCCTTCTGTGGTACACACATAGGGCCAACTTCATTCTCATCTAGCCTAATCTGTAGCTCCTTGGGCCATAAAGTGTAATTAGTGTTCACACTTATTATCTCCTTCTGTCTTCCCACTATCCCCAGGCACTAGATAGGTATTATTAATATTTTCATTTTAGAGATGAGAAAACTAAAGCACAGACAGGTTGAGCAACTTCCCTAAGTTTACACAGCAAATGAGGGAAAGATCTAGGGCTCAAATGTAGGAATCTCTGTTTTTATCAATGAAAACTCAATGAACAGATGGATGGTACATCACAAATGTTTCTCATGTCCTATCAAAAACGATGTCAATTTGACAGAAAGAGCGAAAATTCATCTGTACATTTTTTCCCTTACCTACAAGGTTCCCATCCATTATTCATGCATTCCTTCATTGTTCCTGTCACTCACTGATTAATTAATTTAATAAATACTTTCAAAGCACATTACTTGGTGCCAGCTACTGTCCTAGGTACTGGCTATCTAATCTAAATTTACAAAAGGAAATTGAACCAATGGGCTGTTAACTGAATTGACAAAGTGATCCAATTACTTTGGTGTTGGTGGAGACTTCGTTAGAGACCCCTCCATATTCTCAATCTCCCAGAGGCTCCAGGAGAGATGTGGGGTCTTCAAAAGAACTGCAGACGCACAACTACCTGTGAGCTTCGCCACTGGCTCCCACTTTTGAAAAGATGACTGCGTGATTTCTGATTACAGCCATTAGGCAAAATAAAACACAGAGAACGCTGGCTCACCAGTTTCATCCTGCTTAATCAAATAGCCTCATTCATCATATTCACTCACACTATTCAGGGAAAGTGCTTTTCCGTACTTCAAAGATGGGCATGAGCAAGCCTGATCTGTACTTCCCATTTTGCTCTCCTCCCTTTTTAAATACAAGCAGATGATCTTTCCTTCTTTTTTCTCCCTTCCAATTCCTGATTGAGAGGCACAGCCTCAGCACAGCAGCAGTCCAGCCAGGAAGAAATCTAAGCTGAGGACAGTATTATCCCTCATGACACTCATAATTCAGCAGGATTTCTTTCTAACTGACTTTGGGGCTGGGCCTGAGCAGGGACCAGAATATCATAGAATGTCGGGCTAGCAGCATCCACAGAGAGAAGGCATTCTGGCCACTCATGTTACAGATGAGGCCAGAGAGGGGAAGAAGCTTGTCCAAGGTCACACAGCAAGGTTGTTGCAGAGCAGGGGGCACTGGTTCCCAAATTGGCAATTCCCAAGCTAGTGCCCTCAACTGTCTTATCACCATGACTATTGCTAATACCACAGGAAACCCCAAACAGGGGCTTGGGTTCTTCAGCACCTTCCCTAATCCTACATTCAGGTAAATTGCTGATGGTTTCACACAGGAACCAAACCTTCTTTATGATAGAGGCCAATTTGCAAAATTGGTGATATTCACTCTATTGTGCTTCTACATCCTCCCTCTGGGTTCCTTTGCCATTTCTGGGTGGCTCATTCTCTAGGCACATCCCCCCAGAATTTCATACTGCTAACCAGGTTTTCTCCACAGAACCCAGGCTCTGGAAAGACCCCTTCCTCCTCCTTCCTTAGTCCTAGGTTTCAAGTAAAGAGGAATGCTTTACACTCTCATTTGAATTGAGATCTTACTGGCTAGCAACTAATCTGGGATGAATCTCAAGGTTAAATTTCAAGGGGTTTAGATTTTAGAGAAAAGATTTTTTTTAATATATTTTGCAAAAGGTGTGCATATATAACTGTCCATTTGCCAGTATGGCTGGTCTATATATTGTTTTAAAATTTTTTTTTTTTTACGATTTATTTATTTTTGAAAGAGAGAGAGAGAAGGGGAGGGGCAGAGAGAGAAAGACACAGAATCTGAAGCAGGCTCCAGGCTCCGAGCTGTCAGCACAGAGCTCAATGTGGGGCTTGAACTCACAAGCTGTGAGATCATGACCTGAGACAAAGTTGGATGCTTAACCAACTGAGCCACCCAGGTGCCCCGACTGGCTCATATACTGACATTGTATGGATGTAGCCTAAAACTTCCTATAGCCTAGCACCTCCCCACCTCCCAGGCACACACACATCCTGGGTAACTTAGATGATGTGATTGATGTATATGGGAGGTGATTTTTTTCCCTGTCATCTGGCCTAGCTAAAAATAAATCTTTTGTAAATCAATGTTTAGCAAAAAAATAAATAAGTATCAATGAAATAGCTTCCTTTATCGAATGCTTATTTTGTAATGGAGATTCTGTTAAGAACCTTATATATATATATGCCATACTTTTTAATTCTTACAACAATCGTGTTAGGAGTGAACTGTATCTCCTCCACCTCCACCCAATTCAGTATGCTAAAGTCTAACCTGTAATACCTCAGAATGTGACTTATTTGGAAGTAAAGTTACTGCAGATGCAATTTGTTAAGATGAATTCAAACTGAAATGGAGTGGACTTCTAGTCCAATATGACTGTTATCCTTATTAAAAAAGGGGAAATTTGGCCACAGAGACAGACACACGGATGGAATGTGATGTGAAGATGAAGAGAGAGATTTGGGTGATGCTTCTACATCAAAAGACTGCCACAGATCACCAGCACATGACCAGGAGCAAGGAGAGAGGCATGGAACAGAGTGTTGTTCACAGCCTCAGAAGGAACCAATCCTGCTGACCCCTTGATCTCAGACTTCTGGACTCCTGAACTGTGAGATAATAAGTATCTCTTGAAGCCACCCGGTCTGTGGAACTTTGTTATGGCGGCCCTAACAAATGAATATAAAGCCTCTGTGCACTATTTTCTTTATTTTGCAGACAAGGAAGCAGAGGCTCAGAGAGGTTAAATAACATGCCTTAGATCACACAGCTGGTAAGGAGCAGAGCCAGAATTTAAACTTAGTACTGCATGCTTTGTTGCTTTTATGTGGGAGTCTGTTCTGGTAAGGAATAGAAAAGGTCAATTTTCTCTGTATTTCAAGCAGGATGTGATATATCTTCTTTCTCAGCCTGGCACAGGGCAGCTGGGTCTCCCAGTCCACACCCATCACCAACTCTGAGGTACATCTTCTATTTCCTCCCACATTTTTCCCCTTCCAGCAACAGCAGAACCCCAAATCAATTGCCTCGGGCTAGCATTAGAAAAATAAATTTTCTGGGGTGCCTGGGTGGCTCAGTCGGTTGAGTGTCTGACTTCGGTTCAGGTCATAATCTCGCCATTTGTGTTCGAGCTCCACATCGGGTTCACTGCTGTCAGCGCAGAGCTGGCTTGGGATCCTCTGTCCCCCTTTCTCTCTGCCCCTTCCCCACTGGTGCGTGCGCTCTCCTTCTCTCTCAAAAATAAACATTAAAGAAATAAAAAGAAAAATAAATTTTCTCACCCCAGTCTTCTCATTTTATTTGATCTTATTTTAATTTTTGTTTAGCCCTGGGAATACATCTGAGGCCCTCAAATACAGTGTACACTTTCATACTGTTTCTGAGGCGGTAAATACCAAAATTCACCAGGAGTGGAGAGAAGGGTCAAGTTTGAAATTAAATGCTCCCTTATTCCTGATCTCTGTGGTCAAACGGCCCTCTTGCTGCCTGGTATTCATCCATTCAGCCTTCAAACACACACACACACACACACACACACACACACACACACACACACACACACACCTGAAAGTTGAACTGGGCTCTTTTACCAAAGCCAAACAGACCAGCTTCCTCCAGGGCCTCCTCATCTTACCGTCCATCCAGCACTAAGCTCTAGTGGGCCCACCCTCAGATGGCTTCTCCCACCATCTTTCCTGAAGCCAAGATCCATGGTGGTCCTGCCTTAGCAGCTATGGCATTCCTGTCTCAGGGTTTTGACTGGGTGGAGAAAAGGGGAGCCCCAGGATAGAGAAATGGCCACCAGCTTGGATCGGATTCCATTTCCAAATCATTTGAATCTAGTGCCCCTCAGCAGGAGGGTACTTGGAGACTTATCCTTGGAATTTCTGCAAGGAAGGACTTCTTAGCATTTCCCAAGCTGAGAAATTATGTAAAACTATATTTTTTAAAGGGGACACTGTTAGTTTTCCAATCCAGTGGCCTAGGACGTTGGTGTGACGAGGATGCAGACAATCTGCCAAAGTGGAGGGAGAGGGGGCATGGTTGTCCATCAGAAGGGACAGTCTGGGAGCAGGCAGAAGCAGGTCAGGCAGTTACAAACCAAGAGTGCAGCCTTGAGGTCAGGCAAAACAGGAGACCAGAAACAAGAAAGTAGGTCAATACTAGATCAAAACTGTGCAGCCCCAACAAGGCAGCCTTGCTACTCCTCAGACAGGAAGCTCTTTATTTCCCTTGACAGAGTAGGAATCAACACCTAAGTCCCAGGGCAACATCAGATTCAGACCTAAGAACTCAAAGTGTCCATCATTCTGAGCTTATGGAAGATTCTTATCTATGACTCAAAGTAACAATAGCAATGGTTTTCCTTTATTGCACAATGTCTCTGTGTCCTGGGTCAACTCAAGGACTTTATCTTTGAGGTAGCTTCTATTACTCTCCTCATTTACAGATGACAAAGTACAGAGGCTAACTTGCCAAACGTCACACAGCTAATAAGAAGTAGTGCCAGCCACTCAGATAATTTACTCTTAGAATTCTGTCCATCAGATGGGGAAAGTACTTTTAAGGTTGTAGTCTTCAGACCCTGTCCTCTTGTAGGTTAACCTCCCATTTACTAGGCTTACTAGGTTCACCTCCCCCTTAGTTGCTGATACGAGTATTCTGGTGCGCAGAGAACTCTTTTAACTTCTAATAAGCTGGAGAAGTTCTTCTCATGAGGAGGGAAAAGAAAACCAGGTCCAGAGTTTATGCTGAAATCCCAGGCTACCCAATTGCTGTTATGGTCCTGGAGTGAGTGCCCATAGGTGGACCTGGCCAGGGCTGGGGGTGGATGGAGCATTAGGAGGCAATCACATAAGATTCAGAGTGTGTATGTGAGAGCAAAAGCTATAGAGCAATACTTCTGGATTTAGTCCAGGCTGTCACGAATTAATGGCTGACAGAAAGAAAAGAAAGACTTGGAAAAAAAAAATTCTTGAAAGCTGTGTTTGCATGGAGAGGAGCTCAGTCTGAGCTGCCTGGAGAAGGCCTATATTCATGCCCCTTTGGAAGCCCTGGCCATCCATTTTCATTAGTTTTATGATTTGATCAACTTACAAAGGTCACTTTTTAGCTTCCTGTGAACCACAATATTATGACTGGGCTTAAATAATGCCAAAGCGATTCATTGAGAAGGGAAACATTCAGTTACACTAGTCACTGGGCACTGAAACTAGCTTTCCAAAGCTGAATTGCTCCCTTGTAAGGCAAGGGTCTTGCTTATGAAAACAGAGCACAGAGTCTCCAAGGACTGCTCCATATAGGGCAGAGCCTGGGGGAGACTGTCCAGGTAGGAAGTGTGAGCTGGCACCACTTCTCTCCCTGGAGAGTGGTGTGGTCTCTTTTCTTTGAGTTCCCCCACACTGTGACTCCTGTGCCTCTCCCACCCCCAACACTTGCTAGCGTAGACATGGTGCCATCTTCTTGAAAATTCTGCGCCAAGTGTAGACACAACTCTTCTGTGTTTTTCCTTAGCACAGCAGAGACCAGTCTACAATGATGTGGCTAATTACATGTAATGATTTCTTTGGCATCTCTTCCTCGCTAGCCTCTAAGCATCATAGGAGCAAGAACTAGATTGGCTGTTTTCATCCCCACATCCCGGCATCTACCACAGTGTGCAAAGCCCATTGTAGATGCTCCAGGAATAGCTGCTCATTGACATTTTTTTTTAAAGGGAAAACCAAAAGAGAATATCCCAGAAAATACAGACAGCATGAGAATCGGTAGTTTCTTTACTGAATACTGCTAAAGATCAAATCCCTTATTCTAACCCAAGTTAACCACACGTGGGAATCTGAAAAGCAAATCATATACCTTTGCTATTTCAATGCCAACTCTGCAATGTCTTTCCCTGATCTTGAGATGCTAGAGGTCTCAGATAACATTGGGGTTACACAGGGTCATTGGGAAAATTAAAGGAGATACTGCACAGAAAATGCCCAGTGCCTAGTATGGCCAATAATGAACTCCGTGTGTGTCCCTCATAGCTCTGTGCTGGGTTCTTAGCCAGGTAACTTTGTTGGCACTGGATTACCTCTAGGCACTACAAGCTGGTCTTCTTGTCTATTTTCGTAGCATAGGACAGACATGAACCTTTAATTTAACTTTCTTCCTAGATCATTACTACATTTTTACTATTGGTTTCTAATCTGAGGGATGCTATTCATTGCTTGCTTGAGTGGAAATGGTATTGTTTAGCCTTCAGCAGAATGGGTTTCCTTTAAACAGTTGCTTTGGCTATTATATATATCATCTTAATCAGAGTCTTATATAAAAATCTCTCTTTCTTTTGTAAACACACATGCATGAACATACATGTGTGCACACACATGGAGCCTTTCTTTAAAGTTGTACCTGAACTCTGTCAAACTAGTTTGTGTACATACAGATAACAGGAGGTGAATCCTCTCGGCTGTAGGGTCAAAAATATTTCTTTGTGTTTTTCAGGCAGGGTTGTGGTTTCAATAGTAATAGAAGGGACCCCTTCCCCCATTAGCATATGTTCTCCTTGACCTGCTTGAGCCAGTCATGCAGAGAAATGCTGATTTGCTGCCTACTATCACAGGAATGATTTTGAAGGTTTAATTCAAGTGATTTTATTTAACCAACCTGCACTGAGCACCTACCATAAACAAAGAACTTACCACATTTTGTACTTAATAGGAGTCTTTATTTTTGTCTTTCCATATCCTTGAGGGCACCATGTTGCTGCTCATTTCTACAGCTTCAGTGCCTGGCACAGTATACAGTAAGTGCCCAATAAATGTTTTGTTGAATGTATGACTGAAGACAGAGGGCAACAGGAAGTCAGGAGTGTAAGAGTATTTGTAACTCAAGCTTACCAGGCCCTCAGAAGGCAGCAGGGAATCACATACAATAAGAGTATGGGTTTTGTTCTCAGTATGAGTGTGGATTTTCCTTCTGGCAGGAACTATCTACTAAGAAGTTAATTATCCTTTTCAAGTCTCAATCTCCTCATCAATAAAATGGTGGAAACAACAGGTGATTTTGAGGGTTAACCCACTGTTGATGTGCCATAGTGAGTGTTCAACACACAAGTACAACTCCCATACTGCTGCTGGGGTGATGGTGAACATTTCTGCATAGTGAACACTTAATAATCTCCAATGTAAGTTGTGCGTGGGGAAAAGAGAGACAGGGGCCATGTGAGATGGAGGTGGCTGGGGGGCTGGAGCAGATGGGTCAGCTCTCTGATGGGGGTGCTTAAATGAGGTGGGGACCCTTGCAGTGTACCGTGATGGTGGGCATGGCTGGCTCCTTGGTGGGAGCACATCTGGTATCAGCAGAAGACAACTATCTTGTCTGACAGTAGGGTTCTGGATGAATGACTATATCTCCTCAATGTGTGTTCCACCATCTAGAAACAAGGAAGTGCCAGGCCCATAGCCCTGATCTCTTTTATGTCCCCTTAGGGTCTGCCAGTATTAGCTGTGTCTCAGTAAGGTGCACTCTCTGGTTGCTTTTTACCAGATTTTAGAGTCTAAGCACAGCTCTCAAGGACCTTGCTTAGAGGGCAAGAAAAATGGGAGGGAAATGGAAAGAAGATGAAAAGACAGAGCAAAGCAGACTGTGTGTGGCGGGGGGTGAGGGGGGGGAAGGGGGGAGGGCAGGTCTGGAATGGAAAGCACTAATTCAGAACAGCACTCCACCCTCTGTTATCTATTCCTTGGTCCAATCTGGCTGAAATCCTGAGCAGAGGACAGTATGCTTTAGAAGAAAATATGCAAAGAAGTTCAAGTGTGCCTTTCCTTTTTATTTGCATCTCAGTTCATTTTAATCAAGCACCCTCCCCCTTTCCTTGCAACCTGTTTTTTGGGTTTGTTTCTTCGTTTGTTGGGAATGCGTGCCTTTTGGTTTTACCTGCTCTACTGCAACAGTTTTGGGTTTTGACTTTTCCAAAATGAAATCTCTAGCCATTCTGATTTTCTCAGCTTCTGGCCCCACTGGCATCTCCATTTTGCTTTAATTATACAATTACTGAAGCTATCCAACCTATTTATTCAGGCAATCAAGGCTTTAAATGCATGGATTTATCATCACCTCAAATCACTTGTCACTGTGGTTGAACAAAAATAGAAAGGTAACCAGAATGCTGCAGGAGGTTTGAATCAACATACTTCTCCTGGTCATTACTGTCAAGGTTCCCATATGCAAACACAAAAATTGTAGAAGGGGATGCTCTGACAGGGGTGGGGGGGGGGAGAGGACAAAAGAGTGTGCACAGAAAGGGGATGAAGACTGGAAGGGTTTTGTTTCTGTTCCTCCGAGGATTGGCCTGTACTCCTTACCTGATTTTCCCCACATCCCTCCTTCCCTGCTCTTCTCTCTGTAGGAGGGGCACAGATTGCTGCTTCTCCCTATTTCCTCTATTAACAATGTTGTTGAGTACCGATGTGAAAAGATACAGAGGACTTGGGGGTTAATTTTTATCTGTCAGTTGTACCTTAATAAAGCTGAAGAATGAAAACAAAAACACAGAGCTTGGGAGTTATCAGAGGAAAGAGGAGTGGTCTATAGATCTGGGCTGTTACAGGAAATTCATCTGCTTTCTGGAGTTACCCAGAGTAAGTCCATTTCTTCATTTATCAGACTGCTCTGAACATACTTAAAAACAGACTACTTTTTAAAACATAAACAGCCTTATTTCTTTCAAACATTTCTCATTCGTCATTCTAGGCATTTTACCCCAATGTATCAACTTCTTTATTAAAGGGTGGTAACCCTCAAATTTAACATAAAACTCCAAGGGTGTTATGTGCAGTGAAGGGCAATCACCTCCCTCTCTCCGGGCATGGTATTACTATTAATAGAGCCTCAAAACTTTTTAAGTTTTTTTTGGCATGTCATATGCTGCTGTTTAGCCACGTTCCCCATGATGTGCTTCCTTGGTTGTGAGCTTTTGAGAAACCTACATACAGAAACTTATACTTAGCCTTCTACATTTTAATAGGTTAAATGTGGCCCACTGTATGAGCCATAAAGACCAGTTTAGATTGCAGCCACTGCAGCAAATGTATTTGCCACTTTTACTAAAACTGTAGTTTTCTGTATCCTCATCCTTGTTATTAAGGCTGTCAATCTGAACCATGTTGATACAGAACACTGGGACAGGCCACTAGATACTACCCTATTGTTCCATTAATCAGTATTCTCAGGGTTAGCTTTCCCAATCAAAGGCAAAGTCTTACACTGTTAGGTCCCTGGTGTTCCACCAGCACTAATATTTTTAGTATGAAGGTAAGAATAATGGACTAGCTTTGTGAAAACTGTCTTAGTACGACACCAACTTAAAAGAGGACTCTACCAGGTCCAGACCCATCCACAACTTCACAATTTGTGTTTTCTCATGTGGGTGATATCATAACACTAGCTGATGCTGTACTCACTTTTCATGTATAAATTTCTCAATAATATACTGTGTGGTAACAAATGTAATTGACCCATTCTATTTGTTTTCTCCAAATTAATTTAAAATACTCTCTCACTTCCTTTCTCTTTGAGTTTGGCTAATATCCTCACACTTGCAGGTTTCCATCTGTGAGTTTGGTCAAAGCAAGTTTATCAGCAAAATTTCGAAGAATCAGCTTCATCTCCACTTGGCAGCATGTGGTAAATGAAGGTATTTCTGGTGAGATTTATTGTATCACCTTCGAGGAAATGCTAACTCCAGAGAGGAGCAGATTGCAGAGAACTGTATATTAAAGTTCCTCTTCCTATCTCTGGGCCCAGGTGGAGGGGACAAATGGATTCTTACCTGACTGCAAAATATGATATATTATTATAAACAGAGTCTTGAATTATAGAAAATACTAGTTAGCATAATTACATTACCATATTTTTATATGGAGATTATTATTCAAATACCAAACAGGCAATCTTCCATTGGAAAAAACCAATAAACACTCTCAATCCAGACTTCCACTGTTATGTATGTCACAGTACAAAACAATTTTAAAGTTTAAAACCCATTACATTACAAGAGCTATTCACTTCAAGTAGGTGGCAATTTGCTTCTTTTTTTTTCACCCCACATTTTGATAGCTATTCACCTCTATCAATTCTTATCTTGCCCATTCTTTAGAAACCAATTGCAGTTTAAAAAGTGCCCATCTATTTCTGATTGAAATCTTCACATGCTGGTTTTTTAAACTATTTTTCAATCTCTTAATAAAATAGATTGCCTCCAGGCTGTCAGTTAGTAAACCCACTAACAATGTAGTGATTCCAAGGACTGCCCTAGCTCATGGGTTTTCCTTGCTCTTGGTTCTGTCCAAGAAACCCCAGATTTCCATTATTGCTGCTACATGTACAAAACAGTTTAATGGATTAAACTTACGTAAACTTGTACAAGCAACAAAAACAATATCCTGATTAAATTGAGTTAACCTCTCAGACTTTTAGTCCATGAAATAGAAAATAGGTCTTACACCTTTTTCTTTTATTTGTTAACAGTTGACATCTCAGATGTCTGAGATGTCAGACATCTCAGATGTCTCTGAGACATCTCAGAGTCTCGTCGGATTGAAAAGTCTTTCCCTATCATTGAGCACAACCTCCATTTGTAAGAGGGGCTCTCAGTCCATCAGTCTTAGAGCAAATACTTCTTAAGGACCCACCCTTGTCTGGAAAGTAAAGGAAGCATAGATATTATGTTGGTCCCTGAGGGCTCCTGCTTTAGAGAGAGAATAATATGAAGCAATCTACAAAGTTAAGGGGGGAGGTTCAGACTATGGGATCACCTGTGATTCAGAGATGGAAGAAATAAGGAGGTGAAGGAGTGGTCCCCAATACCCAGGAAGGTCCCTCAGAGATGGTGATGAGGTTATGTGAGGTGGAGAGGACCATCTGGTGCTGAAGAATAAGTATTATGAGCATGGGGTGAACCAAAGGCAGGGAGAAGTTGGCCGTAACGACACTTTCCCCTCCATCCACCTCATCTCAGAGGAGGAAAAGCCACATTTTCTTTTCTGTTGTACCACAGTCATACTCAGTGCCCACTCTGGACTTTCATGCCCATTCCACAGCCTGGGTCTCATCATTCCCCAGGGTTTGAATGTCCTGTGACTTTAAATGATTCTCACATCATCATGATTTGAATCAGATCAAGGTAAATTCCTTCCCAAACCCAAATACAGGAATCAGGAAACTTTAGGATAATGCAACTCCACAAGCATTTATTGATCTCATGTCAATTGATGACACTGCACATTGTCAGACTTCCACATCCTTCTACCTCACAGAAGTGTGACAGATAAGGTAAGGGCCATGAGAATAGCAGGGAGAACTCTGAGAGGGCATTTCCTGTTTGGAGAAATCAGAGCAAGTTGTATGCATTTGAGATGACTTTTAGAAATGACTGAGGCTTTTATATTCATCATAAGAAGAAGGCCTAGAAATATAAAAGCATAGGAGAGGCAAAGCATGGACATAGGCAAGCTGAGATTACATTCAAGGAAAAGCAAATAGTTCTGTTTGGCTAACTGCATTGACAATACAATTTTATTAATTATAAAACAGTATCTAGTGCATGCTTTCTGTTAAAGGCATCACATTCTGCTCTTTACAAGCATTATTTCAATTAACTCTCGCATATATATCAGCATGTGAGGGGGTACTGAACACATGGGGAAACTGAAGCTTGAGTAGGTTAAGGATCCTGTCTGCAGTCTCTTAGCTAATAAATGTTGAGGCCAGGACCTAAGTCTCATCCATATTGAGAAGCATATAGTTTGGGGAAGATAAAGATTTATTTTGAGGAGGTAACACAGAAGAGTTGATGGAGCACATCTCCAGAGAAAAGGAAGAGAGATCACTTAGAAAATTTGCTGTCATGACAAATGAGAGCCTTTGTAAAATATACAAAAGGAATTTATTTGCTAATATAAGGGCATCAAAATTTCAGACAAACTCTTACCCCTGATGTTGGATTTGATGGCTCAAGGTCAACCCAGCAGACACTTAATAACTGAGGCTGTATCTATGTGCCAACAAATCCCATCTTGAGATCTCATCTTCCACCAGGCTGTCCTGAGCACCCACATGACCCTATACTAGGGAGACAAAAATGCTGGATAGTTGTAGTCCAGGCCTTTGTAGAGAACCATGTGAGAACCATGAACACACTACAGGTGCCTCACAAGGCCAAATCAAGATTGAAGGTCAGGGGCTTGCACATTAGGGAACAGCAGAGCAATTGGAGTTGGTGACTTCTCTTGGGCTCTGCCTCACATTGATCATGCTGGCTGTTTTCCAGCACAGAAACTAGCTCTCCTGGGTTAGGATGTATGTGCTGGGCTGACTCCCTGGGGTATGATGAGCAAAAGTCTGATCAGGGACTGAGTATTCTAGGCCACTTGTTAATTAATTACCTCTTTAGTGTTCTAGCTACTTTCTTTGGAAGAAGGCTTCATAATGGTGATTTCCCCAAAGCTACACCGGAAACTCCTTTCAGTCACCTGGGTCTGGTCTGCCCCTGCAATAGGGGAGTGTCTTGTCATTTTTTTTCCTTCCTTGCCATGAAGAACACTGAACAAGGAGGGTGCCATGCTGAGGAATGCTGTTATCCTTTCTAACACTGCTATTTTTATTATAAAAGATGGAGACATAGTAGGAGGTTAATGGCTGCTCAGAATAAAAACAAATAGTGACTAAGAACAAATATGCAAATGAGGCATTGTCTTGCTGGGGGAATGATATTCAACAGTGAAGCTCTGTGCTCCAAGCCTCTTTGATTGCACAAACCAGGGGATGTGTGGACTCCTTTACCAGCACTGTACTGCCTTCCATTGTCAAGTAACCTAACAAGGAGACTTGGTTGGAAAAGTATGAGCCCTCCAAGGGCCAAGGGCTCTACCCAGGGCAGTCTGCTTCTTCCTCTCCCCAGCATCACTCTTCCCATTTCTTTCATCTGATTGAATGAATCATCATTTCACAATGACTTTCCTGTATGCCTTGCAAAGCCCAGGCCTGGGCACCGAGGGGCGAGTGATCCTGATAGGCCATCAGCCCTAGACCAGATTCACTGGGCTTGGGTAATGCTTGTTTCCTCTGTACAGTACACACTCTGTAGAGTCCACAGCACACACATCACTGCTCCCCAGCACTGCTTGCTGACAACTTCCAATTTCTAACATTTTCTAACTGTGCTGACACAGTGTCCTAACCTCCAGCCTTCTGTTGTCCCCATGCCCAATTTCCCCACAGTGTTCCTTCTTTGCAGTTATGACAGAGGAAAGAGAATCAACCTTATTTGGGTGCATAATGTGCTAGGCGCTTCATAAGTGTTTTTATCTTATTTACTTCTTTTGATAATCCTACAAGGCATCTTTATTTTACTGTAAAGAAACTAAGGCACACAGAGGTTTAGTAAATTACCCAAGGTCACTGAACTAGTTAGTAATAGGCCAAGATTCTTCATTAACCAGACATTGCATGCACACACATATACCACACACTCATTCACTTGCTAGGCATGTGTGTGTGTATTTTTTGATTGATAATAGGTATAATATATATAACTTCTTAATTCTTACAAAATACTGTCTCCAGAAATCCCTTGAGAAGAGAGTCTAATGGTCACTGTCAGACTTTAGCATAAATAATGCCATATAAAGAGCTATTCCCTCTACCTATTCAGCATTTAGCTTTATCTAATTATCAACCTAAATGAAATGTTTTATTATTGTTTCCAAATACAGTGTAAGAGATCTAAAATCAATTATGTAAGATCTTCTACATCCTTCTTCACTCATCTCCAGATCCTTTGTATCCCATGCTTGGGTCCTAAACTCCTTGTTTCCTCCCCCTTCTAAAATTAAGCCATTCACACCCAGCCAGAGAAGTCTCCTTAAGCATGGGGCTCACGCTGGCCAAGGGCTTATGGAGCTCTCTGGCTTGTCCACTCTACCTGTTAGCCCAATTGATCTATAAATCTCTGTGTTTTGGAGGGTAGTGTGCAGAACTTCTTTCTTACCACCATGTGAAGTCCATCCACCTCTGCGGTCCCTCTGTATCTGGGTTATGTTTGCTTTCCAACCTGCCTTCTCAAGATACTCCCTTCAGTGTCTTCCTGAGGTCACAGTTTCCTTCCATAGGCAGAAACTGACAAGAGACTCCCACCCATACCACTCTCTCCCTTTTTCCTGAAATCCGTTAGTCAGTGTTAAATGGGTTACCACAATAGCCCTCTCATTTCTCTTGTGTATGTTTTGTCTATTCAGTTTGATTTATAGCTTTGAGGGTAGGAGCCAGGCCTATGCTTTTCTCTAACCTCTGGTAGCAAATGTTCAACAAATCTAACTGCTAAAATGAAGCCATAGAAAGACACCGAGTTAGTGATTTGGAAACCCGTCTTTCATTCCAACCCTGTTACAAACCAGCTATTGTGATTTGGGGAAAGTTACTTAACTCTCAAAGACCGTTTTCCCCATCTGCAAAAATGGTGATGTGTGAGCAAATGGCTTCTAACACCTTTTTCAAAGTTTAGTGAACTGGTTAAACATTTGAAGAGAGAGGAAATTACAAAGAAAGGCCTGGCCCAAACCCTAATTAACACACAAATGTTCTGAAAATGGAGGCTGAGCTGTGAGCTATATGAATGAAGGAGCAAGAGACAGCACAGTTAATTAAGGCAGATTATTAAGTTTCCTTTAAAAAAATCACTAGGTCCAAGCAATCTGGTCCTCCTTAAGTGAGCCTTTAGGGAATGATGAAAAGAACTTTTGGAGGAAGATGGTGGCATAGGAGGACACTGGGCTCACCTTGTCCTGCTGATCACTTGGATTCCACCCATATCTGCCTAAATAGCCCAGAAAACCACCAGAAGACTAGCAGAATGGACTCTCCGGAGCCAAATGTAGACAAGAGGCCCATGGAAGAGGGTAGGAAGGGCGGAGAGGCAGTGCACGCTACGCAGACTGGCGGGAGGGAGCCGGGCAGTGGAGGGGTAGCCCACCTGGCAAGGCAGAGCCCCTGAGTCTGGCTTGCAAAAGCAGAGGGGCCGGAATGCATGAGTTCTGACAGCCAGCAGGACTTAACATCTGGAATGTTATAAGTCAACAGCTCTGCTCAGAGAGTGGGAGGGCGAGAGGACACCAGGAGGGAGTGGGGTCAAGCCCCAGAAGACAGAGCTCAGCTTGAGGGGAGCAAAGGCACCGGCCAGTGCCATCTCCCTCTCCCATCCTCCAGCCAAAATCCCAAAGGGGACCAGTTCCCATTACTGAACTTGCTTGCACTGCGCAAACACCCAATGCTGTGATTCTGTGGATCCATCCCTCTGATGGGTCGGCCTCCCTCCCAGTGCTGCAGGGCCTCTCCCACAGGGGACCACCACCAGCAAAGTGAGCTAAGCCTGCCCCTCCTGCCACTGTGCACCTTGCGGATCCACCCCGGCTAATACGCCAGATCCCATCAAAGAAGCACCACAAGCCTGGCAGTGTGCAAGTGGCCTAGACAGGGGCCACACCACTCCACAGTGAGTCCTGCCCCTGGGAGAGGGGAAGATAAGGTACACACCATTCTTACTGTGGCCCCAGCAGTGGGCTGGAGACAGACATCAGGTCTGACTGCGGCCCCGCCCACCAACACAAGTTACTCCAGACAGCACAGGGGAAGTGCCCTGCAGTTTGGCAGCCACCCCAGGGACTATCCAAAATGACAAAACGGAAGAATTCTCCTCAAAAGAAACTCCAGGAAGTAGTGACAACTAACAAACTGATCAAAAACGATTTAAGCAATATAACGGAACAAGAATTTAGAATAATAGTCATAAAATTAATCGCTGGGCTTGAAGAAAGTATAGAGGACAGCAGAGAATCTATTGCTACAGAGATCAAGGGACTAAGAAATAGTAATGAGGAGCTAAAAAATGCTATAAATGAGGTGCAAAGTAAAATGGAGGCGACCACAGCTCGGATTGAAGAGGCAGAGGAGAGAATAGGTGAATTAGAAGATAAAATTGTATAAAAAGAGGAAGCTGAGAAAAAGAGAGATAAAAAAATCCAGGAGTATGAGGGGAGAATTAGAGAACTAAGTGATGCAATCAAACAGAACAATATCCGTATAATAGGAATTCCAGAAGAGGAAAAGGGAGAGAAAAGGGCTGAAGGTGTACTTGAACAAATCATAGCTGAGAACTTCCCTGATCTGGGGAAGGAAAAAGGGATTGAAATCCAAGAGGCACAGAGAACTCCCTTCAGACGTAACTTGAATCGATCTTCTGCACGACATATCATAGTGAAACTGGCAAAATACAAGGATAAAGAGAAAATTCTGAAAGCAGCTAGGGATAAACATGCTCTAACATATAAAGGGAGACCCATAAGACTAGTGACAGACCTATCTACTGAAACTTGGCAGGCCAGAAAGGAATGGCAGGAAATCTTCAATGTGATGAACAGAAAAAAAAAATATGCACCCGAGAATTCTTTATCCAGCAAGTCTGTCATTCAGAATAGAAGGAGAGATAAAGGTCTTCCCAAACAAACAAAAACTGAAGGAATTCATCACCACTAAACTAGCCCTACAAGAGATCCTAAGGGGGATTCTGTGAGTGAAATGTTGCAAGGACCACAAAGTGCCAGAGACATCACTACAAGCATGAAACCTACAGACATCACAATGACTCTAAACCCATATATTTCCATAATAACACTGAATGTAAATGGACTAAATGCGCCAACCAAAAGACACAGGGTATCAGAATGGATAAAAAAACAAGACCCATCTATTTGCTGTCTACAAGAGACTCATTTTAGACCTGAGGACACCTTCAGATTGAACGTGAGGGGATGGAGAACTATCTATCATGCTACTGGAAGCCAAAAGAAAGCTGGAGTAGCCATACTTATATCAGACAAACTAGACTTTAAATTAAAGGCTGTAATAAGAGATGAAGAAGGGCATTATATAATAATTACAGGGTCTATCCATGAGGAAGAGCTAATAACTATAAATGTCTGTGCGCCCAATATGGGAGCCCCCAAATATATAAAACAATTAATCACGAACATAAGCAACCTTAGTGATAAGAATGTGGTAACTGCAGGGGACTTTAATACTCCACTTACAACAATGGATAGATCATCTAGACACAAGATCAATAAAGAAACAAGGGTGCTGAATGATAGTTGGATCAGATGGACTTGACAGACATATTTAGAACTCTTCATCCCAAAGCAACAGAATATACTTTCTTCTTGAGTGCACATGAAACATTCTCCAAGACAGATCACATACTGGGTCACAAAACAGCCCTTCATAAGTATAAAAGAATTGCACCATGCACACTTTCAGACTACAATGCTATGAAAATTGAAATCAACCACAGGAAAAAGTCTGGAAAACCTCCAAAAGCATGGAGGTTAAAGAACACCCTACTAAAGACTGAATGGGTCAACCAGGCAATGAGAGAAGAAATTAAAATATATGGAAACAAATGAAAATGAAAATACAACAATCCACATGCTTTGGGATGCAGCGAAAGCAGTCCTGAGAGGAAAATACATTGCAATCCAGGCCTATCTCAAGAAACAAGAAAAATCCCAAATACAAAATCTAACAGCACACCTAAAGGAAAGAGAAGCAGAACAGCAAAGACACCCAAACCCAGCAGAAGATAAATAATAAAGATCAGAGCAGAAATAAATAATATAGAATCTAAAAAAACTGTAGAGAAAATCAATGAAACCAAGAGTTGGTTTTTTGAAAAAATAAGCAAAATTGATAACCCCCTAGCCAGGCTTCTCAAAAAGAAAAGGGAGATGACCCAAATAGATAAAATCATGAATGAAAATGGAATTATTACAACCAATCCCTCAGAAATACAAGCAATTATCAGGGAATACTATGAAAAATTATATGCCAACACACAGGACAATCTGGAAGATATGGAAAAATTCCTAAGCACCCACACACTTCCAAAACTCAAACAGGAAGAAATAGAAAACTTTAACAGACCCATAACCAGCAAAGAAATTGAATCAGTTATCAAGAATCTCCCAACAAATAAGAGTCCAGGACCAGATGGCTTCCCAGGGGAATTCTACCAGACATTTAAAGCAGAGATAATACCTATCCTTCTCAAGATGTTCCAAAAAAATAGAAAGGGAAGGAAAACTTCCAGACTCATTCTATGAAGCCAGCAGTACTTTGATTCCTAAACCAGACAGAGACACAGCAAAAAAGGAGAACTACAGGCCAATATCCCTGATGAATATGGATGCAAAAATTCTCAGTAAGATACTAGCAAATCGAATTCAACAGCATATAAAAAGAATTATTCACCATGATCAAGTGGGATTCATTCCTGGGCCGCAGGGCTCGTTCAACATTCGCAAATCAATCAATGTGATACATCACATTAATAAAAGAAAAGATAAGAACGATATGATCCTGTCAATCGATGCAGAAAAAGCATTTGACAAAATTGAGCATCCTTTCTTAATAAAAACCCTTGAGAAAGTCGGGATAGAAGAAACATACTTAAACATCATAAAAGCCATTTATGAAAATCCCACAGCTAATATCATCCTCAATGGGGAAAAACTGAGAGCTTTCCCCCTGAGATCAGGAACACGACAGGGATGTCCACTCCCACCGCTGTTGTTTTACATAGTTTTAGAAGCGCTAGCATCAGCAATCAGACAACAAAAGGAAATCAAAGGCATCAGAATTGGCAAAGATGAAGTTAAGCTTTCACTTTTTGCAGATGACATGATATTATACATGGAAAACCCGACAGACTCCACCAAAAGTCTGCTAGAACTGATACATGAATTCAGCAAAGTGGCAGAATACAAAATCAATGTACAGAAATCAGTTGCATTCTTATACACTAACAATGAAGCAACAGAAAGACAAATAAAGAAACTGATCCCATTCACAATTGCACCAAGAAGCATAAAATACCTAGGAATAAACCTATCCAAAGATGTAAAAGATCTGTAGGCTGAAAACTATAGAAAGCTTATGAAGGAAATTGAAGAAGATATAAAGAAATGGAAAAACATTCCATGCTCATGGATTGGAAGAATAAGTAATGTTCAAATGTCAATACTACCCAAAGCTGTCTACACATTCAATGCAATCCCAATCAAAATTGCACCAGCATTCTTCTCAAAGCTAGAACAATGGGGCGCCTGGGTGGCTCAGTTGGTTGGGCGTCCGGCTTCGGCTCAGGTAATGATCTCACGGTCTGTGGGTTCGAGCCCCACGTCGGGCTCTGTGCTGACAGCTCGGAGCCTGGAGCCTGTTTCAGATTCTGTGTCTCCCTCTCTCTCTGCCCCTCCCCTGCTCATGGTCTGCCTCTCTCTGTCTCAAAAATAAATAAAAACATTAAAAAAAATTTTTTTAAAAAAGCTAGAACAAGCAATCCTAAAATTTGTATGGAATCACAAAAGACCCCAAATAGCCAAAGTAATATTGAAGAAGAAGACCAAAGCAGGAGGCATCACAATCCCAGACTTTAGCCTCTACTACAAAGCTGTAATCGTCAAGACAGCATGGTATTGGCACAAAAACAGACACACAGACCAATGGAATAGAATAGAAACCCCAGAATTAGACCCACAAAAGTATGGCCAACTAATCTTTGACAAAGCAGGAAAGAAAATCCAAAGGAAAAAAGACAGTTTCTTTAACAAATGGTGCTGGGAGAGCTGGACGGAAACATGCAGAAGAATGAAACTAGACCACTTTCTTACACCATTCACAAAAATAAACTCAAAATAGATAAAGGACCTGAATGTGAGACAGGAAACCATCAAAACCCTAGAGGAGAAAGCAGGAAAAAACCTCTCTGACCTCAGCCACAGCAATTTCTTACTTGACACATCCCAAAAGGCAAGGGAATTAAAAGCAAAAATGAACTATTGGGACCTCATGAAGATAAAAAGCTTCTGCACTGCAAAGGAAACAATCAACAAAACTAAAAGGCAACCAACGGAATGGGAAAAGATATTTGCAAATGACATATCAGACAAAGGGCTAGTATCCAAAATCTATAAAGAACTCATCAAAACTCCACACCTGAAAAACAAATAATCCAGTGAAGAAATGGGCAGGAAACATGAATAGACACTTCTCTAAACAAGACATCCGGATGGCCAACAGGCACATGAAAAGATGCTCAATATCACTCCTCATCAGGGAAATACAAATCAAAACCACACTCAGATACCACATCAAGCCAGTAAGAGTGGCTAAAATGAAGAAATCAGGAGACTATAGATGCTGGCAAGGATGTGGAGAAACGGGAACCCTCTTGGACTGTTGGTGGGAATGCAAACTGGTGCAGCCGCTCTGGAAAACAGTGTGGAGGTTCCTCAAAAAATTAAAAATAGATCTACCCTATGACCCAGAAATAGCACTGCTAGGAATTTACCCAAGGGATACAGGAGTACTGATGCATAGGGACACTTGTACCCCAATGTTTATAGCAGCACTTTCAACAATAGCCAAATTATGTTAAGAGCCTAAATGTCCATCAGCTGATGAATGGATAAAGAAATTGTGGTTTATATACACAATGGAATACTACATGGCAATGAAAAAGAATGAAATATGGCCTTTTGTAGCAATGTGGATGGAACTGGAGAGTGTTATGCTAAGTGAAATAAATCATACAGAGAAAGACAGATACCATATATTTCCACTTTTATGTGGATCCTGAGAAACTTAACAGAAGACCATGGGGGAGGGGAAGGAGGAAAAAAAAAAAAAAAAGGTTAGAGAGGGAGTGAGCCAAAACATAAGAGACTTAAAAACTGAGAACAAACTGAGGTTTGATGGGGGGTTGGAGGGAGGGGAAGGTGGGTGATGGGTATTGAGGAGGGCACCTGTTGGGATGAACACTGGGTGTTGTATGGAAACCAACTTGAGAATAAATTTCATATAAAAAATAGTAATAAAAAAGAACTTTTGGAGTGCAGTGGATCAGGTTCCTCAATCACAGACCCTCACTGGATCTGGCTGCAATGGCAGGTTCCCCCACTGCAGAGATCAGAACTCGGGACCCCAGGGGAGCCACAGAAGAATTCCAGGTGCTCCAGAAGGTAGTTTGACTTGGAAGATCACACTCAAGCACTCTGTCTTCCTTTTACTCTAGACTCTTATCACAGACTAGAATTTCTTTGTGGGGCTGAAATGTATGCAAAATGTTAAGTTAATTCTATTCTAAGACTGGCTAGGCTGGACAGGGCTGTCTGACTATAAGTGGGGGTCCTAGGAGCTAATGGTTGTCCATATCACAGAGTTTGACAAGAGGGAATGGAATGATGGGATAGGGCTTTTCCAGTGCTACTATAGAAAAGTCTGAGGGCTGTGCAGGTGAGATGGTCCTCCTTGAGCCTTGCCAGCATGCTTCTGTTCAGATAGGTCCTTGCCTCTCAAAACATCTGCACAAAGAGTGGCTTCTTATGCTTAGCCGTAAGTCTACTGTCACAGGCAGGTTCTTGCTAGAAATGTGAGCTCCCCAGACTCTTGGATTGATGGATTTAGCTTTTAAAAATGTAACTGTGTTAATTTATCCAGTAAGTATTTTTACTTTTGCAAAAAATGAAAACACACAGTATATATTATTTTATAAGGTAATTTTTAATTTAATGATACATTATAAACATCTCTTCATGCCAATAAATTCAGAATCTAACATCTTTGTTCTTTTCTTCCTTGTCCTTACTGCATAAATCCATTTGTGGTCCCGATCAATGTTCCTCCATATATATATATTTTGCCTTTGCTCCCTGGACTCTCTCTCATCCCTGTTCATTAATACACCTGTTACTCAGTCCTTTTATGCATCAGGCACTTGTGAGGGGATGTTGTCAATGCTTACAGGAAAAGTACATGGGTTTCTCCCAAGAGAGCAACAGATTCCCATCTCTTCCCAGAAATCCAGAACCAATGGTAGAGAACAAGTTTTGTGAGCTCATTAAGAATCATTTTATCACCAGTTCATCATGATGAGCCACTATTCAACAAGAACTACTAGTCATCATCCTGAATGACTTCAGGGAAGCTGAATTTATGTCTTATATTTATTAAATAGAACCCAAATGGAAGTTTCAGTTAGTTTTTCTTCTTTTGGCTTGGGGTAGTAAGTGGGGCAGGATTTTTTTAAGTGCAATCCCAGGGATTGGTCCTTTCTATCATTAAATCTGCTACTCCTTCTGCTCACTTCCCTACCCTGACCCATGTCACCTTGAAGTGGTCCTCCCCCTTTTTGATTTTCCAATTATAATCCACATTTCAGGACAAACTTATATGGTATATGCTCTGGGGGTTATGTGCCCATAACCTCCAGCTCACAGGGGTAGCTATCTCTCCAGCCCTCAGGGATTTCCCACAATTTTGTGGTGCCCATTGTCAGTATTGTTCTCTGCTTATATTCATGTTAGCACTATTTCCCTCTGTACTTCCAATATTGTGTACAATTTCTTCAGTTACAATTCTGCAAAGCAGGTTTTTTTATTTTAAAGTTATGGTCTGTGGTCGCCATTTTATAGCTTCTTAAACATGGATCATTTCTATTCAACAATCCAAAGAAGTGACACTGCGCCCTTGAAAGGTGTTGTTTTATTTGAGTTGGATATAATACTGCTAAGACATATGCTATCCCCAGGGACTGGCTGTGTTGTGAGTTTTCCTTGTAAATGTCTAGCTTCCATCTTTAATTCCCAGGCTGGTGCTCCTTGTGTTGAATGACACATCATCCAGAAGTAATGCAGGTATAGTAGCAGGGTAATTTGCATATAAGCTTTCCCTCTGGGACTCCCTTTTAGGAAGGTAGGTTTCTTACATGGAACGAATGGACTTCAATCCAGATAGACTTGCTAAAAACAGTGAACTCTTTCTTACTTGAAAACAGTGTTGTATACCTGTCATTGCTCTTTCATACATCTTATTTCAGATCTTCACTGCACCCTTGTGTGAAAGGTAGGGCATTTATTTTAATCCCCATTTGACAGATAAAGTAAGTGAGGCCTGAAGAGGTCTTATGACTTGCCTAAGGTCATATAGCAGCCAAGTTAGAACCACATGCCAGATACCCCTACCTGGGCTATCTCCTTGGCAACACAAATGATGATGTTCTGACAACCGTATCTGTTTCTCTACATCATTTTGCTTCTAAAGTATGATCATATTTCTAATCCCATTTAATTCTCAAGAACCTTGGAAGAAACTTATCTGCATCATTGTTTCCAACTTACAGTCAGAGAAACAAACACAGAGACAAAAGGGGCTTTGCTGATCACATGGGGATCAATGGATGAGGTAGGAGAGAACTTGGTTCCCAGACCCTCCAGGTGGAACTTTGACACCCTTTTACACACACACTGTATACCTCAGAGGTTGGTCTCCCTGCTGCCAATAATTTTAAGTAGCATGAGTGTCAGCAGGAACTTCTGGGTGGTCTTCAAAGGAAACATGCCACCCAAATGAACCCATCACTTGGTACTAAGTGACAGGCAGGTGTGCAAGTGGTGTGGTCCCATGGAAAGAACCAAGGGGAGGAGGTCTTGGGCACAGAGCCAGGGTAAGAAGCCAGCTCTTCTGACTTCCAGGCCAGTGCTGTTTTTTTCTAATCCCACTAATAGGAGAAGTCAACAGCTTTTACCATGAAGAAAAATTAAGTGAATGTCCGATCAGGGATTTGGTTTCACCCATGACAAATATAAAGAATCACTCTTACAATCTTCCAGTGAGAAGGGGTTGGGTGTCCATTTCCAAGCTACTTATGTCCCTCAGTAGGTATTTTGGAATGACTCAGTCACTATTAACTAAGTAAAATGACCCAGAATCTCAACTCAGCCAATACTAATATTTCCCCAATTCTGTGTTGAAGAAGGAATGAATATATTTGGCATCTTAAGAGGTGAAAAGAGATGGTTACAATGCAGTCATTCCCTGAGGGAGGACAGCAGATGGATAGATTTCCTGCTGTTGTGATGGGTGGTCCAGAATCAGCAAAGAAGGGACTTCCTCACACAACCATGTGTGACCAATGCAAGTTCCCTGGGGCAGAGACAGAACTGTGGGACAGCACTGTGCTTCCCCCAGAAAATGTCCAGTCTTATTTAAGAGCCATTATTCCACTGAGTACACATATGTTTTGCTCACTCAGTTCTGCTTTGTGTTGTGAGGCCTAAGTCAGGATATACTCTGCTTCGAAGACATTTTTAAAAGAAACTAACATATTCTATGTGATTAGCAAAAGTAATAAACCATAGCAAGGAACAGAGATGAAGAAAGTATGTCTTCCGCCTTCAGGGAGGCTATATTCTAACTGGAAAGTCACGATTACACACCTGACAAGTCAGTGAGCAACTGAAGAATAATAATGATGAAGGGCACCCAGTGAAGAACAGAAAGACTGGCTGTCATAGCCCTGGAAAGGGAAAGGTCCAAGGTAGGTGGGACAGTCTGGGCAGAATCAGAAGTGTGGGCTTGTGTTGGGTCTTGACTGCTGGATGGCTGCTGGATAGGAGCAGTCACCAGGCAGGTGGTGCCAAAGGCAAGGAAGGAAGTGCAGATGGGAGAAAGCAGGCACACTGACTTGGTCATTTTCCCCAACACAGACTACCCTTTTGTGTCCAGGGACTTGCTCTCTCATAGTCACAAAGGACTACACAAGGCAATGTGGATGACTCAAGAGAAACTTGCCTCCACTTCCAGAGGCTCAAAGAGCATCCTGGGTGAGAAACACCATTTCTGAGATGGAGGGATAGAACACAATTTTTCAGACAAATAAAATCTACCTCCCCCGCCTTCCGCCCCAATTTGAAAAAAAAAAAAATATACATCTGGGCTGTGTTACCTACCTATAGAGAAAACTTGAAGGGAAATGTGGAAACAGGGATTGATTTGAAGATCTGAAGAAGGTTAATGTCATGTTTGTCAACTAGAAAGTAACGGACAACTTACTAATATATACAAAGGCTTGACTGAAGGAACAAATTCTGGGACACACTGGAGGTAGTGTAGTACTTCCTGTGAGTATATTTTTTAAAGGTGGCAAGAATCCCAGTGCCCTCTCCCAAGGCAAGAGATCTCTTTCTGAGCCATCTCTAAGTACTGGCCATCTAGCCTCTTGTTCTTGCAACTGCTTATTCCATTGATATACCAGCACATCAGTGGGGCTTAGTAGGGACTGAACCAAGGATACATTTCTAGGGTGGAGGAGACTGTGGAATCATGGTGTTAAGAAGGGAGAGATTAAGACAGCACTGAGAGGTTGGAAAATATTGCTATATGCTTTGCTTATGTCAAATCAAAATTGAAGCCTGGGCCTGCTGCCCTCATCAACTGTTACTATTGTCCTGCCATTCCTATAAGAATTATTCAGTATCTCCTAAGTCATTAACTAGAGCTAGAAGGCCATCTAAAAATAAGAGTGGGTGGTGGAGGACCACTATTTGGATGTTTGGGTGGTATATTACCATTGTGGAACTATTTTGTCTATGCCATATTTAGAAACTTCTTTCAAGAGTTTTTGTTTTCACATTAAAAATCACAGCTCTGGGGCACCTGGGTGGCTCAGTTGGTCAGGTGTCTGAGTCTTGATTTTGGCTCAGGTCATGATCCCAGGGTCATGGGATCAAGCCCTACATCAGGCTCTATGCTGTCAGCTTGGGATTCTCTCTCTCTCTCTGCCCCTCCCCTGCTTATGCTTTCTTTCTCTCTTTCTCTCTCTCAAAATAAATAAATAAACATTAAAAAAAAATCACAGCTCCTAAATGCACTGGATATGCACTTGAGATCTATGAAATAAAAACTGGCCTTGCCACTAGGCAGTCGTGTCTGGGTTGTACTTGGTGGATCATAAATGCTCTGTGAGAGGTTGTTGGATGAATAGAAAACTTAGGGAAAATCACTTAATTTCCCTGGGACTCAGTTTCCTCATCTCTAAAATAGGAGAAATGGTTCCTCGTATCCTAACTAATAGGGTCATGGTGGGTGAAATATGAGGTAATGTTGTTTTTTTTTTTAATACACTTTAAAAGTAAAAAGTTCTGTAGAAATGCAAGTGGTTATTATTGCAAACTGAGTGGGAGAAGGCCTGTAAGTAGGACCTAGGAAACTTTGGAACTTGTCCAACTCAGCTCATATACTACATCTTGGGAAGTCTATTACCTTCCTGGAGCCTCAGTTATCTCCTATGTAAATGCAAGATTATAGAATCTGTTTACTTCACAGGGGCGTTCTGAAAGTTAACAGAGATGATTATGAATTGCTCTTCTTTGATATGCAATAAAAAAGTTAAGTTATGAGTGCCTAAGTCTTGCCTGTGCTCAGTTGTGATTTTGGAAACAGTTTGCCCCTAGAGAAGTGAAGCTTTTACAGGGAGCTCCCGGGCCTCCCTTTCTTCCTGCTTCTAGTCCTCCATACCATGTGTTTTCCATTAGCCTCTCCTTAGCATTCCCCTTCCGGCCATGCTCCTTGCAATCATTGTTCACCATAGCCCGGATGCAGAGTCTCCACAGAATCCCAGAATGTTAGAGTTGAGCAGGGTCTCTGAGTCTACAGAACAAACCCCCTTATCTTAGACATGAAAGCATGGAGGCTCAGAACGGTTATACAGCTATCTGGTTGCAAAGTCAGAACCAGAACCTGGGTCCAAGTCCAGTGTTCTTTTTACTGCATGTCACCTTAGGCCTTTTAAACATTGTACTTCCCAACCCCATCTTCTTACAGGAAATCCCATGTGCCCAGGGTTCAGCTAAGATTCTTAATAGATGCTGTTATGTGAAGTCTGTGAGTCTGTGCTGTCCTCCCTCTGCCATCTCAGGCATCTCCCTGAAAGCCAGCCCCAAGAGTGGCATTGGTTAGCATGTCCCAAATTCAGTGGGGAGGGGCTACTCCACTCAACTCCAGTTTTTTCTCTCTTTTTCAGGAAGGCAAAAAAGAGATGAATAAGGGATAGAAAAAAACTCCACCTCAATAAATCTTGGGTGGAATGATGCAGTTTGACAAGGTAAATCAAAAATGGAGCACTTGAGCACCAACTCTTGAGACAAAGGCATGCAAATTACCAGGGCTTCTGT
Organism: Panthera uncia; assembly: GCF_023721935.1. Classification (NCBI taxonomy): domain Eukaryota; kingdom Metazoa; phylum Chordata; class Mammalia; order Carnivora; family Felidae; genus Panthera; species Panthera uncia. The sequence goes on from NW_026057586.1 coordinate 28,175,062, forward strand.
TTATTTTGTTTTCTCAACATAAAACATCAAATTAGAATTATTCTATGTCATAATCTGTGGGTTTTTGTTTCTACTTAGGACAGTTGAGCAGACATGCTGGATGTCACATCTGTGATGTATTTAGCAATACAATTCTTTTAAGAAGATATTTTTTGACTGTCAGAAAGCTTAGTTTCCTGTCCTGAGGTTGTCATTATATGTGTGCCCTGGCTGATCACATCCAATGTGTGAGCTCTAGTCTCTTCATCCGTGAAATGGGTGGGATAGCCTAGATGCTCACTAATGAATCTTTCCATGTCAGCGATTCACTGTAGCCCCTCAGCTTATGCACACTGTTGTTGAATATGAGAGCCTTTTAAAAATTAGTGGTCACCTGGCTCTACTGCGGCGGTTCCTCCACACAGGAGCTTCAGAGCAAAGGGCTCTCACCAGGGCAAATTCTGAACTGTCAAGCAGTGGCCGATTATCCTGTCTTTCAGTTCCTGTTTCCTGACAATTCACATAACCATCCTTCAGAAGGACATGATAATGCAGTGTCTGGATTGTAAAACTGCTCATAAAACATTATGGGATTGTGGGAAATCTGGGTCCCTGTAAGGACGGTGCTGGAATCCAACTTGAGCCTGAGTGGAAAATAAATAAGGAGCTATTTGAAACCGTCATCTTTTCCCCAAACGCAACAGAGAAAGTGAAGATAAATGGAGATACTATCAATTACTGTTTTTCCCAGTGGGAAAGTGATAAAGATATTTAAATAATATGTGACACAATGGAGTGTGGGTCCTAATGGAGGGCTTCCCATCCTTAACAGTGGGAAATTGTAGGTAATGGAATGAGTAGAAAAACTAGGAGGGGAGAACAAAGAAAGGGCACAAATAAATGAGAGGATGGGGGAGCCAGGCTGAATCTACACATAAAAATAAAAAGCCGATTGAAACAGAGCACAGGCTTATACAAAGTTTGATTGCTATTGTTTAAATGGAGATCCAGAAAGGAAACATAGAGGATGGGACTCCCAAAAAGGGGTTGAATGGAGAAATGAAAAAGCTTGGGCTGTAAGATCTTAGACAGCAGCACCTTTAGCTACCGTTTCTGGGCCATGAAAACATCTGGCTAAGGGGATGGAGCAGGGTTTTGGCTAAGGCTCAGACTTGACACTGGCTTTCTTTCTCCCTGCAAGATCCTCCTCAGAGGTTTGACCCACCCACTTTTAGGGTCTCTCACAGGCTGCTCTATAGATGACTCCTTAACCTACCCCTTGGGTTCCATCCCCTTTCCTTGGGTCCAGTCCTCCACCTCATACCACTCCTCTTCAAACTGCCCCTCTCCCCTCCCACTCAGCCTAAATCGGCATTCACTTCCTTATCCTTCCCATATGTTCACACTATGACAGTGGCACCAACTATTTCTCATATCTCTCTAGACTCACTCTTGCATTTCTTCTACTCATCTTCCCTGTTTTATAGCTTCCAAATTCAGTTATTTTTTTTCTAGTGAAAACTCTGTACACACAACCTACATTTGTCAGGACCCTCTCACACATTGTTTCCAAACTACTCTAATAGCTCCTTGCATACTGACCTTGGCTCCAGCTTCTTCTTCCCTTTTGAATCTACTCAGTGCCCTCTTGACAGTCTGATAGTCCTCAAATACTCTCAAATATCTCCAAGAGATCACATTTTCAGCTTTTCTGTTCCATGTTCTCTTTGCTATTCTACAAATATTCTTATCATTTCCATTCACACTCACTTCTGTAGTAGAACCTCCTGTCCCATTGGAGGTCTAATATCCTATTCAAGGCCAAAACCAAGACCCTTTCCTCCAGAAAGCCTACTCTGACTACTGATACTGATGCTGACACACTTATTCCACGTATTGCCATTCAGCATTGGATTAGAAGCTGATCTACGTTATCACCCTAAGGTTTGGGGCCAAACATAATTAACTCTTAAGCATTCATTTTTCCATTCCTAAGATCTTCTCCGGGCCTCTCTTACATGCTTGGAAAGAAGAGCACTGGGGGTTCATTGATAATCAATGATTATCTGATCAGCTATATGGCCAGTTCAATGATTTGCAAATTTGACTTTTTTTGAGGAAGGAGCACAAACCTCAGTCATTTAAATGCATATTTTAAAAATACTGACCATAAACATTGCCTTAACACATGACCATATAACCAATGCTGTCCATCCCGTCAAGACATTCTGATGAATTCTGGGGCTAGCACAGTCCTCTCCAGGAGCCCAGTGCATTCTATTTCTACCTGTCATTCTGTATGCTTTCTTAGAATCAATTATGTTTGTTCTCAAGCCCTTTTATGCTGGTTGTAGTTGTAAGTATGCAATTTATGTGGAAATTATGCAAAAATGTGAAATATGAATGCAAAGAGAGTTGTTTCATTGATAAAAACCAAGTCCAAGTTGATTGCTTTGGAAAAAGTCAATAAATAGGAAGTTGATTTTAAAAAAATGATGTTGAATTGAGTGTGGGTGAAGCAGCTTTAAGAAATTAGCCAAAAATCATAAAGGTCTTGACAAATTCTGTTTTCACATAGCTTGGAAAATACATTTTAGATTCTAGCTTTACTTTAAAGAAACCAAAACTAGATTATGTAAATTATGTATTCTGGGAATGGTTTTGGGGAAAAGATGATGCAGAACTTTAATTAGAAGGTCCTTACTCAAAGGAAAATTATTATTTTCTCATGAAAAAGAAAAATGAAAACATTGATAAATGAATGCATATTTATAAGCATAAGCTACAATAAAAGGCTTACTTTATAAATGTATGTTTAAAGTACTATGACCCATTGAGGCACCTGGGTGGCTCAGTTAGTTAAGTGTCTGACTTTGGCTAAGGTCATGATCTCATGGCTCATGGGTTTGAGCCCCACATTGGACTCTACAGTGAGAGTGCAGAGCCTGCTTGGGATTCTCTCTCTTTACCTTTCTTTCTGCCCCTCCCCAACTTGTGCTTTCTCTCTCTCAAAAATAAATAAACTTTAAAAATAAAATAAAATAAAATAAAATAAAATAAAATAAAATAAAATAACTTTGACCCATTATCAACCATTATTCCAGACTATGTCAGATTAAAGCAATTCTTCTCCAACGAGCATTGCTTAACCTTAGTACAGGTAAAAATTTTCCCAGAGTTTTTGATCAGAAACAGGGAAGTTTCTCTTCTTAATACCAGAAGCTCATAAATTTACTTGTGAGGTACAAGATATAGCACTTCTGTGATAGGCAGCCTCTAAAGACACTTCCCAGTGATCTATAGTCCCTGGAGTTCACACCTGTATAATTCCCTACCTCATCCAATCAGGCTGTCCTGTTGTGTGACAACAGAATACATTATAATAGAATAAACACAACATATTATACAGCCAGTAGAATGAATCATTAGTGGTAGTGTGATTTCTAAGACTGGGTCATAAGGGCTTTGAGCTTGGTATCTTATATTACTTATCCTGGGGGAAGCCAACCACCATGTTATGAGGACGCTTGAGCAGTCTGGTGGAGACCCTGGTAGTGAAGAAGTGAGGACTCTCCACAACAGCTAATACCAACTTACTTGCCAGCTTGTGAGTGAGCCACCTCAGAAGTATATTTTCTAGCCCTAGCCAAATCTTCAGATGACAATAGCCCTCCCTGACATTTGACTGAAACCTCATGAGAGACCCCTACCCACCATTGCCTAGCCAAGCTATTCCTAAATTTATGATCCTCAGAAATAATGAGAGATATTAAATTGTTATTATTGTTTTAAGCCATCATGTTTTGGAGAGACTTGTTATGCAGTTATAGATAACACACAATCTTCCAAATAGAGCTGCTATTTCTAGCCAGGGAGAACCTGATATTGAGAACTAATAGCAAGAAGAATGCCTACTCTACTGAGAATACAAAGGACACATTGCTTTTTGTCCTCATGGATCTTATAAAATGAAAAAGGAGAAAGAAGAAGAACTCCATTTTCAACAGCTTCTGGGACAGAACCATAATACAAAAGAAATTTGCTCAATAGTTTGATGGTCAAGGGCAAGGCAGAGTAAAGACACCAGAGAGAGAATTGTTTACCCTTCTATTCACACTTTAAAGCTCATCTACAGATGTCACCCCCACTAACAGAGTCAGAGGGAGCCATGAGGAGCCCCAGGGATCATCCAGGTCAGGGTGGGCTTCATGAACCCCACATTCCAGACACAATTCTGTGAAGATTCTCCGCCACGTAGTGTGAACATGTTTCTCTCTTTTTAAAAATTTTTTTTTAACGTTTATTTATTTTTGAGACAGAGAGAGACACAGCATGAACGGGGGAGGGGCAGAGAGAGAGGGAGACACAGAATCCGAAGCAGGCTCCAGGTTCCGAGCCATCAGCCCAGAGCCCGATGCGGGGCTCGAACTCAGGGACCGCGAGATCGTGACCTGAGTCGAAGTCGGACGCTTAACCGACTGAGCCACCCAGGCGCCCCCATGTTTCTCTTTTTAATATCTAAGTAAAGCACTCTTGGGTCTAACAACAGCAATTCTCACTGGCAGATTGATCATAGCTTACTGAGTGTTGGTCAGTACTGATCACTTCTTTCCTCTTCACAAGTCTTGTTAAAACTTGAGAAATCAAATGATGATGATGAGTCTGGCTGTATCTTTGGTGCTTCAGCCTGATCAGCCCAACTGCGACCAGTTGCATATTCCTAACTATTCTCCTACCTAATTGTTAAGCCACGGATCTGAGGCTTGCACGCCGAAGGATCCTCTGATCACTTCTAATATAGTACTTCAAAGCCATCATTAAAAAGGAAATGCATTTTTCCCCCCAGAATTAAAACAAGAAGGAAAGCTAGCTGAACAGGGACTTGGGGTAAATCCACCTTTCCAAGTGATAAAACAACTTCTGAAATGTCTTTCTCTTTCTCACCCCAGTCTCATTTAAATTTTCCTACAGCTTTGATCAGATCAATATTCTACTTAAAACCTGAAATGACTCTCTAATCACCCAAATAAATGTCCAAGAATCTTACCATGACACTTAAAGTGTCATGGTAATGACACTTCAAATCTAGCCTGAAAATACTTGCCAGTCGTATGTCTACCCACAACTCATGGATGTGAACCTGGAGCCCAACAAATATTGACCAGCCTCAGAGCACACCAAACACTTCTGTGCCTCTTGCTTTCACTCCTGCCATCTTTTCTCCCTGAAATGCTCTCTTTCCAATCACCAGCCCTCCATACCTCTTTAGAATCTAGAAGTTTGAACACCACAAAGTACAGGAACCCTCTCATGACAATACCAATGACTATTGTCATCTCTGGGCTTTTATGCTACTTTCTTACAAGAAGTTGGTTTCTCACTCAACAGTGCAGCTGCTACCTAGGGTCTGTACGTATTTTATCTGCTCTTTAAGCTGGTAAGGCCCTAGAGGATGGGAATCAGATTTCATTCCTTGCCATTTCCCCCACCGCACCTAGCAGTATCTTTGGCATTTACAAGAACTTAATTCATGGATGCATGAATGAATTACTGTGCTCCCACTATTGCTCTGTGTCTTTTCCAACTCAACTTACTGCCTGCCCCAAGTACACATTTATTTCCAAGGGGGAACTGCAAAAAAGACAAGAGCAGGGATCTGATATGGGATGGGCAGTGCCATTTCCCTGAATAACTTGACTCAAAATCTGCCCACTTAGCTACTTTTCATCTCCAAATCCAATCAGTTAACTTCATTTAATTGGACTAACCGCAGGTTTTAGAAGGTGGTAAAGTACATGGCTACGCTAAAGGTAAAATTGGGTGGGGATTTTTAAAATGTTCTTTCCTCCTTCAATCCCTTCTTTAAAAACACTATTCTTTACTGATTTTTAAAAATGCTTCCATTTGAGATTTAATACTTAGTTTTTTTTTAATGTAACTATTCTTGGGAGAGGCCACACTTAAGGTGTGAAGATTATTATTAATGGGATAACCGTGACAGATGACCTGTAAGAAATATGACTCTAGGACTAGGAAAGTACAAGAAGAAGGCATAAGAGAAAGGGTCACTGAAAATGGTAAGTGTTAAAGTCCCCAAGAAAACAACAATTTGGTGAATTTGCTGAAGTTTGTTCTCATCCCTAGTAGAATTTTACGTGGCAACTTTTCATGGATCAGAAAACCTCTCTGCTGATGAATAACAACAATCCTGACACTTTTTTTTAACCCCCCCATCCCCCAACCCCCCCATGCTCTAACATAATTGCCTGTGACAGAGCACCAGCTGTATCCCTGTGATGTAATTATTTTCTTTCTGGGGTCCATCCTGTGGGCTCATGTACCTACACATGAACGCCGGTGTGGGTGTGCATACACGTGCATGCTGTGTAGGCACAGAGACAGCTCACTGGTCCTTTACACCCCATTCATTTTCCCTCCTAATATGCTACATCAGAAGCACATTGAAATTTCTGGATGTGTAGTAAAACATGAATTTATGGAAAATAAATTAACCTAGTAAAATCCATTCAAATGATCAAATGTCCTGTAAAGGTAATTTGAGAAGAAAAAAAAAACTACTGGTTTTGATGGCAGTTTAAAATATCTTTTATTTCTCATAAATAATAGGCTAGTTAAAATGCCCATTTTACTTATATCATGGTAATGAGTTCTATGTGCCTTTCTCAAATCCTCATTCTTCTCTCGTTAAGCCTCCTCAGTAATAATAATGACAATAACAATAATAACAATGGTCATATACAACAAAGAGTAAAGATCATTCGAAAGTTTTCTTCCTCCAAAGAGGAATTTTTGAATGGCTGCACTCTGTGTCTTGAATGCATTATGGTTAATTTCAGATTCCGAGGATGATTAACTCTGACTGGTGGAATAAAAGGCCACGACCAATTATTATTCAGAAAAATCCTGCTGTTTAGCCAAAGAGCGTACAGTGCAATCCAGTCCTTGATGTTCCTGTGATAAATGCTCACATGACAAGGTTATTTGGTGTAGAGCAGCCAGAGTGGTTGCTATGGCAACCTGTTCACAATGCTCATAAATCTGAGGTGTAGTTATCCTTGCTGTGTATGCAAAAAAAAAAAAAAAAAAATAAGGAAAGAAAAAGGAAACCTACAAAGCCAACTCAAGCGGTTTAATTTACAATGCTGCCTCAAAAAAAGAAAAAAATGGGCAAATGAATTCTAAGATAATAGACCTCTCCATATTATATTCTTTCACAATACGGGCACTTAGGACTCAAACGCTCTCTTCAAAGCCAAAAAGACTTTTAAGATAATCATTATGGTAGAGAATATAGGTCATCATTAGCACCAGGAGTGACAAAAATAAAAGAGGTGGTTAGAAATTCGAGTTTGCGGGCATCAATTGTTTTCCCTTGGCACAGTTAGCAATGCAAACAGCTGTTGACAGCGCATCAGGACAGGTACATTCAACGGGGAACAAATGGCTTTTTTAGTCGCTGCTTCCCAGAAATGATGGGCTGTAAGTCTAAGAGGCCAAAGGTCAAGCAGACAATGATGAAATATCCCCCACAGACCCAGTGTCAGGTGGTTCGATGTTAAGATCACTCTGATATGGTCTCTCGGCCTCGATTTCAGCTCTACTCAAGCCCCATTAGAAATAAGGGCAGACTATTAAACCAGCAGGTTGCAAGGGTTTCTCATCTTGGGTATAAGCTCCCTGGCCACCTGGCTCTTTGACCCCCTGTGGCTTATTTCAACCATTATCAGTTTTCTAAATAAAAACTGGGGAAGAGTTGAACCCTTTGAAGTGGCAATTTTTTTAACACTCAGGAATGTGAGAGCCATTGGCTCTGAAGTTACCTAGAATGACAGAGAAGTCTAGTATGTTAATGGTCTAATTTAAATTAAGACTAATATTTGACTTATGCCATCTAACAGTGGAGATGGCTCAATTAGAGAGCTTTGACGGGCACGTTCAGTATGTGATCAAGACTCAGCATACTCACGTATTGCAGCGTTCCGAGGAGTCCAACAAACCACACATTTGCTTGGACAACACTGTAAGCACTCAGTTGTAGAAAATTGGAGAGAATGATGACAGAAACACACCTGCTGCCCTTGGGCCTTAATTCTGAGCCACAGCTTAAGTCTTTCCACTAGTCTGTGATAAAGGATACCTACAGGATATGGGACTTCTAAAGCTACCCAGTAGGCCAAGGAGGATCCTGACCAACATATTTGGTAGCCAAATAGCTGGTTTACTCACTTGGTCAGCAAATATATACCCAATTTATCAAAGTTTGCTCCACCTATTCTTTTAAGAATGCCTAAAAATATGTCATTTGAGATCATCTTTTTGGTTTAAGATGTATCTTCTCCTTTTAAAAAGCAGACACCCTTGTGATCTGAGAAGAGGTTAGAAATGTAGGCTTGTGTGCAAGGTAGCCAGGCAGACTTTAGTACAAAGAAGCTGAGCAGACTGTTTGCAGAGAACAAGTGAACACACTGGGCATTCAGGATGGGAAGAACCATAGACGGAGAAAAAGGATGACTGAAGATTTACAAAGATAATCTTGTTTCCAATGCCATGAGACCCTTGAGGATAGGCACTATATTTTCCAATTATTGTATCTTCAATGCCCAGCACTGTGCAAGGCACGTGGAAAGGTCCACTGGATCTTTGAAGAACTGATGCAATTATGTAAGTATGTGGAGGATAAACTTTCCTCTGGAAAAGTAAATTGCTCATGTGTCCAAATGTTCTAATGCACTCCTCATTATAGACATGGATGGATCAGTAGGAAGACAGAAAAGAGTGATGAAAGAAAGACAGAAGAAGGAATTTCCTTCCTCTTAAATTGTTGGGTTCTCTTCGAAGATTCCTCTGTCCACAGACATTTATTCTAGGATTCCAAAAAACTTGGAAAGCTCTGTGCCATTGTTTATTATTTAACCAGGGCCACTTTCCAACTAGTGGCATAGAGGGTTGGACTACATGCACTGCGCCTCAACTCAGGCCTACAATGCTGCATGCTGAGTGCTGGGCCTGGAGGGGCACATTCCTCCATTGGCCAGGCCAGAACTCATTCACCACCTACATGACAATAAATGTGGCTTTGCCTAGGCTGACTTGCTGCATTTGCAATGAATTAGAAATTATGCAGATGTACCCTTATTCTCACAATACTCCATACCAAAAAGTATTTGTGCTCCTGTTTGATAATACGGACTCTCTTTAACTGAGAAGCTTTTAAAAATGTGTATTTATTTTTGAGAGAGAGAGTGTGAGTGGGGATGGGGCAGAGAGGGGGTGGGTACAGAGAGCCCAAAGCAGGCTCTGCATTGACAGCAGTGAACCTGATATGGGGCTCAAACTCATGAACTGAACCATGAGATAATGGCCTAAGCCGAAGCTGGACACTCACTCAACCAACTGGGCCACCCAGGGGCCATGAACTGTGCACGTTTTTAAATGTCAGGTGCAGATCTCTGTGTTTCACATATAGACCTATGCATGATCTTCTCTCTTACCAAACTCTGTGGGATACCTATAGAGTTTTTTATGCATGTAAAATTACATGTATGATCTCATTTGTTCCTCATAAAACAATCAGGAAATAGGTACTATTATTACCTTATAAAGAGATGAGAAAACTATTGCTTAGGCATCAGGTTAAATACCTTGGCCAAAGTCACACTGCTAGTATGAGAAGAAAGAGACTGGAATCAAGAACGGTTGCTCCAGAACCCTACATATTAACTACTATGGCTCAGCACTGGCAGAAACAGGGAAAGTCTGATTACTTGCTGAATGACAAAGTTGACGAAAAAGCAACCATGTTTTAGAAAGCACTGGAATTCTGAATCTCAAATGTTCCCATTACCTTAAAGTTCTGGTTGCTCCTTTTTCATAAGCAAAGAGAGGAAAGAATGCCTTACTGGAAGTCAGGGACTTAGATCTGAGTCCAGATGAGGAAAAGAGGAAAAGGAAAGGAAGCTGAAGAATGCTGGCACAGTATGGTTGTTTGACTATATTTTAACTCAGGCATGTACGTAATGCAACCACCTTCAGTAGCCTTCTTACCACATTGCAACACAATTCTGTAAACAATTCTACAATTCAACAAGCTAAGCAAAGAGACCCTATTGGCAGAAAAACCTTCTTTTTCTGGGAGCAGAAACAGTAAACTTTTTTGTTGCTAAAGAGAGGAGATTCTCAACAAAATTGCCTAATAAAACTTTGCAACACTCTTTCTCCAGATAACATTAGATGACATAAGCTACTGTGTATAATGATCTTTGAATACATGGGCTTTAGCTCTCCCCCTGGACCATTGGCTCCTTTAAATGGGCACATGGTTCCATTTATCTTTATCCTCTTCCTAATGATTGATAAAAGGCACTTCAGAAAAACAGTAAGAACAACAAAACTGACAAGCTGAAGATAGAATGCCAGAGTTCTGCCTTTTCTTTAAAAAAATCAGAAAATGTGGCGATACTAGTCCCAAATTTTTGCATGGAGTTGAGTAGCAGTTACCCTCGCTAGACAGGTCTTATCACAGTTTTACCTGACCACTCTGCTTATCTAGCAGCCATGTGAACAGCTGAATTTAAGGACACCACAAAAAATAAGTGAGAAACAGAAGGGCAAGGCCTCCTGGTTCAGACACCTCATAGTATTCTACCATCTTGGGGTTGGCCATTCTGGTTATCCTGGCCATGATCAGCACCTGTGCACCCTTTGACTTTTGTCCCACTTGGATGTGCTTTATCTTCTTTGTACACCCAGAGATTTGGTGTCTTCATGGTAAGGGAATTTAAGGGGACTGAGGACAAGCAAATAATTCTTTGGGGATGGGATTCTGGGCTTATCCTCAAGCTCAAATCTGGTGATTATATCAAATCAAGTTATTATAAAAGTAGGTATGTGAACTCCTGCCCATGAGGGTAGTCTCCACTCTGAGCTGAGAATACAGGTCAAGGTGCTAAAATCAAAGATTGCATTTAAAAGTATGCATTAGAGGGCCTGACACCTTTCTGTTTTCTCTTTTTAGTTCTAGTTACTGCTAATTTACCCATTATCAGGTCAAAGAGTTATGCAAAATAAAAGCTTAGAACATGATGACAAAAATACCTGTGGGATGTACATTTATTTCCCAGGATAAAACATTGTTCCATATGGGAAAAATCCCCCCAATATTTTGATTTGCCAAACCTCCTAGCAAAGCTGTCACTCTAGGGATAAGACTGTGGCCTTACTCTACAATCTTCATTCAGCTGTTCAGCAGTTTGTGCCAGGTGGTGCTTAAGGCAGGAGATGCAATGGCGAACAACAAAAATACCTGGCCCTCGCTTTCAGGGGCACACACTCTATTTGGAAAGACGGATACTAATCAAATAAGTGCCAGGATGAAGAAGAAAGGAGTCCTATGGGAGGCTACAGATCTAGTCTTGGTTGGGACTGTATGTGTGCAGGGAGGGGAGCATGTCTCCAGGGAGAGCTTTCTTGAAAAACTGGCCTGGGGTGCCTAGGTGGCTCAGTCAGTTGAGCGTCGACTTCAGCTCAGGTCATGATCTCACAGCTCCTGAGTTCAAGCCCTGCGTTGGGGTCTGTGCTGACAGCTTGGGGCCTAGAGCCTGTTTCGGATACTGTGTCTCCCTCTCTCTGCCCCTAAGCCACTCGCATTCTGTCTCTGTCTCTCTCAAGAATAAATAAACATTAAAAAAAAATTAAAAAAAAAAACAACAAACCTGGTCTTTGCGGGGGGTGAGAGAGGGCAGCCCATGATATTTGTTCTTGTGCCTTACATAGAGTAAATGCTGTGGACCCTTGCACCAGGGGATCCCAGCCAGGTCACCATGCTCATTGGTCTTTGTCTCTCAGTTCAAGCATCTTATCCTCAGGGCAATCTTTATTAACATGTACCCTCCCCCTTACACTGAGTCCCCCTCAGCAGTCTTCCCATATCTCCCAATCAGCCCATAACATTGTGGCAAATGTAAGATGAAGACCTGTCATCTCTACTAACCAGGACCTAGTGCAGCTTGGGTGAATGCTTGCTGCAGAGTGGACAGATGATCTCCGAGAGAACAGAGATGACATGATTTGCATTGTGGGTGTGGGAACTGAATCTGTGTTATGGGGAGACTCAAACTTGACTTACACCAAGATAAAGCATCTTTGGCTGGATCAGAGCTCTTAACACAGTGACATTTGGTTTTGAAGCCTGACTATTTTGTTTCTTAAGACTCAGCTGACTGTTTTTCATTTATCCTAATAAAGCATGAATGCTCATTTAAATTAACAACTTTGGGTGAGATTAACAGGTTAAATAGAAAAGTACTGCATAAATTTGCTAATTATATTCCTCTATAGTCAGTGTCTCTTACTTAAGTAAATGACACAGGTGTGTGTGTGTGTGTGTGTGTGTGTGTGTGTGTGTGTATAATCAACTCTCAGTATTTGAGGGAGTTATGTTCTAGAAAGTTGCTTCTAATACTGATTTAGTGAATACTGAGTCATTTCTCCTATGGGAAATACAGGGTTAGGTTCCTGAGAGCCTTTGGTCACATTTTTGCCAACCAACCAATATATAACCTTGTTTTATGTGTGTTTCTGTTTAAAGATACCTTATATAATATATATTATTAATTAACTAACATTTAAGTCATGGCCAGCAGCATGATATCTCTCATGAAAATATATCATATATACCATAACTATATATATATAATTCATACCTGAATGAAGCTTATCTAACACATATATTTTCTCTGTAAGGCACACCACAGCCTTTTTGAACTTTAGGAATACTAGACAGGACCTCAGCACTGTGCTGCAGGCCATTTTAAACAAGAAAATCACAAATTAAAAGCACAAAAATGCAAAAAAATGTGTGACATTAAATAAACCACAAAAAGACACTTGTTTGTTGTATAACAGCTGAAACAAAAAGGAAGAATGGCTTCCTGTTCAACTTAGCTGAGAATGTGTGAGTCAGACAACTCAAAGTTTTCACCATTCTGCACAGGTCTTTGAATGACTTTGAAAACACTATGAGTATTGATTTGGGGATTACAAATAAATTTTAGTATGCAGATGAATTTTCAATATGAAATCTGCAAAGAGGGATCCAATATCTATAAAAAGATATATATATATATATATATATATATATAAAATTATATTCTTCTGCACATTATCTGGCATACAGTAAATGTCCAATAAACATTTTTTGAATGAATTAATTAATAAGATTTGCTATTTAATACAGTAAAAATAAAACATTTTGGTTAAGAGAAGGCATTCTTGGTTGACAGTTTGCTTTTTCATTTTGACTGCTTTAAAAATATTGCCCTACTCTCTCCTGCCTTGTTTGGGAAGAAGATCTTGTTGAGATGATCCTTTCTGGTATCTGTTACTGCATGCTGACCTCAGAGCCCTCAGAGCAGCGTTGGTTAAGAGAGAATTCATATGCTTTATATGAGGTATGTAATAAAGTATATTTAGTAATAAAGTGCTATTGAACATAATTTAATCCTAGGATAATGTGCCTCATAGGTTCCTATAAAGATCATCCCAAACAACCTCACCATGAAAGTTTATAAAATTCACTTAAAGTTAAATAACTTCTCTAGAATATACTGCTCGTGTGGATTTGGGGAGTGGGGATTTGAAGTACAAACAATTATTTACTTAATACTTTTGCTTCTTCATTTCCATCTAGGAAAAGTCCTGAAAATGTTCTTTGGAAAAAAGGGGTGGGTGGAAAGAAAGTTTGTCTTGAAGCTCAGTGGGTCAGGTTTACTTTGAAAGAGGCAATACCACCATATAAAACTTTAGAATTTTCTTTCTGTTTCATTTCACTACTTCAGTCATAAAAGGGTTTAATAATTGTTTGTTGAGGGAAGCCTAGGTGGCTCAGTTGGTTGGGTGTCCAACTCTTGATCTTGGAACAGGTCATGGTCTCATGGTTCATGGAATTGAGCTCCATGTCAGGCTTCTGTGCTGACAGCGTGAAGCCTGCTTGGGATTTTTGCTCTCCTCTCTCTCTCTGCCCCTCCCCACCATCACAAATAAATAAATAAACTTAAAAAATAATAGTTTGTTGAGTAAAGAATCATAGGTACCAAAAGGCTTGATGATAAATAGTCTACTCTATATTCAGAAAAATAAAAAGTCAAGAATGAGCATTAAGGTAGGAGGAGAAGAAGCAGAGAAAAGCTGAAAGATGAGGGAGTAGCCACAGGCCCTGACATCACTCCCATAACCAGTTGTCAGTGGCCCTGGTAATGATGATAAAAACAAAAACAGTAGCTCACATACATATTACAGTTTTCAGTCCTCATATAAAATATCTCATTTAGTCCTTATAACGACTTCTTGCAGTTGATCATTTCAAGAGTGAGGGGCAGAGAACCAGATGCATTTGTTGACTTCTGGAATCTCACCTCTGGTAGCAGAGTGGAAGTGGAACCTGTGAATCCAAGTCAGTGCTCTTCCACCTGCCCATGGAGGGCTGTAACTGGAGGGGTTGGAGCTTTGAGCCACATGTTTGGGGAGCAGAAGTCAACAGATACTTCAATGGTTGAGTAACTGAACCACTCCCAGAATCCATTTGGTTAAATTCATAGACTCTCAGAGCATTGGTTAAATAAAATAAATCTTAGGGATAATGTTGTACATCTCTATTTTTCAGATTAGGAAACCAGTCCTAGAGGGGTAAAGTGAATTACACAGTCATAGAACTAGTTGGTAGTAAAGCCTCATGCCTCCAAATTCTGGGTCTTCTTCTGCCTGCCTTATGCTATTTCTACTTTCACTGCACTTTTTCTTCCCCACTGCCAACAGCTGCACAATTTTGAATTTTCCTGATGGAGTTTCAAATACATGGTGTGGGGAAATCCTCTCTGTGGTTCACAGATAAGAATTGTAGACTTCCCCACTGTATTAATTAATGGCCTCATTAATCCACATTTAACTGTTCAATTAAATGTTTAATGTAACGCTTAGAGGTGCCATCAATTACCATATACGAAGCAACTCTTGGAGATCCTAGCCTGGAAGCTGCTATGTACATGTGCAAAATTACTGTCATTCGGACACACCATGTTATCTCATAGAGCTCTATTCAGGGAAGGTGCGTTACAGCTCTGGTTTAACTCAGGGTGGATTAAATCAGTGCGTTAGAGAAGAATGGAATTAAATGCTTTGCTGTAATGACTCACATCCTCACAAGTACCACTCATTAATTGTAGGTGCTACATGACATGAATGTGCTAGGGGATGGCAAATATAATATTTTGAATGCTTCCCTTTCCCAGAATTACCCCCAGAGAGGGAGAGAGAAATGATCTCAGTGGTGGTTACTGAAAACATATGCCAGCTTGATTTCCCCAGCAATGATATGAACAGTGAAGACTAAAGCATTTGCGCCTTCGTTCGAAGAAAGGCAGCTCAATTTTCACCAACTGTACTTCAGCCTGACCTAGGTAATAATTAAGCAAGCAACGTGGGGAGGTTCATAACTGCAATTGCTTATTATGTGAGCGAAAATGGTAAGATTTGTTTCTGTGGCAGAGTTCCTCTACGTAGGCTCACAGATTAGAGCTTGCAGTTGCCCCTTTGCAAAGCCGCCAGATGTATGTGACGTGTTGTTTGAATGGACAGTGGTGCTGTATATCAGCGCCAGGTCTATGTCTTGCACTAGCTGAAAGAATACAGGATTTTAGAAGTTTGGATCAGGCAATTAACTCTTGTTGTGGGTGAGTGCAAACATTTTGCCTAGTAACTAGTGGTTTAGGTATCGAGGAGACTCAGCTTTTATGAGAAGAGTCTTTGGAGTGAAAGGTGAGAATAACTGGTACCTGGCTCCTCACAGTCTGCTTCTTTGAAGCCTCATGTATCATGAATTTCCTTCCAAGGTTCTGGGTGGGTCTGCTCAGTGTCAGGACAGGAGGAGATGGGGGTTGGTGTGCGGTGGGAGGAAGAGGCAGGTCCAAACCAGGCAGAGTCCAACAGCAAGGCTCAGCATCCAGAAAAAACTCTTGCTAGAGATAGCATTCAAAGCACCTCTTCTGAATGGACAACTGAGTTAAAATTATGAGGTGGATTCAAATGAAAAGAAAGACATTCAGGAATGAGTCTGAGTTAGGCATGAATGGGGGACCATGAGGTAGAGCCATACATGGTCAAACCTGGTCAAAATCTTTGCAGGCAAGGAGGTTTCCATCTGGGTGTTGGGTGGAGTCAGGGGAGTACAGTGGAAGATGAGGAACTTCTGGAATGAAAAGACCCTAACAGTGGGGATGGAAAAGAAGTGGAGAGGCAAGAAAAGTGGATTTTAGAGAACTATTGCTATGTATTATAATTTGGACCTCAAAGATACCAGCACAGATTAGATATTTTTAATTGGCTTTGGTCATTAAATTTTATTTCTTTGAATATGACACTGTCCTGAAACAGAACCATACGGTACTAAGGGTTTATTAGGTTATATTTTCCTCCATGTGGAAGAATTAGATGGGATAAGTCCTGATACTGACTGCTATTTCAGCAATAAGCATTCTCTGATTTCTTTTTATCTATCTATCTATCTATCTATCTATCTATCTATCTATCTATAAATGTTTCATTTGAGAGAGAGAGAGAGAGAGAGAGAGAGAGAGAGAGAGAGAGAACACGAACATGAGCAGGGGAGGGGCAGAGAGAGCGGGAGAGAGGGGGACAGAGGATCCAAAGTGGGCTCTGTGCTGATAGCAGCAAGCCCAATGTAGAGCTCGAACTCACAAACACTGGTTTCATGACCTGAGCCGAAGTCGGTGTTAACTCTGATTTCTTACTGAGGTATACAGGAATTTCTGGATGCCCTGGATTCATCTGGACTCTTCTACTTCAACTCTTTGCTACTTGTATCTCTCCCGGCTTTAGCTTGCTGATGTGTTCTGCTCACTGATGTCCTTCTCCCTACACCTTTTGCATCTCAGAGCTCCAGAGCTGTTTCAACTGTTTTTCTGCCTTTTTTTTCTTGGAACTGTTCCTGCACATCCTCAGATTGCTCTTCTGCCCTGGGGGATATTCTGCAACTTTCCAGACACTTCCATAAAGTGACCTGAGGGCTTATCAGGTAAGTAAGCACACTGTTACCATGGAGTGACAAAATGCCAACCGGAAGAGACATAGATTTTCTGGTCTAAGGTTTTGCAAATTATATGCTAGAGGGCCCTGGAAGTCCTGCACGGAAGTGTCTTGAAGGCTTCTCAGGACAGTGCTGGTGGAAATGAGAATGAGGCTGAGTGGGAAGTCCTCTTCAGCCTCAACCATTACAGCCATGTTTTGTTTTGTTTTTTGTTTTTTGTTTTGGTTTATGTATTGGGTTTCTGTGCAAGATTTTGTTCCACTGCTATGAAAATAAGACTGACAAACCCTAATCCATTTGTACTCTTCCTACATGCATAGAAACCAAGGTAAAAATCTAAAGAAATGAATGACCTTACCAAGGAGGCTCAGTTCATCAGTGGCCAGACAAGATAGAAACTTCAGCTTTGGTCTTCTTTCCACTGTACCAGTGGTGGCCACCTGGCTGATCACAGAGACACCTGGAGTCTCTCCTGGGGAGATTCATTCACTAGAAATAGGGGGTATAGTCTGATAACATGTAATCATAAGTTTCCCAGGAGATTCAGACAGATTTGGGAATTACTGCATCATTCCCACTGTCCACCAAGCTTCCCATTCCAGTAAGTATGAAGCACTACAAGGGAGACATCTCCCATTTATGGGAAGAAGGAGGAAAGGGAGGGAGCTCAGGAGTTGGCCAAATTCTCTGAGCTCCCAAGACCATAAACTTTCTTACACATCTATGTACTGCACCAGCTTCTGATTCATAGATTAGAATCTAGCCTTATTATTACATAATGCAAAATTAATAATATCATAACACACTTGGCTAATTAATCATGTGTGTATCAGGCATTGCACTAGATAGTAAGATATACAGATAACAGTGTCATATCTAATGGAGGGAGACAGACAAGTTAATGGACACATATAATTCCAGATTTGGATAGAAAGCAATAAGAGCCCAGATAATGTGAGAACCTCCCAAACTTGGAGGAAGTGAGGGTGTCTTGATGCCTGAACTCAGCCAACCAGATAAAGGAAGGGTCTTTCTAGGCAGCATGAACAGTATGAGCAAAGACACATATGTATGGTAGGGCTACAGGTAGGCAGAAAACTGCAAAAAACTTAGCATGTACAGAGAGGGGAAAAGGGGCTGGTGTCAAAGTGAGAAGTTCTGAGCTTGGAGGAGTGGATTTAGCTGGATCATGGAAATCCGTACCAGCCTTCACCCTCTGGATGTAGGGAAGCTACTAAAGCATTGTAAGCAGAGGAATTTGGCAATCAAATTTGATTCATATAAAGTATCCACCCATCCATCCATCCATCTCTGACTGTTTCAAAGGAGGATACAAAGGAGGACAGATAAACCATAGTCCTTACCCAGCATGCAGGGTGAATAATGCTGAGGCCGTGAACTAGGTTATGGAGTGTCCAGTAAGTTCCTGCTTGCTCCTGTGCCCAGGGTGCACCCCTGGCACAGACTCTCTGGTCAGCTCACATGAGAAGGAGTGAGCAGCAATGCAGAGAGCTCAGGAATAACCCATTTTAAGGGTTTGAGAGACAACACTATATCCATGGCCCAAAGTTATGGAACACTAATGTCACTTCCAAGCAATTATTACCATTACTAGCTTAAAAGTTAAAAAAGATTCTGTGATAAACTTAATTTATTATCCTTAGAATTCTATGATAGAATTAATTATTATTATCCAGTTATAGACTGAATTCTGTCTCCCACCCCATTTTTATGTTGAAGCCCTAACCCCTGACTATATTTGGAGATAGGGCCTTTAAAGAGGTAATTAAAGATAAATAAGGTCATAAGGTTGGGGAACTAATCTGATAGGAAGAGGAAAAAACAACAGAGCAAGAGCTTTCTGTGCAACATAAGGGAAAGGCCACGTGAAGACATAGTGAGAAGGTGGCTGTCTGTAAGCCAAGGAGAGAGGCCTCACAGAAACCGAATCAGCTAGCACCCTGAACTTGGACTTCCAGACATTAGAACTGTGAGAAAAAAAGTGTCTGTTGTTTACACCATCTAGTCTGTGATATTTTTTATGGCAGCCCTAGGATATTAATACAACCTGTTAAGGAATACTGAAGTGTCTTATTCATAACAAGAATTTTTTAGAAGCTAGGAGCTGAAGGAAGATCCATCCTAAAAGTGTATGCAGGGGTGGTGAAGCCCCAGATGCCATCCTATCAATGGTTCACACCTATGACAGGAAATTAAATTCTACTTGAGATTAGTTAAATCCTGTTACATCTCCACTGTTCTAGATTTATGCAAGAGGTCTGGGTTCTGGTCTCAGGACAGCCACCAAATAGTCTGCAAGCTCCTCTCAAGGATTCAGATTCCTTGTTTGTAAAATGAGGATGTTGGGCAGGGGCAGGTTGGGGGGAGTGGCTGAATTCTAATGATACCCTTAGACAACCAAGGGACAATGATTTTATTATTCTTTTCCTCCTGGCCTCCTAGATAGATATTTCAATATTGACAAGATCTACTGGGACATTCACCAGCTAAACACACCAATGGTATAACAATCTAGAAGTGGCCCACTTGCAATAAACCTGATTGAGGAAAGAAATGGACAATTAATTTCAGGCAAACAATAAAAATGTGTGAAAATTAAAGATGTAGAGAAACTAATAATGACAGCGATGAGGGCTGGCTCTGCCTTTATTAGTGTCTTTTGTGTTCTTTTATGAAACGTCTATTATCGGAGAACTGGCTGATTATTCTCTCATAATTACTTCATACAGAATAATTAAATAAAATGCAGACAATAATCTTTTATAGACATTTACAAAGAGAAACATTTTTATGGGAAGAAAGGAAAGGAGGCGTTGTTAGGTAAGAAAGCTAGAATGTGATTCCTCATTCTTGGGTTTTCATGGGGGTTCCTTTGCCAGCTCCTGGCTCTCTGCTAAGACCTCCAAAGGGACTGTAGGCCTGTGTCATAGGTGTTGAGGGCCTTGATCATCACTTCTTTGTCTAGAGGGGGGTTTGGCTCCCTGGTAGGTAAGGATGTATGGACAGATTTTTTAAAGCAACTCTTGATCCAAATATTCACCTGCTAAACCTTATTCTCTTATATACATCTAGGGATGTCAAGGCAGTTACGATGACAGGCTTTGAAGCTAGAGAGGCCCAGATTCAATTCCCTCTTCTTGAAACTATACCTTGGGGATCATTACTGACACTTCCTTCTTCCTCACCCATCACATCTAATCTATCACCAGTGGCCTTAGGGAGTCTGTCTCCAAAATATCCCCTAAGTCTTCTACTGTTATGTCTACTGCCACCACCCTAGGCAAACATCTCTCTCTTGGACCACTGCAACAACCTGCATATACCTATCTCTCCTAAAAGTCTTGCCCCTATATAATTATTTCTCCATTAAACAACCAGTGTGATCTTTGAAAAATATAAGTCAGATTAGGTCACTCCTGTAATTTAAAACCCTGTAGGGACTTCCTGTGGCACTTATATGGAAATGTACCAAATCCTTTTGCTGAACTACACAGGCTGGCCTGGTGTGGGCTCATCTGGTTTCTCTGCCCTTGACTTTTTTTCCCCTAGGTAACTCCTACATATTTTTCACATTCTTTAATGAGGACAAGGATTTTCATTTGTTTTGGTCACCTAGCATTGTGCTTACCTTCATTAAGCCAGTATTTTTGAAGGGGTGGGTGGGTTAATAAAGTAAATACATTAAAATACTTATGATATTATATAATAATAAGTGATTGGGAAAAACTAAAGCAAGAATGATGGATAAACTATGGCTAGGTCTGGTGTCAGAGGTCACCATTTTATATAGGGTAGAAGGGAAGGCCCACGAAGATGAAATTTGAGTAAAGATGTGTAGGAGGCAGGGAGTGAGTCTTGCCATTGAGAAGTCTTCAAAGCAGCAACACCCTAGTTGGTCTGAGCACATCCAGCACCCAGATCTCAGTTTCTAGCTGCCATCATCCACTAAAAAGAACAGGCATCATCCACTAAAAAGAATGGCTGACTCCAGGGCTGTGGCAGGGAAAGTATAATTCAATGAAGGGCTCAACGAATGACATAACTAGATGAAAAGGACTCAGGAGCCAGATTGAAAGAACTCCTGTTGGCCAAATCTAGGACAAAGCTGAATGTCAAAACAAACAATGACAGGAATGGATTATGACCCATTGAATGAAGTAGAAATCCATGAGTCAATGTTGATATTCATAAATGAATACAAGCATGGGGTGAAATTAAAGCTCTTTGTTACAGGAGAATGCCAACTAATAAATGTAGAAGGAATGAAGGAATTAGGAAATCACCTTTTGTCAATCACAGTAACAGGCAAGAAAGAAACAACAGAGGAGGCTAAAAATAGTGGATGAAATGGGACCATGAAAGAGATCGTTACATTACCTCAAAATATCTACACAAAAAATATTTATTAAGTACAAAAGGGAAAAATAATTTCATAGTGGGGAAACCTGGAACATGCCATCTTAATTAGGTTACTACAGTACCAACACGACTGGGACAAACTGACACTGCATGCCACCTGAGGGGTGCCAACATGCAGAACAGCATTGATCCTGTGGTTTCCTGCCCAGAATGCATAACATGGGTCAAATCATGAGGAAGGATGCAACCAACCCCAGTTAAGGGACATTCCACAAAACAACTGCCTTGTAATGTTCAAAAAGGTAAAGAGCATGACACTTGAGAACAAACTAAAAGACTGTTCCAGATGGAGGGAAGCTAGAGAGATGTGACTACTGGGTGCAACTCAGCATTCTTTTGCCATAAAGGACATCATCGGAGCTTGACTGGCATGATTGGCTTGATGTGTAGCCTGATTGGCATCTCTGGATGAAAAGTATATAAAACCTCCTTGTACTATTCTCACAACATTTTTGGTGAGTTTGTTTCAAATAATATGACATTAAAAACATTTACCCTAAACTTCCATACTTCAGATACTGCTAGGTGACAAGCTTCTTGCAGCATAAAATGCAATTGACTGTGATGCGGCCATGAATGGAGACAAGACAGTCGACTGCCTCAGGTCTGTAGGACCTTTGGGGCCACAGCTGATTGGTGAGTAAGAGGAGGAAGAAAAGAATGGAGAGGATGTTGACGGGGTGGTTTTGTCCCTTGGCTCTTACCCTTCGCATTTGCAAATTCCTCTGCAGGAGTAGTAGCATAATCAGACCCCTTTTAACTCTAAATGTAAGCTCACCAGTTGTCTTCCTGTGTGGTTGGGAGTGTGTGGGTGGCAGCAAATAGAAGAAAAATCTGAAAAAGTAGAAAAAAATAGATGCAAATGGAAAAAGAAGTTCCATCATAATATATATTCTTCTCCTCCCCTACAGCCCTATCAAACAGAATAATGAAAGGAAAATAAAAAACAAAAATCAGCCACCAGCAGGGAACCTCCCAAGTTCTTTAGTGCCAAAAAAACAACAGAAGCCAAGGAAGTGGCATTTCACCCACATGGACTTCTTGACGATGGACCTCAGCTGGGTCTCCCACGTCTGGGATATTTATGAGGCTCTGGGAAGGTGTTCAGAACTGGAGATAAACTCTAAACTCCACCACTCAGAGAAGTGTGATGGCTTCAAAGCCTGTGGGTCGGCCAGCTCCTCCTCTGCTGGTTCAGGTGCTCACAACTTGGGCAGCAGATCCCCCACAGGGGACCTCACCCCGGCTCTGGCATTGCCTCTACTGCTTAAAGCCGAAGGTTCTCCTTAGACTCTGGAGCTCTAGTTTGCTTTGCCAATTTTAGCACAGGGGGCAAGAGCATAAACTCAGAAGCCAGGCTGGGTTCAAATCCTGACTCCAGCCCTTACTGGCTGTGTGAACAGAGGTAGGTTTCTGGACCTCTTTCGGCCTCAGGGTTCTCATGTCAAAATTTAGAGCATTAATAAGACCTACTTCTTGAAATTATTATGAGGATCGAATGAGATGGAACTTAGTCTAATAAGTGAGCATCTACGCTATTTTTTGGCTCTTTAAATATACTTTTTATTGTGGTAAAATATACATAACACAGAATTTAACCATTTTAGAATGTGTAGCTCTGTGGCATTAAGTATGCACACATTGTTGTACCATCTGTCCATCTCCAGAACTTCATTAACCTCGACTGAAACTCTGTCCCCACTCAACAACAACTCCCCACTCCCTGCTCCACTCAGCCCCTCTCAACCACCATTCTGCTTTCTGTTTCAGTAAGTTTGACTACTCCTATAAATTTCTGTAAGTGGAGCTGTACAGTCTTTGTCCTTTTGTGTCTGGCTTAGTTCACACAGCATAATGTCTTCGGGTTTGTCCATGTTATAACATGTGTCAGAATTTCATTCCTTTTTAAGGCTGAATAATATTCCACAATATATATAGAAAACATTTTGTTTATCTGATCATCTATCAACAAACACGTGGGTTGCTTCCAGCTTTTGGTAAATAATACTGCTACGAACACTGGTACAGAAATCTTTGTTCAAGTTCCTGCTTTCACTTCTTTTGAGCACACTATTGTTTTATAGTAATGTCTGCCCACCCAATCCCTGCTGCTTCATGATAAGAATCTGGCCTGATGCTCAAGACAGCTTGGAAGTGGCATGGTCATTTGCTTTCCCTCAAGAACCTTGGCCTTCATTATCTGATGTTGGTCAAAAGTAAACATCCAGCCTTGATGTCAGCCATACACTCAATGCAAAGAAATCGGAAGAAGAAAGGTTGATGGGGAGGGCTTTGGACTCTGAAGAATTCCTTTAGAATCCTGGTGTGTTATCTTAAAACTCTATGGGCCTTGCCTTATTCACTTAATCTCTATGAGCCTCAGTTTTCCTATATGTAAAATGAATTCTGTACATAGAATATCTACTTATTTTTGTGTGTGAAAATTAACAGAAGTTATATATGTAAGCTCCTGGCACCTAGTAGGTCCTCATTGAATGCTACTTCCTAAATCCCCCACGAGGATTCATGTCACAAGTAATATCAACTAGCAGGTGATTTATTTGTACCATTATCATCATTACCATCATTACTGCTAATTCTTGAGGGTCTACATGGAACAGGCACTGGAGTATTTTTTCTTTACATAGATTAATTTATTCAATTCTGTAAATATTTCTTTAAAGAGGTAAGTCCTATGGTTATCTCTAATTTACAACTGTGATAACTATGGCTCAGAGGGATTCATTAATTTGTGCAAGGTAGTAAGTGATAGAGCCTGGATTCAAACTAGGCAGGTCAACTCCTGAGCTGTATTCTTTACCTTCCTACTCCACTGCCCCACTAACTAACTTCAAAAATAAAAATGATAACAAAATAAAATGAATAACGGAAAGTAAAATAAAACAGGAGGAATTCTCACGGTTTGTTGAATGAACACGTATCTGAGTAAATAACTGACCTTAAGGGTATAGGTTAATGAACCACTATAAAGATGGAGAAAAGTCTCTAGTAGGGTTCCACAGGACTCTTCCCTTGACATGATCAGCAGTTTTATTTTATATGAAGTCATAGAAGGAACAATTATACAATCATGTGGATCTGGGAGGGCCAGCTACTAAGATGTCAAAAAGTTCTCTATAGAGATAGATGCAGAACAAACAACATAAATTTTAATAAAAAATATGCAAGGCTAACCTCAGGTAAAAAACAAAACAAAACAAAACTGCACAACTGGAATGTAGATGAAATGACTTGCCAGAAGTTAAATGAGAAAAGATTAAGAATGACTTATTTGGCCAGAAATGCTTCATGCTCTAGTTATGGGATATAGTTGCCAAACATCTAATGTTCCCTGAGGCCTTTCAATTAGTGGTACAGTATCCGGATGAGGAAAATGGGCAAAGGACTTAAATATCCATTTCTCCATAAAAGATCTAGAATGACCATCAGGTGTATGAAAAGATGCTCAACATCAGTAAACATTAGGGAAATGCAAATGAAAACCAAAATGAGATAGGACTTCACAACTGCTAAGATGACCAATATAAAAAAAATAGATAATATTTTAAAAGTAATTTCTACTTTGACAGTTTGTGATTCTAAATTTAAAATAACTAAAACACTGTGAGTTGAAAAGGATACTACAAACCTCACATATATTTACGGCGAAGCCTGAGGACTTGATTCAGTGTCTCTTAACTTTCAATTTATACACCATTCTAAGAGCATGATTCTTTTACTTCCAATATCTTAAGAAATTATATGAAATCAAGTAAAGTAAAGTAGCAACTTACATCAGTGGAAAGTGACTCCTGACAGCCTGGTATGCAACAGAACAATGAGAAGAAGTAGGCACAGAAATTTTCAATTCAATGTCATTTGTCCTCGTATAATACTTTGAGCAATGAAAGTATCATTGCAGCACAGCAAAGCATTTAATGTGCATAATATTTCTGGTTTCATTAACAAGGCAAATGATAAAAGGCTGACTTGCCTTAAGTAGGCAGACTTGAATGAATTAAGATCATCTGGGAGGGGCCCCTGGGTGGCTCAGTCGGTTAAGTGCCAGACTCTTGATTTCAGCTCAGGTCATGATCTCATGGTTTGAGGGTTGGAGCCCTGCATCTGGCTCCATGCTGAAGGTGCAGAGTCTGCTTGGGATTCTGTCTCCCTCTCTCTCTGCCCATCCCCTGCTTGCTCTCTCTCTCTCTCTCTCTCTCAAAATAAACAAATAAACAAACAATAAGAAAAAACTTTAAGACCATCTGAGGTACAGGGTTAAGGATGGGCTAAGAGCCTGGAGCCTTTTAGACCTGATAGTGGATCCCACCTCTGTCACTTACTAATGGTGAGAACTTGGGTCCCATTTTCTCTTCTGTACAATAGGGATTATGATACCACAGAGAGCTTTGGGGTCAGAATTCAGCAGGATTATAATGCTTATAAGGTACACTGTCTAGAGCAAGAACTCAGTGAGTACTGGCTGCTGCTCTGGTATGGAGAACTGGCAGAAAAATGGTAGTGTTGTCCATCCAGCCTGCAAATCAGGCCAGAGTTATGCCAGAAAGGGTGGGGAAGAGAGTCAGCCTTATGTTCCCTCAGTCAACCTGGAGAAGGTGAAGTCAGAGTGGATGAACCAGGTCTACTCCTAGTGACTCTCGAGGGCTTCAAGATCCCTCCCACCCTCATGGGCTATCCAACCTTCAAAAGCTTCTGAGTATTGTCTTGTTTCAGACCTTGGCTTTCCATGATGCACAGGGACAAACTATTGTCACAACCTTTTCTGTAGAAAAAGATGAACTGATGCGTGCTTCCCTGTTAAAGCAGCAAGCGATGTGCCATGTCTCCCAGGAGTGCATACATTTTATAAATTTTTGCAGCAGAGGACAAGGTTTCAATTAAGGGAGTGACTCAAATACCAGCAAAATTTTAGGCATGGGTTGGCAGAAGGGAGCAAGGCATTTTCAGGAGTTTGGGTCTTCCTGGACCCTTTTGAGTTATTTAAAAAATAGGTTAAGATCATATGCATACAAAATTGATCTAAAATGTATCAACTTATAAAACTGATACTAACTGATACTATCACATAGGTACAAGGGGAAACATTGAGAGAGGAGAGGCTTTGCAGTCAAAGTGGGGTTTTTTTGTAGAAAGAATGCTAGTGGAGCCCATGAAGAAAAATCTTTCATGCTCTATCTTCACCAAGAATTTACTGCTTTCTTGCAAAGAAAATAAGTTGATTCACATTATTAGAAAGCAAATGTGCTCTTAAAAAGAAAATAAATTTAATCCCAAAATTTTAAATATTGAACCTTCTAATTGTCTACACATTTTTATTACAAAGTGAGATAGAAAAATTATACACATACATATTTGCATATACATATGTTCAAAGGTTCAGATACAAAGTCTACTGTCACACAAAATGATACCTTATTTCAGTATTTTAGATAAGGGAATTTTTTATGTAAGCATGTTATGTGCCAGTTAAAGCAAATAGTGTATACAATAGCCATTTTAGTAGAAGATCTTTTAAAAATTTGTTATTCTACTCTGGCCCATTTTAAGCAGAGCGATTAAATGTATTCTGACATTTTATGGTGAACTCCAGGTCAACACTATGCACACTGATTACTATGCTGTGCTGTGAAGAAACGGTGCTTTCATTGGCCCCAGTAATACCTGGGGCCAGTCATCTGTGTTTTTTCAATCTCCTCCCTAAACATTTAGCAATGAGAATGCATACACATCAAATAAAATTAAAGTCTTAGATACAAAGTGAAAAACCAGCATATTATAGATGAAAAGCATGTGTGTGTGGAGAGGGAGAGGTTGCTGGTGACAGTGTGTCCTGAAGGGGCCAAATGGCCTTGGGTGGCTGTGCTCATTGTGGTTAAGCACAGTGAAGATTTGGGGATTTGGAACCTGCTTTCACTTCTTTCTGTGTGTCCAGGACAATGTATTTACACTCTGATGCTGCCTACCTCTGTAAAATGGGCACAGCAATACTGACTGCCTCCCCCTGGTTATCGTGAGCATTCAGTGAACAGTATGGAAGGTCCTCAGCTCAGTGCCTGGCCCCACTGGCCATTCGTGACAGGTGGCAATTATTATCATTTTCCCCCCTGATCAGCCCAGCCAAAATCACATCCCTATTCACACTCACCTCCTAACTCCCTTCCCATTCTCTATACACCCTATTTTATTTGTGCATCTTTTAAAATTACCTGTCTTGGATAATAAAATGTAGGCTCCTTTAGGGTAGGGTTTTCTTTGTTCACTAAGTGCCTGGTGTTTAGCAGGTATAAAGGGAACATTTGTTTAAAAAAATTTTTTTAACATTGATTTACTATTGAGAGACAGAGAGAGACAGAGCATGAGCATGGGAGGGGCAGAGAGAGAGGGAGA
>NW_026057586.1:28203017-28400062 GCF_023721935.1 Panthera uncia
GACTCTCCCATTCTCAGAGCCCCACAAGCTAACGAGGCAGAGATGAGGTACTGCCTGAGGTTGTTCAAGGTTTGCCTCACAAAGCCCAGTGACAGGCAGGAAGCAGGGCAGATATATGTCTCTCTTTAGCACTATCTGGACATGCCAGGGTCTGCGCCAGAACTCAGCTCTCTCCCAGTGCTCACATCACCCTTATCCTGCAGCCTGGGATGTAGGGAGAATAAGGGGCCACCCATGCTCTGCAGCTCCAGGACCTATGGAAAGGCCCTTTTCCTCCTCTCAAATTCTCTCCAAATGCCCTTGGGGCTTTTGCATGCTACAAAGATGTTTTAACTTAAAGTGTGGATATCTGTCAAAATGCAAAGATCTTTAAGCAGGGTCAACGTTTTTCCTCCTTAGAGTGTGAAATCTAATCTATAGATCTTTTGGAATGGGGATGAGCATGGGACACTCAGCTCAGGAAACAGGAGAGAAAGAAGGAGAGAACCATTAGGTGAGGTATCCAAACTTTATCAGTTTTCTTATTTTGCTTAAGACCTGCCTAACCCTCTGGCACTTATAAGAAAAATATCCTCAAATACAAAGCAACTTCAGTTCTATAGCTGAGTAACTGTTTGAGAAACATTTTGTAGCAGAACTCTAGAATGTCACAGTTTTGCAATGCTGACCTGTTAGCTTAATCCAAGGAAGACAGAATGCTGGTTGAAGTTGATTTGGGACTCTGAGAGTAACTACAAGAACAGTGCATTTTATCCCGGAAAATTGGTCAGATCTTCAATATGAGGAATGGTATGAATGAAGAATAAGACAGTTTTTTGGAAAAGCTTAGTTTGGCCACTGGGTTGACCATTACTTTTGGAGAAAATTCATGGTTCAAAAATCATGAACATGGAAACTGTAGCCCATATTTATGAAAAAGAAAGTTTATAAAGCATCAAACCAATATCAAAATTTAGTCAGAAAAACAAGTTGCAAGCCTGTCCTGAAGTTAGCACACATTCTGTACCATTACTCAAGCTATACGCTTCAATAGCTGCCTATTAACTGGTTGGAAAGATGATCTTTATCACCAGCAAATGGCTTCAGGTTCGCCAGCTTCCTCTCTATACAAAGCTTCACACTTGTGTCATATATTTTAAGAAGATTTCTATTAAAACAATTTGAAATCAAAAGATTTTCTCTCTCAAATGGTTAACTCTTGTGCTTATCCATGCCAGATTACTGTGTGTCTATTTATATGCACATATTTTTATATATGAATATTTATTTGTGTCTTAATTATTTATTCAATATTTAAAAAAATTCCATGAGATGCTTCTAGCACATCAGCATGCCTTCTTTGAAGGAGCCAACCCACATTTGGAGGTAGAAGAATCCCTTGGCTTTACAGTCCTATCATATCACGCACAAACATATACCTATGTGCACCTGTGGCCTTTATGCTCCCTCTATATTTATGGATTGCAGTGGAGGATTTGTGATCTGTACCTCTTCTCCATGCAAGTGCTGAGATACTCTTCTTTTCTAGCTAGCATGTGGAATCAGAAACATGGGTGGAATTCCTATCTTTTTCATGATCTCTTGGGGAGTAAAGGAGGATAGTGGAGATGAAGGGTTAGCGGTTATGTATCTGAATATATACGAATGATCAACTCCAGGTACTGCTGGCCTTGGGGCATTGAAGGGAAATGCCAGAGTGGCCCCAGCTGCTGGGAAGGAAAGGAAGGAGCTCTCAAATAATTCAACAGCTCTTGTTGTTAAGAGCTAAGAAGTGAAACTCTTCTCCATCTGTGATAAAGTAAGGCCTTATTTCAGGTTCATGATTTCTTTAAGATATGAACAAGGTGACTGGGGACTCTTCCTTCTCTGAGCATTCCCAGACTGTACACTGCCTTTAAAAATCAGGTCAAGAATGACCTCCTTCCCATATAGCCTGACCTTTCAAGGGATCAATCTATTTTTCAGTCTCTCCTATGGACACAGTATATACCAGCTCTTATGCCTTTTCTACAAGTAGCTGTGGACTGTCTTTCAGCTATGTTATGTGTAAGTGCTATTTCATGTGCGAATCAGTTTTCTGAGGCCAAATAATCCCTTTAAGTTACTAACTGCCATAATAATTCATACAACTTTTTACATGTAAAGACACACAGTGTGAATAAGAGGGGAACAGAATTGTGACCAGTACCACCCCTTTGGACTTGCCCTGAGGATATCTGAAATTTCTACAAGCAGTCATTAAGAGACTTTTGATCTAAGGCATTGATCTTTACTGGGAAAGATAACATAAATGTGAACAAATACACTCATTCAGTTATTCACTCAAAGATTTCCGCTGTGCATTTACCGTGTATAAGGCACGCTGCTGGGTAAATAAGAGGGGCAGTGCAAAATGGAATGGGATATTGCCTTTGCTTTCCAGAAATGTAGTACCCACTACTCATTCTCACCAATAGCCAGTTCTCCTCACCTTGGGGGTGAGGAGGCACGTGGTAGGGTTGTATTTACTGCCTCCCTGCGTTGGGGACAGGGTATATGATCAGTTTGCCTATGAGCTGTGGCAAGAAGTCATGGGTTCTACTTTCAACATTTAAGTGCTGGTGTGAGACCCTCCCAGTACTCGTCTTCATGCATGGTGACCAGGAAAGTGTGAGATGGTGGTTGAGTCTGGCCCCTGAGTGACTGCCACGAGCAGAGCCCCCCAGACGATGGACAAGGAACGTGAGAGAGTGAGTGTTTAAAACCTTTGAGACTGGGAGTCATTTGATGCTGCAGCATAGCCTGGCCTATTTTGACTAAAATAGGCAGCTCATCCTTATAAGACAGAAACAGGACGTGGGCACACACAACTATAATATAAGGAAGAAAGCTGTAAAGGAGATACAGCAAAATTCTTATAGAGCGATTCCTTAATGTGTAGAGTGTACGGGAAAATCCAATGGAAGAAGTGGCAACTGGGCTAGGCCCAGTTTAGAGAAAAACTGTAATTTAGATACGAGCATTCCACAAACAGTTTGAGCCCAGGTCTGAAGGGAGAGAGAGTTAACATTCATAGAATGTTCATAGAGAATAATTCAGATTGAATCACAATTCTATTACTACTAACAAGCTGCTATTTATTGCATGTGCTCATCCTGTGCCTGGTTATATGCCAAGTGGTTTGCATACATTACCATCAACCTTCACAGTGTCCCTGAAAGGTAAGTACTGTCATCATTCCATTTCTACAGTTGAGGAAACCGAGGTTTCAGGGAGGGTCAAGTAACATGCTGGAGGTCCCACAGCCAGTTGATATCGCTGCAAAAACTCAAATCCCAGCCAGAGTCCATGCTGACAACCACAGTGATGTTCTGCTTCTGAAAGCAGGCCCCTTGAATGGAGGGGGACTCTAGGATTACATGTTAGCAAGACTCTGTTTAACTGTTAATGTAGCTGTGCACACTGCCACTCAGCAAGAAGTGAGTCTTTTTGGGATGGGACCCCAGGAGGTGAGCTATGATGGAAGAAGGGGAGAAGCCAGGTATGGAGGCGATGCTTGGGTCCATTAGGGGGTGCTGTGGGCCTTCAGACCACAAGGTTGCGGTTGGCCCTGGTTTTTTAAGACCCTCCTGGGCTCTTTGATTTGTAGAGGACACTGCAGGAAACAGCTCCAACTCCAGGTGTCATGAAAACTGAGTTCTTTGTCACCAATCCTCACTCTACCTTGTCTTCTCTTCAGTTTTAATATGATCTCCCCTCCCATCTATGAAATTTCCACAAGACCTTTGACCCTTCAGTTTGGGTTTTAAAAGCCAGCCAGAAGTAGCTTCCAGCTGCAATTTTTGAACCCACTCCAGCTAGGCAGATGTAATTTCTCATCTGGTCCTCTTCATTTACCCCAGAATAACTCACCACCATCACTTGCACCTCCACCATTTGGCATATGTTCTTTTCTCTGCTGATTTGAGTCATCTTTTGTCAGTGCAGCTCTCAACACTTAACCCCAAGCACCTCTCCTTTCTGGGCCAAACAATCTCCTCTCCTTCAAATAGACCCTGAGCTCCTTGAGGGCAAGCACTGTGCTTTTCACTTCGCTCATGGCACTCAATGCAGTCCTGGGGACATGGAAGGGGCTCAGTGAAGACCTCAGCTGCTTCCAGTTTATTTATTTTCATCTTATCTGAAGCCATTGATTGGCTTCTAGTCTTCCTCTTACTTTTCCGCGTAACCTCTAGAACATCCTAACATCTGCAGTACCTCATTTGAACTCCTGTGTCCATCAGAGCCATTTACTTTGAAGGCTTTTAAAGTCAGTTCTGCATTCAAATTATGACTCCATAATTTCCTAGCTGAGTTATCTTGGGTGAGTCAGTTAAATTATCTACACCTCAGTTCTCATCTGCAAAATGGGAAAACAGTGATGTAACCATGTACTATTATGTGAGGATGCTAAATATATAAAATACTCAGCACCTGGGACATAGCAAACACTATATGGGTTTTTAATCCCCCCACTCTCCCTCTAGCTCATTTTCAAGCTTTACTGGAAACAGTCTGGTTCTTCATCTACTAAATCTACTTCCCTGTGCCTCTGCTAAGTTCTTTCTTTCTTTCTTTCTTTTTCTTTTTCTTTTTTTTTTTTTTTTTCTGTTTAAACCCAGTACCTCAGCACCCTGGGAAGAGGGCTGAGCTGTGCTTCTTGGGGGAGGTTGTGACCTAAGGGTAAATAGCCTGCTGCCAAGCCAGCAGCAGCCCCCACCATTGGAGAGCTGCCCTGTGACTCCTGCGTGCTTAGAAGCGTTATCAAGTTGCAGGGAATTTGGTAGCACTAATCAAACATTTGCTGTGCACCACCTGGAACTGGTGTGTACTTTAAGATAATGTCTGGCTTCAGATTGGATGCTGGTGATTAGAGCAGTAAATTAGCCCCACTTCGTGGCTGCAGGTTTTCTTGGCCCACTTAGCACATCGGAGCAGATTTCAGCGTGCAGATGTTTTTCAGCTTCCCTTTTCATCTCCAAGGAGAACAATTACAATATCCTGATGTTCCCCTGCCATCCAATTATTCCCATTTTGCTTCTGTGCTTTAGCTCATCAGTAGCAGAAGGCAGGTAAAGCTTGAAAGCCCCCTGGTCATCTCTGCTTGAAGGTGTTATCATGCCGGTAACCAGCGCGGGGCTGTCAGCTGAATGATACCTCGGTTAAGGTCTCGCTCAAGTCACAGAGAGCTTTCACCTAATTGAGGACAACTGGCCATTTGGGTTTTATACTTACGTGCCATCTGCCCTCAACACATACAGGTACATACACCCTCCTGGGCCCTCAGTTTCTTTGTGGTTTTCCACTTGAACATGAGGTGCAAGATAGATTACGAGAGGGGACCACAGAGACAGTGGCTGGGCAGCTGGGGGTGGACAGAACACCTTGTGGGGTCAGTTGGCTACATACCACCCAGCAGAGGGCAGCAGTGCCTAACAGTCCATCCTAAATCCATCCCTATCTTCAGAGACAGGTCAAGGCAGATTGGGGATGACTTTGGAGCATCCTCTGGATCCACAAGAAAGTGGGGAATGTTTCCTTTATAAAGTCTGTCGGCTGATTTCCATTGAAGACACAGAAAATCCTAGCTCTATGGAGAGAGAACCCGCAGAGAGCAACAGTCTGATCCATTCACTTTATAGCAGCAAAACTTGTTCATGGATTGCCAGGAAGGGTTCCATGCTGCTCTTTACTCTGAAGGTGAAATCAACTGTTGGAGGTGAAGCCAGGATGTCACAGCCAGGGGAAGAGAGGATCTATATGGTGCCCCCAAGCTCTTACTCCTCCTTTTGGTGCATGGGTTAGGTCCCAGTGGTTTAAAAAAAGTGCAAAGGCTTCTAGTCTCAGCTCTTTCATTTTCAAAGAACTGTAATTTACATCCAGTCTCTATTTCCTTGTGCAGTGCCTATGTTAGCATGCTGTATATAAGAGCAATTCTCTCCCCGCTCTCAGCCAACCCAGAGACTCTTCTTGGCTTCCTATACTTGTTCATGTTTCTGGGGATTTACCCTTGATATTGGTCCTTCTCAAATCCATTCCACAAATGAATCTCAGATTAACCTCACTCATTCTTCTCACCTCATCTCACTGTCAGAGGCCCCTTGGGGACTGCAGTGAGAAAGAAGAGGGAATTGATAGGTCCAGAAGTGAAGGAAGTAAAGAAGCCTGGAAAGCAGAACCCAGGGCAGCCACCCAAGGATATTTTTCAGATTGCTTTTATATAACATTTGGCAGGGATAGTGACGCAGATATTTTGAGTTATGGAACAACTTGGGGCAAGACTAAGCCTGGTTGAAGGTCTACACTGAGAGTATCATAAGGGTATGAA
The DNA here is from genome assembly GCF_023721935.1 of Panthera uncia. Taxonomy (NCBI): domain Eukaryota; kingdom Metazoa; phylum Chordata; class Mammalia; order Carnivora; family Felidae; genus Panthera; species Panthera uncia. Next base: position 28,209,364 of record NW_026057586.1, read on the forward strand.
CACCTGGAGGCCCATGAAAGGAGCCCCAGGAGGTTGGGGAGAAGTAGAGAAGGCAAGGATGTAATGGGATGATGGGAGTGTAACAAATATAAATCTTGCCTACATCCAAATTTTGTTTAGGACCATCAGGGAAGCTGCCGACTGGCTGGATAGTTTTACTAGACGACTGCTAAGCCCGTTTTAACTCCCAGCCTCTGGGATTCTAAGAGCTGGATGGAGTTCGGAAGTGCCTTTGGCTGAAGGCGCTTCCATATGGTCACTATGTTTTCCACATGGAGCTGAGCTGTTTTAGCATACAATAGGCCAATGTCCTCTATTTTCTGCAGACAGCCAGCATAGAACCTGCTTCTGGGGGCTGCCTAGGATTATAGGAAAAGCAATATACTTGGAATCAAGAGACATGGGTCTTGTTCCTACTTGCTCTTAACTCATTGTGTGATCTTGGGCAAGTCACTTTCCTCTCTGGTTTTTAATTTGCTTTTTTTTTTTTTTTTTTTTTTGACAAATCCAGGTACTGGAATACATCAGGGAAGGCAAATGTGTAGCACAAAAGCCAAAAAAAAAAAAAAAAAAAAAAAAAAAAAGCCAGGCAGTCAAGGCCCACAGCACATAGTGCTAATAGATTATGGTACTCTTTCCTACTGAACTAGACTCAGAATCCCTTTCAACGCTGCATTTGAAACAGCCATTATCAACCAAACAGAGCTTTTTCTTGAGAGTAAAACTGTTTGCCATCACTGGATGAGACAATTTTAAAGGTTTTCACAGTTCTAAACTAAACTCTTCCTCTGCCATATATTACACAAGACTGCCATGGTCACAGAACAAATGCATATCTAGCAGCTCTTTTCAAAACAGTGACATGAAGTATAAAAAAAGACATTTGAAAATATTGAAATTGAAATATTGAATATTTGAAATTATTTGATATGTTAGGAGTATTTATGAAGTGCCCACCAAATGACCAGAACTTTCATAAGTTCTTTATGTAGAAATTAGGCCTAAAATACAAATATTTCCAGGGACTAATGGCACCTAACTTAAACTCACTGTAACCCATAAGGGCATATGGTTCTTTCTAATAATACAGTGTGGGTAATCATTTAGTTTCTAGGTAGCAAAAGTAGGGTGGAAAGAGTTTACTGGGGAGAACCTGGGAGACGTAATATGGGTAGCTGGGATACTGCAGAGCAAGTCATATAGACTTACTCTAGCATAAATAACTTTTTTGCATGGTCTTCTCCTATACCTTTAGGTAGAATGAAATACCATTGTCCTTGACACTCATTATATTCCTCAATACACTCTGACATGTACTATCTTTCTTATAATAGCATAAACTCTTTGAAGGTAGAATTTGTGTTATTTTCTATATCTCCAACATCTAGCACAAGTATTATTCCAAAATGTTACTTGAATTAAGCTGGAGTCACATTTTTGTCTCCTACCAGTCTGCCCCTTAAAGCATTTATAGTCCATATTACTGGATCCCTCAGAGCTATTCTCAAGACACAGTGAAGAAGAAAATAATAAAATATTAACTCAAATGCTGAAGCTCTCAATTGGTTCAGGTCAGGATCTGGAAGCAAAGGGAATATATAAAATCCCATTCTGTGTCTTTGTGGCTCATGTAGTTTGGGATGATTATAGTCAAAAGACCACAGAAAACTAAATGCAGGAGGTCTTTTATTTTATGATCCTTAATTTCTTAAACTATAAAATAAGAGGCTTGGTCAAGAATATGTCTAGTGTCTTCCAAATCTAATATCCAATTATGTTTTGACTTGAAGAGTGCAATGATTAATTAATCAAATATATGCTCAGTGTCACTATCAACTGCCTGGATTAAGCCTGCTAGATTCTGTCCTACAAGACAGCTCAGCTTCCACTGGTGGAGAAGATAACTTACTGTCTAACAAGTGAGGAAGACTGGCTAGCTTCATCTATGGAGAGAGGTTTATCAGAAGAATTCAAGAGCAGCTTTCTCAGAAGACTCAAGCTATGAAGTTCTAGGTAAGATGTGTTAGCTCCTGAGGGGTAATATGAAGGTAATATGGCTCAGGAAAACTTGAGAAATTCTACAGGTCATGGATCTGGAGAACAGAACTGGCCAAGGCAGTTCCATATTTGTCAAACAACTGTAGAGTTAACAAAGCAGTTTCACAAACGTTACCGCTTTCGATCCCCAACACGGTGCTTAGAATTGTGATTTCTGTTTTCCAGATGAGGAAACTAAAATTTAAGGAGGTTCAGTAAATAGTTAAATTAATTTTGGAAAAGAAAATAAAGAACAGCTCCTGACATCGGAAAGCTGGCCTGGCACTCACATCTAGGTCATGTTATTCTCTTATTGGACAAAAACAATCTCAAAGAATATTAAATTCAGACAAGGTTATTCTGAGACCATAATAAAATAAGACAAAGCAAGGTCACTTCATAATTTTGTCTAAACATAGACAAAAACAAGGCCACCATGCCACCCACAAATATCAAACTGTGGGTAAAATGAGCGACTTTTACTTCTTTACCAGTCATAGATTTATCCTTATTTCTCACTGTAGATGAGATGAAGATAAGACTCTTCCCCACTTGTTATAGCATCCAATCTAGAGAAAATCTTTATTTCCTTAGACCCTGTCTCACATCATGCAACCAAGGCCCAAAGACTGTAATAGGCTCTTTCTAGCACCCTATTACTGCAATGTCCTGTGGTTCCTCATGGTGTGCATTCTCCCTTGCTGCAAAGAGTAATAAGCCCAACATGTTTAACTGTAGTATGCTCCTGATGGTCTTTGGCTGGAGGATATTGAGAATTTCCATAAGGTTAAATGGATTGCCATGGAAAGACACACAGTAAGGGCTAGGCTTGTGGTACCCAGCCCCACATTCTTTCCAGGGCACGATACTACTGAACAGGGCTGACCTTTACCACCACCATAGGGGAGAGGCCCAGAGAGTATAGTGGATGCCATCAGGAGATAGTTGCAAGGCACAGGGATTTGAGGAGAATGAATCATCTTAATAATTTCTACTTGAGTCTCTGCTTCAATTTTTCAAATCCCTTTCAAATCTAACTTTAAAAAACATTTTTTTTACATATACTTATTTTTGATAGGGAGAGACAGAGCACAAGTGGGGTAGGGGCAGAAAGAGAAGGAGACACAGAATCTGAAGCAGGCTCCAGGCTCCGAGCTGTCAGCACAGAGCCCGACATGGGGCTTGAACCCACAAACTGCGAGGTCATGACCTGAGCTGAAGTTGGATGCTTAACCGACTGGGCCACCCAGGTGCCCCAAATCTAACTTTTTTATTTGAGCCTTACATTACTCTGGTGAGGAAGGTAGGATTAGTATTACTGTGCTATTTGGTAGGTGAGATAGGAAATGATCATCCTTGGCTGGTTTGGGGAGAGTCCCTTTCCTTATCTATCATATTACTCCTACAAGTCCATGCATGGAGGACATGCATAACATTCTTTTTGGCCATAGTCAAATACTGTGATAACCACAAAATTAGAGGATGGGGAGGATTTTATCTAAAATGGGCATGAATTTTTAACATAATAATAATGTAAGCAAATAGTGATGAAGCTCTAATAAAATTTGGTGTGCTCCTGGGCCTCATTAAGCAGTGGATGGGGCTCAGTTGTGGAAGGTAAGTAGTTTCGACAGAGCATAAAGACAGTATTTTGCTCAGGTCTGGGAACCACATTTTAGAGGATCAGTGGGTACTTGTAGCACATTCAGAAGAGGCTAGTGATTATGAAGAGTGGCTCTGAAACCAGGTCATAGAACAGTTGAGAGAATGAGGGCAGGAGCAGTTAGCCTGGAGAATAGGTCACATGGTGGAGACATGATAGCTTCCTTCAGACATGGGAAAGGCCATCACATGGAAGAGAAAATAGATTCACCATGTTACTTTGGAGGCAGAATTAGGACTAGTGGGTGGAATTTATAAGAAGCCAGCTTTGGCTAAATATAGGAATTGTCTTTTTAACATGAAGAGATGTCCAACAATGTAGATGTCAGAAAGCTTATTATTCTTAAGGGAATTTAAGTACAGCCTGGAGGACATTTTGTCAAGGACACTTGAGAACAGAACCTGTACTCGGTGGAAGTTTGTATTCCATGACACCTGTGGCTATTCCATCTCCACCATGTCCATCTGGGTTGTTCCAGGCAGTGTGTTAGATTCTAGGTGGGAGTGAGGGTCAGGTAGGGAATTCAAGGATTAATAAGATGCAGTCACTTTCTATCTTTTTTTATTTGATCATTTGCTAATTTAATTAGCTCTTTGGTCAGGTATCATCTCCCTATCAGATCCATTCGATAAAAATGTGTTGCACACTTATGTTTTCCAGGCTCTGTGGATACCTTGCTGTATAAAATAGACATGAATCCTCTTCTTATAGATTTCCATAAAGATCCTAAACTTGAGGGCAGGAGCTATATCATAGTCTAATTTTTACCTCCCTAAGAGCATCAGTGAAATGGCATATTAATGTGGCTGCATATGCAAGAATAAATTAGAATTCAGGACAATTGTCTAAGCCCAGATACCTTCTGCTGAATCACTTGCCTCTATTATGTTATCTCAAGAGTTTTAAAGGAAAAACTACTTCCGGAACCCTTTGAAGTCAGTTTCCACTAGAGATGGGAGATGGTAATCCAATTTCAATTCTAAATGTGAGCTGTGCTGTAGCTCAGAGATTCTTTTCAAGAAGTAGTTCTCCAAAGATTTTACTCTAGAGATGAGGAATAAAGGGAACGGTCTTCAGACCTCTTTACCAATATTTCAATTCAGTTCAGTTCAATTCAATTCACTTCTTAATGGGAGCCTTTAAGGCACTGTGTTAAGTACTCCAGAGAATTCAGAAACAAGTAAGACCTAGCCCCCAGTCTTAAGAGCTTACTGTCTAGTTTGGAGCCCACAGATAAATGTAAATTCAAAGTAAAATATCTAAGTGCCTTAGGGGAGAAATAAAGAGATACATTATAGTAGTTTTTGCGTCAAAGAAGGAAATGATAATTTCACAGGAATTTTGATGTATATGTAAATTTTTATGGTAATTGTTGGGGGTAGGATTTTCCAAGAAGAGAGGTGAGCTTGAGAAAGCAAAAGAGATAGGAATTTGTGGGACAACTCTGGAAAAGTCAAGATATCTGTAACTGGGTGGTTGAGTAGATAGTGGTAGGAGGCAAAGCTAGAAGATAGGGCCACAGAAGACAGAGGCTCAGATGCCTAGACCAAGGGTTTTAATTTTAAGTTCAGTAGGTAATAGAGAATCATGGAAGGCTTTCAACCAGAGAAGAGGAATAGTAAGAACCATACCATAGAAAAGGTACATTTGGCAGTTTTAAATGGATTGGAAATAAGAGTGATAGGGCAGGTGTCTGTGAGGTAGAGATTACCCAAACAAAAGGGTGAACCAAGAATAAAAAGAAGAGGATGAATCTGAGATGCTAGAGTGGGAGAATCTATAAGGCATTAGCTTTGGAATAAATGTAGCTGGGAAAGGAAAGGGGGAGTAGGGAGGAAGTTAAAAAAAAACCTAGGTTAAGGAAAAATAGAAATGCCTGGGGCTTAGACACCAGTTTTGACTTCAGGCTGAGAGTCTGATTGGTAGTCGGAAACCAGTGTCCAAAGCTTGGGATAGGAGGTGCAGTTTGTATCAGGGGTTTACAAGTCATATGGGTAGAAGCCAATGTTGTATGAAAAGATGTAACCATCAAGGGACTGAGGGTAAGGATCCTCAACTGTGTTTAAGGAAGAAGAGGAGGGAGTGAAAAAAAACCCCACAGAGAATGAAGTTTGTGATGAAGAAGTCACCACTGACGAGACCACATAATTCAGAGGTAACATTTCAAGAAACCTGGATTGGTGGTCAATAGATCAAATAGTGTCAGAGGTCAAGGAGGACTAGTAATAAGCAATAGCTTTGAGGTTTGGCAATTATAGATGTTTTGGAGACCTTTAGAAAGTAGCATCAGCACATGGTAGAAGAAACAGTCATATTTCAGGAGGTTGTTTGAACAGTGGAAGCAGTGATGGAAGCCACATTTAAAAGAGGTTAAGGAGGTAACGGAACATTCTGAAAGAATAGCATGGGCAACAACATGTTTTACTGAGACACAGATATAAGAACCTATCTTTAGAAAGAAGTAGGTAGAAAGTGAGAGGCTAGAGGTATAAGCAAGAAAAAAGAACCAAAATCTAGTTGTAAATGTCTCTTATTAAACTGACAGTCAGAAATCATGGACCATAGCTCTAGAGGTTGCCATTCCCATTCTGCTTATACTCCTGCCTCAAAGCCATGCTGTGGCTCCCATAGTCATCTCCTCTTTGCTCCCACCCTGTGCCCACCCACCTACTACCATCAAGAACCATCTTTAAATGCCCCACTTGGCAGAGATCTCTCTCTTCTCTGAATCTCTGTTACATCAACTAAAACCAACCAGCTTAGCCTGAAATGACTTTCTTTACTGAATGGGTTTGTCTTTCTAACTAGACTTGTGAGGGGCAAGAACAGGTTTCATACTTCCCTTGATTCTTAGTAACTCCTACCAGAATTTGAGTACACAGTGGGTGCAATAATATCTTAGAGTCATAGAATTAAGTTGAGAAAGTCCAACTACATTATTTTCCTGATGCAAAAATTGAAGTCTGGAGAGGCTTTTATGACATAGTTTACTCATTCCATCATTTGTCAAACACTTGCTAAGCATTTATATGTGGCAGACACTGTGCAAGATGCTCAGGACTTTAGGAGACAAAGAGATTCACAATTTAACCTGGAAAAGAGACATGTAAACAGCTCAGAAAAGTATAAATTATACAAAGTAAAATAGTGGTTTGCACAAGTTGGAACAGGAGGAGGGGCTGTTAATTAAATCTGAGAAATGAGGGGCGCCTGGGTGGCTCAGTCGGTTAAGCGTCCGACTTCAGCTCAGGTCACGATCTCACGGTTCGTGAGTTTGAGCCCCGCGTCAGGCTCTGGGCTGATGGCTCAGAGCCTGGAGCCTGCTTCCGATTCTGTGTCTCCCTCTCTCTCTGCCCCTCCCCCATTCATGCTCTGTCTCTCTCTGTCTCAAAAATAAATAAACATTAAAAAAAAAATTTTAAATCTGAGAAATGAGGTCAAGTCCAGAAAAAAAGTGTCGGGGAGGAGGAGCTATTTGCCCTGTGCCTTAAAGAAATATTGAGAACTTACAGCTTGTTAATGTCCATGCCAGCATGTAGCCCAAATCTCCCAAATCCACACTGTTACTCTTCCAACTTGGGCATTGGTTAATTGCCTGATTGAGTAATTGAATGCTTGGTCTCTTGCCACAGCTTCCCACCCTGCCCTGGCCAGCAGGGATGTAGACTTGACTGGTGCTTGTTAGATATTTGGGTGACAGAAGGTGCCATGCCTCAAGGCAAGCCTCTAGGGAAGGGAAGGAGCATAACAGAAGTGGTGAGGCTGCCTAAGATTGGCAGGAGGACAGGGAGAGAAGGGAAGAGGTTAAGAAAATGTGGTTACAGATTACTCACAGAGCCTGCACGGCATCTGAGCCTCCCAATCTTCTGTCCTACAGCCCTAGAAGTTGGTTCTCTAGGTTAGAAGTCCAGATTATCAAAGAGAGTTCAACCAAAAGAGAGAAGGCAGGGGAGGGAAAGCTAGAGACAATTCCATGTAGACGGCTGCATTTTATAGCAGCAACAGCCCAATCAGCAGGAGAGACATGTATTGACATCTCATGGAGAGCTGAGACTGGGAGTCTGTTGCTGTCTTGTGACCTCAATTCTACTACTAACAGCACAGGAAACCTGGGAGCCTCCATACATTTTTGGGCTTTTGACTCCTAATCCTTAATGTAAGACTGAACAGTTCCTGAGATCCCTTCCAACCCTAGTGGTCTCCAGATTTCTAATTGGAACCCCAAGAAGACGGCAGCTTGTCAATTTCTCTTCTCACCTCAAGAGGAGTCAGAAAATATTTGGCTCTGGCTTTTTAGCATGGGAAGTGGTGGCCCACAGACATCACAGTCGAGATATTAATAGATTATTCCAAATGTTATATTTGCATAGATGCACCACTCATTATGCAGATTGCCAATTATGAACTATTTGTTCTTTCTTCCAGGGGAGAAGTTGTTTATTTGCAAAGTGCAGGAGGGTGACTTTGGGCAGCATGGTGACAGAACCTTAGCCAGGAGATCTTTGTGAGGCTCCCTGAGATGATCTGCACTTTGACACCAGCTGAAGGTCACCAGTGAGTGCTGGGCAGTGAGGTGATGAGAAATGATGAGAAAGAAACCAGTGGAAGATTTTTAAGAGAAGGACTGAAATCAAAAGGTCTTGATACAATAGTGATCAGATGTTTAATGGGAAAGAGAAATTATTTTGCTGTAAATTAGGCACAAACTAAAATGTGCTCAGTCCTTTAGAGCCACAGCATTTCTTCTGGCTGAACCATGCAATGATCAGGTCCTTTCCTTGTAATGCAAAAAACCCCCACCAACTGGGGTGCTTGGGTGGCTCAGGCAGTTAAGCCTTTGACTCTTGATTTCCGTTCAGGTCATGATCTTTTGGTCATGAGATCAGGCCTGTGTTGGGCTCTGAGTTAGGTGTGGAGTCTGCTTAAGGTTCTTACCTCTCCCTCTCCTTCTGCCCCTCCCCTGTTTGCATGTGCATGCATTCTCTTTCTCTCTCAAAATAAATGAAGTTAAAAAAAAACAGCTTCAATAGACACCTGCCACTTACTGAGCATGAATATGTAGGGGCACTGTTTTAAGTCCTTTACTTGGGTTATCTCATTTAACCTCATAGCTCTTAGGAGGCACTGAACTTTGGAGAATTTACATATGCCTCATGCTGAACTTAATATTTGATCTTAGGCTGTCTGATCCCAGAGCCAGTGCACTTACTGGCTACTGTACATACTACTCTTCCTCAGACTCTTATTGCTTTGACCATAGGCCATTTTTCTTGGGGCCATATATAAACACAAGACTGGCTTCTGAGGGCAGGCAGAAACAGGAGCATCTGATATAATGCCCCCAACTGTCCTCTATTAGAGTCCAGTTTTCCGCATAAGGCTTTAAATCTGAGAGTTGCCTGAAGTTGGCTCCAGAGGGAGTGTGAGGGTGATTAATGAGTTTTTAAGAGGGGAAATGAGTGAGGGATATAGGAGAGGCTAAGAGGGTGTCTGAGACAATGGCTGCCATTAATGCTGGAAGGGATAAAAGCAGAGACTCTTGCAAGAAGAAAGAAGCTTGGAAGTCACCTTGTCTAATGTCATACACAATGCAGGAACCAGAGAGCCCTGAGCTGAACAATATAAATGTATGAAGATGCTGGAAAATGCTGCTGTCTCTTCATAAGAGATCAGGGTGAGCAGAAATCAGTAAGTTTCCATGGATGGCATGTGTGTGTGCCCAGACCTGGGCAAGATGTCACAGGACATACACAGAAATGAGCCCTGTTGTGGGATGAGCTGGCTTAGTTGGGTTTCAAGACTTCTACAAAATGACATAAACTCCACAAGATAGTCTACAAGTGACACCAGTGTGGTATAGAGCTGTGCTGTCTAATTTGGTAGCCACTGGCCACAGGTGTCTATGCAGCATTTAAAATGTGAATAGTCCAAATTGTGCTGTAAATTTAAACTACATACTGGATTTTGAAGACTTAGTATGAAAAAAATGTAAAGCATATATTTTCTCTTGCTTATATGTTGAAATAATAATATTGTGTATATATTAGATTCAATAAATATTATTAAAATTAATTTTATCTTTTTCTTTTCTTTTCTTTTCAAAATGTGGTAGCTGGAAAATTTGAAATGATACAGGTGGCTTCCATTATATTTCTATTGGATACTGCTGGTCTAGATTAGCTCCTGGCTACCTAAGGTATAGTTAACTCATGGACCATTTGCATGGGCATCATCTGTGAGCTTGCTAGAAACACAGGCCCTGAAGTTTGAGAAGCACTAGGTAACACCAGTGTTCAATGTCTCCTTTGCGGGCTGTTCTCCTAGTCTTCACACTTAAACAATGCCAGGACAAATAGTAACTACCTGAATGACCAAGAACAAGGTCTGTTCTTAGTCCACATCTTAGATTTTCTCATCTAAGACAAAAAGGAGCTGCCCTTAGGGTCATTTTCAGCCCTATCTAGTGTGCTCTGACTCTATGATTATACTGTAGAAATTTTGTTATCTGGTAGAAAAAGTTAATTGTTCATAACAATTAATTTTTGAATCTCTAGTTCACAGTCAAGGTCTTATCTAAGAAAGTAATACCTTTCCACTTCTTTTCAAGAATATTTAACTCTAGACCAGATAACCTAGTCCCATGTTCTTCTGAAAACTTTATTCCAGCATTCATACTCATGAATAAATTTACTTGGAAAGTAAGCAGTGGAGGGTTTAGTATTTGGAATATATGCACTGAATAATGAAAATGGTCAGACATAATGCCATTACTTACAACTGCTTTTTGAACATCTTCTCTGGCTAGATCTGCAAAATGGGCATTCATCAGTTCCTCCTCAATAGACAAACAAAAAAATTCCTCCTCAATAAGCAAACATTAAGTAGAAAAGCACAGGGGTGAACAGCAGAGTATTTCAAATCGGAAGGACTGAATTTTATATCCAGGCTCTGCCCATATGTGTAATTACAGATAAGTATTTTTACCTAGCTAAGCCTCAGTTCATTTCTCTGCAAAAAGGATAAAATAACGTCACTGTTTATTCACTAAATAGATTATATAGGGACTAAACTAGTTTAGCATGGTGTTGGGATTAATAAATATTAATGTTACTAGATGAGACTAACACAGAGTGGGGCTAGGTATTATGTGGGTGAAAAAGTCTTAGGAGAGGGTCTTAATTGTAGTTGAACACCACACTGGGGTGGAACTTGAAATGGTCTTTGAAGTATAATAAAGTTTGGAGAGATGGAAGACAGAAGGATGGGATCCTAGATAGAAGAAACTCCTGACCTATGGAGCATGAAAGACCTAAGCATGTTTGAGTCATCTAATTTGGTGAACATAAGGGTATAAGGGGAATTATGGTGGAAAAGGGAGGTTGGGTCCTTGGTTGTGGAAACTGAGGTAGAAGAGATTTCAGGGCTACAGGATTAAAATTTTTTGATTAACATTGAGAAAATGTGTGTCTACACTACCAAACCATGATGCAGAGCCTCTTTACCTTTGGGGTGTTGTTTGCTTTTGCTACAACAGATTATTCCATCAGCCCCATCTCTCTGGCCTGTCTTCCCCCAACCAAGCCATTGGCAATCGGATCTCGCTCCCATGCTGACATTTCCCTGAGACTCATTTCATGCTATTTCTTCACGGGGGCATCTGGGCTGACAATGCAAAGAGACTTTTCCCACATAATTGAAAGGAATTTCTGATTATGCGCGGGGATGTCAGCCATGATGAAGTCTTGGACTGTTTCCAATTCCAGCTGCTTCTGATGACAGTGTTCCAGTCCCCCTTTCTCTCCCCCTCCCTGGCATTCTCCTTGTGAACTTTTTGCTCCCTTCTGGGAGTGATTTCTCAAGATAATATGCTATTTCCAAGCTTTCCTTTCTCCAGCCAGATTGATGGGTCCTGCATGAAGTGTACTCTTTTGGGGGGTCCAGCTCAGAAGCACTGCTATTGCACAGACCTGCACAAATTTCATCAGTAGTTACCCTGTCATTTCCGTATCTGGAACCCTGTGCCTGACAGGAAAAGGTTGAGTGAACACGCATATATTTTGGGTCTTTCTTTAGAGAAGTTCTTTTGAATATGCAGAACAAAGTGAGGGCTGCATTTATCTCTGACCTTTTCCGGCTCTTTTCTTGCATCTGTTAAGGGAAAAGCAGGCCTCTGAGCTCACCAGTCTCCTCTCCCACGGAGCAGATGATAGAGTTGCCTGGATTCACTTCCTCACCAGCCTTCATTGCTCAGGCCTGCCTGAATCTTTCTCTGTGGCTGATTTTCCTGCAGGTTTCTGGGGGATCCCAGAAAAAAAGGAAACAGTGTTCTTGGGGAGTAGTTGAGGTAGCGGCTAAACATCCAGGACCTTGGGTTCTCACTGTGTGTTCAACCTTTAAATCTCTTTTCCATGAAACAATTAACCCCATTGTTATCTTCTATGTGTCTCCTAGCACAGGATGTGAGGAAAGAATGTGTATCAAGAAGAGGGAAGGGAAAGTTGGAGAAAGCATCAGGTCCTTCCCCCAGTGCCAATCAGAGATGATGCCTTGGCCTGGAGTGAACAGTTCTTGGTCCATGGTGTCATTGCTGATCTGGTACAATCCAGGGGTGACTCTGGGGGCAGAAATCTACCAATATAAGCTTTTGCCATTTCTTACAACTTCTCTGGGAAACAGTTAATAACATAGTAGAAAGAACTGGACTTGTTATCAGGAGTCTTGCATTTAGTTCTGGCTAGGACTTTTAGAAGGTATATGCACTAGACTGTGGGCTTCACAAAAAGTCACTGCGTCTGCTTCCCACCGTGTCTCAGAGTTTGGCACTGTGCCTGGTGTATAACAGGTGTTTAATAATGAAAATATGATCTGGAGCAAGTTCATATATTAAATATGTTATATATGTGTGTAACACACACACATACATACTCACAGAGTACTTTTATGTTAAAAGAGATTAAATAAAAGCACTATGAACAATGCCCCAAAACAATGTTCCTAGCATAAAACATATATACATATAAATCTTAGCTTATCCTCCACTGGAACACTGTCCTTCAGCCAACCCAACTATATTTAAAATACCCATCTTGGATCCCTGAATCCTGAGATTTCACCATTAAGTGTATGATATTTCTTTTTATTAGCCTTACATTTTCCTATGACCACCTTTAAAATGCAAATGTACTTGTGTTGGGCATCACATTAAATTCTATATGTGAACTAGTTTGAAAAATTACTTCCTAAGATAGACAGAAAAGACCAACTATCCTTTGGGGGTTTTGTTTTTGTTGTTACTGTTTTAATTTTTTTTAATGTTTATTCATTTTTTGAGAGATACAGAGCATGAGTGGGGGAGGGGGAGAGAGAGTGAGAGGCAGAGTGGGAGACACAGAATCTAAAGCAGGTTCCCAGCTATGAGCTGTCAGCACAGAGCCCGACACGGGACTCAAACCCACGAAGTGTAAGATTAAGACCTGAGCTGAAGTCAGGCACTTAACTGACTGAGCCACCAAGGTACCCCAGCCAGTTCTCCTTTTGTTTAGCTTCAAAGAGGAGTGGGTAGGTAGAAGGATACTAGATGAGAAAGCTGGAAACTGAGTCTTCATCAGAGACTGAATTACCCTCATCTTTCTGGTCCAGGTGATCAGGCCCAATTTATTTTTATATGGTAGGGGAAACAAAGAGAGGATGTATAGAGGGGATACCCTCTGAAAAGATGAGCAGTGACAGTATTTATTTGTTTTTTCCCATGTTGACTAAGACTAATACAAAATAATTACTTTTACCTAACAGAGAATCTTAGCCTCTCCAGATGAGCTGGTTGCAGTCACTCATTCAGGAACCCCCATTACAACATCCCAAGTTGTTGCTTGGATTTTTCTTGGCTGAAGATGGCTCCTGAGTCTTAAGGCTTGCCATTCTACTGTTGAATGACCAAAAATTTTAGGAAAGATTTAATTTAGTTGGATGATTAAGATCTTTGGTATTTACTGGCTATTAACATCATTTGAAACCCTTCACTGTCCAGTAGGACCAATTTCTCTTTGGTGTGAGAGAAGTAAGGGGTTAAGCCAAATCAAAGCAGAGTTACGAGGAATCTGAGATTTGTCTTAAGCCCCTTCCACTTGCTCATTATATCTCTCTTGTCCACATGGCCTTTCCTTTATGCTGTCAACACTGGAGGCCAAAAACCTTTCTGGGTTTGACATTTGCACAGTTTCACTAATTGTTAAATGGAAATAAACCTGACTTCCCAAATGCTTAACAAGGGAAACATTATAAAGTCATATGCCTAATGTGATGGGTCTTTCCTTAAACCTTGCCATTGAAGCAGTCATCAACTCTACCCACATCTCAGTCTCTGACTCCTAGGAATTTATACCCAGGGAAAAACTAACAATGAATCCCAGAGACCGAGGTTTCTTAGCTCTTGGTAAGCAAAGATATGGCTGTTATTTTAAGTCTTTTTTTCCCTCCCACACTGCCACCCTCAACTTATGCCTCTTCTATATATTCTAATGTCATGAAATTCAACTGCAACAAACCAAAGTATACATTCAAAGGAAATGAATAACCATATGCATAAGGATGTCACTCTTTTGGGAGAACTTGCTCTTTAGCACTGTTCATAAGACCTTTATTCAGGTAAAGGGACAGCATCAGAATATGTCTCTCCATGTCTCCCTGGTTAAATCTGCTCGAAGGATGTATCTGTTGTTCCTGACCTCCTGTGTCCCCATAGTAGGATTGAGGAATGAGTATGTACAGAGCACCAGAGGACATGAAGGGTCACAGGAACCCAGATGTTTCTGATCCAAGGTGTCAACCAGTGAGCCTAACATTTGCCTTTCATTAATCAAAAAGAGGATTAAATCTTCAGTGTCTCTTTTTCCAGATAAAGAGCTGCCACTTTGTTCTGATTACAATTCCTCAACTTGGGAGCCAGAAGTAGGCTGAGCCAAGATTGCCTCTGAGAGCAGGGTAAGTAGGGGGCATGGGAAAGGAGAAAGCTGATGAACCAGTGCAACATCAATAAAAAGCTCTGATCTGTAGCATTTGCTGATTTCCATGGTGTAAATACTTCCATCATGACCAATTTCAAGCTACCAATATGAAGTTACTGAAATTGGAATTGGAGAAAGATGAGCACAGTTGGCTTGGTGTGAGCCAGCTCCAGCATACCAATGGGAGAGTGACCTTTGTGAGGTCACAAGGTCACTAAAATGTCAAACCACAGGATGGCATGATGTTCCAGCATACTTGCTCACTGTTAAAGCAATTTGCTATTTAAAATTGAAAGGTGTTCTCCAAAGGCAAGGGAATTAAAAGCAAAAATGAACTGTTGGGACCTCATCAAGATAAGAAGCTTCTGCACTGCAAAGGAAATAATCAACAAAACTAAAAGGCAACCAAAGGAATGGGAAAAGATATTTGCAAATGACATATCATATAAAGGGCTAGTATCCAAAATCTATAAAGAACTCACCAAACTCCACACCTGAAAAACAAATAATCCAGTGAAGAAATGGGCAGAAGACATGAATAGACACTTTTCCAAAGAAGACATCCAGATGGCCAACAGACACATGAAACGATGCTCAACATCGCTCATCACCAGGAAAATACAAATCAAAGCCACACTGAGATACCACCTCACACCGGTCAGAGTGGCTAAAATGAACAAATCAGGAAACTATAGATGCTGGCGAGGATGTGGAGAAACGGGAACCCTCTTGCACTGTTGGTGGTATTGCAAACTGGTGCAGCTGCTCTGGAAAACAGTGTAGAGGTTCCTCAAAAAGTTAAAAATAGAACTACCCTATGACCCAGCAATGGCACTGCTGGGAATTTACCCACAGGATACAGGAGTGCTGATGCATAGGGGCACATGTACCCCTATGTTTACAGCAATGCTTTCAACAATAGTCAAATTATGGAAAGAGACTAAATGTCCATCAACTGATGAATGGATAAAGAAGATGTGGTTTATATATACAATGGAATACTACTTGGCAATGAAAGAATAAAATCATGCCATTTGCAGCAACGTGGATGGAACTGGATTATGCTAAGTGAAGTCAGTCAGTCAGAGAAAGATATCATATGTTTTCACTCATATGTGGATCTTGAGAAACTTAACAGAAGACCATGGGGGAAGGGAAGGGGAAAAATAGTTACAGAGAGGGAGGGAGGCAAACCATAAGAGACTCGTAAATACAGAGAAAAAACTGAGGGTTGATGGGGGTGGGGGAGAGGGGAAAGTGGGTGATGGGCATTGAGGAGGGTACTTGTTGGGATGAGCACTGGGTGTTGTATGTAAGCCAATTTGACAATAAATTATATTTAAAAAAATAAAATGAGAAGATGTTAATTCCTATGTATGCATGTATGTATGTATTCATTCATTCATTGTTAAGAAAGACTGCCACATGCAGCGCCTCATTTGGATGTGTCTGGAGTCTTGGAAGCTTGACTGCCCTATGTCTTCCTATAAATAGACCTTGAGAGCTTGTTTGGAGATTCTAGCAGGAGAGCACAGCTATCATGTGTTCTTGACCAAAGACCGATTCTTCTCCACCAGGGAAGACTGTACTCCACTGAGCATGCAGCTTTGGGAGGGGTACACTTGGAGTGGAAAGAGAAGAAGGGGACACCTGTCTAGCCAGTCACATCAGCCAAACGAACCCTGGTGATCAATGGCGTGACAGATTCCACAGCCAGATAATCCCTCACATCCAAAGATGGTAATTCTTCAAGTGCAGTTTCTTTTTGCTCTTGTGTATACCAGATTCAGCTGGTTTCTGAGAACCCAAAAACCAAGGAGAAGGATATATTGAGGCAAGTGGCCCCATTCTTTCCATAATGTAGAAGAAACCTTACTTCATTTTACATTTGTGAAATCTTGGTAATTTCCCTCAAACACATAGGGCACCATCTCACTGTGAGACCTTGGTCAAGTCATGTCTCTTTTCTGGGTTCTTGTTTTTGCATCTGCAAAATGAGGCATCTGGGTTATAAAATCTCCCAAGTCCCTCATAGTTTTAACATTCAGTTTTAACAATACTGAAAATCTCAGAGCTACAAATCCACAATATAAAACACAAGTGAAAATTTCCAGTCAAAGAAACAACTTTTTCTGTTTACATGCTGCTGGATAACTGGTTCCCTGCCCCTTACCCAAATGGAGCTGTGATTCTGACAGATTTCTTTCCACACTCCTCTTGCAGGGCCTCAGCATGCCCTGGTATTTGAAAGGATACCAGCAAGTACCAGCCTTTGTCCTTAAGCTGCTTTCCCACTGGCCCAGTATTTGGCCTGACATTCTACCTTTATATATAAACTCTGTTCCATTCTGAAGTGCATAGACCACTCTGATGAAGCAGATGGAATCCATCAGTCACCATAAATGCTTTTGTATCCATAAATATTCTACCAGATACCAGCTGAGCCAATTCTCCCAATGATGAGAGACATGCACCAGGTATGTGTGGAGAGGGGTAAACAGGATACAGAGTCAGTCTCAGGTCTTGGGGAGGTGGAGATATGTCCCAGGCAGAAAGCTGCAGCTAGTTCCCCTGGGCAGCCAGAGGACAGCCAGTGGGTGGTGGGAGAGGGGAAGGCACTAAAGGAATAAGAAGGACTCCAAAAAGGAAGGTAGAAAGTGAGAGACAATTCTCTGGCTCACACTTTGCTGAGAACCACTTTGCATATTTCTATTTTTGCTATAGATGGTAGTGGTGACAGAGGGGTCCTCGGCATGAACTATGCTAGTGCCTTTGCCTCTGTGATTGTCAAGAGTGACTTCCAGACCTGGTAGCACCTGGGTGGACAGATCTGAGTCTGACTTCATCACAACCTTTCCTGCAGCTGATCTAGCTGCACACACTTAGGAGACCGAAGGGGAGGAGAACAAATGTGGAGAGAAGCCAAGAAAGAGGCCGCTGGGTCAAGTGGGGGGCTAAGTCCAGAAAGGGCAATGTGATTGAGGTCACTGCTACGGCTAGTGAGCACAGGGGGCAGACCAGTGGGGCTGGCGAAGCCTGGCTGAGGTGCTGGGTTCAGTCTACTGACTGGGGAGGCAGCTGTGCTCTGTTTTCCCCTCTGGGGTACTCTGCTTCATGGTAAGTCCTTTGGAAAGGAAACACTAAAACATATAGTTATACTCACTCTACCCTTGCTGGTGAAATTTTCTAATTACAAAACGTAGTTTATTGAAGTTTATTGAAGTTATTTTTTTGGTTCCTTTGCTTGGGTGTACATGCTTAGTCTGTTTATGGGATAATCCAGCCCAGTTGCAGCTCTACATTGGCTAAGCGTACAGCTGATGTGTTCTGAGCACACAAGAGAGAGTCCATTCATAGTCCTAGAAAAACAATTAAAAGCTACAATAGTAATAATAATAATAATAGTAATAGTAGTAGTAGATAACAGATACAGTGGTTATTATAAGCCAGGTGGGAGAGCTGTGACTTGAACCCAGTCCTTTTGGCTCTAGAGTGTGTGATGACCTCCACCAAAAGACAGATGTCTCCTTCTCATCAAGAATGTAATCCAAGTGAGACCAGGGGAAGAATACTGATGTAGGGAGCTGTAGGTGACCTGGGATCTGTGACACTGGGCACAATACTGTTTCTAATCCTCAATGCCTTCTGTTAATAATCAGAGTAGCAAAGAAGACTATTAAGACCAAGGCACCTCACTGTTATGCATCCTGCTTTGCATTTGGTGATCCTCATGCTCCACAAGGGAATGTACACTGTTTTTTACACAAAGAAAGAAGTACCTGGGGCACCTGGTGGCTCAGTTGGTTAAGTGTCCGACTTCGGCTCAGGTCGTGATCTCATGGTTGGTGAGACTGAGCCTTAAGTTGGGCTCTGTGCTGACAGTATGGAACCTGCTTGGGATTCTCTCTCTTCCTCTTTCTGATTCTCTCTCTCTCTTTCTCTCTCTCTCAAAATAAACAACCATTAAAAAAAGGAGTACGTGTAATGACCACTTTCTAGGCAAGATCACTAAGACTACGCTAGAAGAATGGATCTCACAAGTCCATAAAGCTAGAAAAAGGCAGAATTGGGACCTCCCTCAGAATTTCTAACCGTAAATCTGGGTCACTGGAAGAAAGAAGAGGTTTTGTACAGTGTTGCTCTGAGCCAGGGGGCCTTGGAAGTCTCTGTACCCTGCTAGGGCTGCTGGGGCTCGAGTGGAAGGTCAGAGGACAACGGGAAAGAGGGTCCTCTTGACTTATTTACCTGTCTGCAATTTCATTTGAAGATTTTATGGCTTGAAAAAGCTTGTCATTCACCCTGTTCCAGATCTTTCACCCTTCACATCTGGGGCTACAACAGGGCTTCTGACCACTGTCCCCAAGAGCAAAGATGTGAGGAGAGAATGGTACTTTAGTTCTCCATAAAAGCTAGTGAGGCCCTGTGAGTGAATTCCTATTCAGGAGACAACACATTCCCACTCCTGGAAAAACGACTTGAGACAACATTGATAATAAAAATGAACAAAACATGTCATGCTTGCTAGGTGCCAAGCACTATTCTAAAATTGTGTGTTGCCTAATCTATGTTGCTTATAAAAACCTGCAGTAGTTCTTGTTTACAATGAGAGACCATCGACCCCTTTCCAGACGAAAACTGTTTCCTCTCTTATTGTAATTGTTCTGTTGAAATACATGTGCTCCCATTCCATATATTTATGGATATATATACCTTTCCAGACATTCACACACCCATATATAACATAGGTACGCATTCATTTATATTTACATTCTTGTAAAAATTAATTCTTCTTTTAATTTGTCCATCTTTAGTATTTCCATTACTACAGACGGGCTACCTTATTGCTTTTATCTGACTTTGAACTTGGCAATGACTGAAATAAGAAAGTCGACCAACCATGGGTAAGAGCCTTTAAGCATAGTGTAGGGAAATTTTGATTTTAGGAATTTGGAGACCTGAATTTCAGACTCAACTTTGGTTAGTTATGTATCTGGTTCAAGTGATGTTTATTAATTATCTCCTAAGCATACGGGATTGTGGGGAATACCATAAGTACATGATACAGTCATGGGGGCACGTGGAAGATAACGGGACATAGCAGGGTACAGGGAAGATGAAGGGACATGGGGGGTAGAGGGAAGCCCAGGGATACAGGTGACCCAGGGAAGAGAAAGGGACATGGGAGTACAGGAAAGATAAAGGGACATGGGGGGCAAAGGGAAGATAAAGGGACATGAGAGGGGCACAGGGAAGATAAAGGGACATGGGGGTACAGGAAAGATAAAGGGACACGAGGGGGGCACAGGGAAGATAAAGGGGGTAGAGGGTTTGGAGGAATGTGAAGGGGGTAGGGAGAGTATAAGGTGAAGACTGGGGAAGGCACTGGAATTTGCAATGAGTCTGGAAGGATAGAAACAGATACTTATTTGTACAAGCCTCTTTTGGCAAGTGAGGGGACTGAATTTTAATGGGGAGGAAGGTGGCCTGGTGAGGCAACAAGAGCCTGGGGTGAGGGGAGCATGCTGAAGCCCCTTCTCTGCTCCCACTCTTTCTTCTCATCTGTTAAAGGAGCAGTGAGAACTGAGTAGGTGACTCCCCAGGGCCCCAGCCCAGACGTGACACCCCAGGAGGTGGTTCATGCCCATTCCTAGCTCCCCAAATAGCCCGGTCCCTCCCGTCAGTGCCACATGGCAAGGACCCAACTGGTGCTTTTGTCTTAATCCATGGCGTTCCAGAATCAACCTCTGCGTTTCTCCATCTCCCACTTCTAAGCACAGCCTCATTGATATTCTGCAAACTTTCCTGGCCCCCTTCTTGTCTAATTCTGTGAGAAGACATTTCAATGAGTCTGAGCTGGGACAATTTAGAGCTGAGACTCGGATCTCTATTCACAGCCAGGGTGCGTTCTCACCAGATTTGAGTCAGGAGGCTAAGCTTTTTAGATCCCCCAACGGCATTGTCTCCAAGTTTTCTCGGGGCCAGGCTGCCAAGTTCATGCGAGGTGCTGATCTCCCTGCTTTCACAGACCTACTTATTAGCAGCTCTCTTTCTTTCTTTTTCTTTTCTTTTTTTTCCCCCTTCCAGGCCCATAGATACAATTATTAGAAATTCCTGGTTTTGTGCCCATATTGAAAGAAGGCCTGAATGGGTATGCTAAGGACCCGAAAGTGAGCCACTCTCCCTAACTCCAGCTTATGCGGTTAATTAGATTTGGATGGTTTCAGAGGAGCAGCTGGAGTTTTCAGAAAATGGGAACCATAAAAAGGGACTATTCAAGGTATTTTGGAGGGGCCTTATAAAACAATACAGCTGTGAAATGGGGTTTGGGAAATACAACGCTCTTGATTTGGGGGGAGGTTTCAGAGGAGAGGGGTGGGCAAGGGGTGACAGGAATGGGTGTGAGCAGGCAGAGAAATGCCAGGCCAGGGCAGATTCCGTTCACATGGACGCTGTTAAGCTGGTGCCACACAGATCTGGTCCCCATAGCAGCCTTGTCCCTAGTTCGGGGGAACAGCTCCAGCACATGCCAAAGTCAGGTCGACTGGAGAAGATGGGAGTTAAATATTGGCCTTGGAGTACGAGGCTACTCTCATTTGGCTGAAACTATGAAGTTTTTCAGAAAACACAGTTTCTGCAATGCTGGCTTTGTACTCTGCAGGCAGCATGGGTGACAATCCCCCGGCTGTGTCTGACCGTAGGAGAACTGTGCTCTCCCTACTTTGGATTGAATACAGCCTAACCTGGAAGTGCCTAATGCCTGAACCTCTGTGAGAGCCCTGGGTGCTTGCAGTGTGATATTTTGAACTTGTTGAGTATGCAAACACCCTAAGGCAGGAGTCTCTAAAGCCACAGTCTGACAGTGTGACTGGGCCTTCATCTTGCCTGTCCAGAATTCACAGTGGGTTTCTTCATCTCTAAGACCAAGAAGAGTCTGGACGCTCTCGCATTCAGTTACTCACTTGTGATAATGCAGAGAAGGTGTGGAAGGGGGCAGGGTGCAAGAGGGCCTGGGGAGCCTGCAGATGAACAGGAGGAAAGGCAACTTTCCAGAGTTCCACCTGTAGGAGGAGGAAGTTCATAGCCAAGTTCCCCATGCAAATTCTACTGCCCGGTGGTCAGCGATCTAAGCATTTCTGGGGTCTGTGGTCAGGAGTGCCCCCGGGGCAAAGGTGGGCATGAACAATGGCATTTTGTTCCATGGAGCAGTAATTAGGAAACTTTATGGAACCTAGTTTTTTCTTTTCTTTTCTTTTTTTCTAACTACCGGAAGACTTTCTCCAGACCAAATTCTACCTACAACCCCAGACTATGAAACTGGGAGAAGCAGAACAGCCCTGGTTAAGGGGGAGGGAGCTTGCTTGTTCTCACTCTTCAGATGACCTCTTGGGCACAGGCACAGAGCACTTGGGCCCCCTTGTTGCTTGGAGCCTCTGCATTCTGCAAAGCAGCCTTCTGCCAAACCCAGACATTTTAACCTGTCCCATATGTTTTTTATATTAGGGTCTGTCTGTGGGTCTGCCCCTTTCCTCCATTCCCAATTCAGATGGAGTCAATGTGTGACAGACTGTCTGGTTGTGTAGGTGGGAGCTCTGTGGGACCAAAACATGGTTATTAATATCAGTGTGTCCATGGGCTGTCAAGCCCTGGAGAGAATCATGGTTTCAAAGAATAGCTCACTCATTCCTTTAGCAAAAGACCACCTTCTTATACCAAAAACACTGCACTGTGTCCTGCTGCTACTGGGGTGAATGAGACACAGTTCCTTCTGTTAAGGGGTTTGTACTCTAATAAGGGTGAAAACCACACACACAATGACTACAGTCCAGGACCACTTCATCAGTACTGCATCAGAAGGGCACCAAATGTTCTCAGAGGAAGGAGGAAGACTTTCATCTCAGTGATCTGACAGGAGCTACACAATGTGCTACCCAGTTTCTGGGGAGAGAACAAGCAGGGATGGATGTGGGCGCTTGCTGCCTGGTGGATTCTGTTTTGACGTTTTAAAGGATTAAATATTAGAAGAGAAGGAATGAATAGAAAAAAGAAGTGAAGAATTTAGGGGTGGGGGAGGGAGGAAGGGAGAGAGAGAGAGAGAGAGAGAAAGGGAGGGAGGGAGGTCTGCTTTGGACAAGCTTTCAGCGGGTAACACTATAAAACTTCCTTCATTTGATATTTTTAGACACTGTCTGCTCCTAGTTCTTGTATTTTCAATTGTCTGTGTGCCCTTTCTCTCTGTGACATATTTTTAGATTTTTGGCTTCTAAAAGGCAAGAATGGTGGGCAGGTATCTTAGTAAATCAGTTTACATTGCAAGTGTTTCCCTTCCTTGGAAACCGGATCACCAGCTGGAGAGCCTTTAAGCAAACGGAACACACATGGAGCACTCACCTTTCTGTGTTAGCTGGGGTGGAGGTGAGGTATGAGGAGGTCCACATGAGACAGGGTGCTGGTCCCCAGAAATGGACTATTTGGAGACACAAGACAAACTACCAGAAGATTTTTAAAAATGAATTTTAGACATCCCCAAAGGCAAGGGAATTAAAAGCAAAAATAAACTACTGGGACCTCATGAAGATAAAAAGCTTCTGCACAGCAAAGGAAACAACCAACAAAACTAAAAGGCAACCAACGGAATGGGAAAAGATATTTGCAAATGACATATCAGACAAAGGGCTAGTATCCAAAATCTATAAAGAGTTCACCAAACTCCACACCTGAAAAACAAATAACCCAGTGAAGAAATGGGCAGAAAACATGAATAGACACTTCTCTAAAGAAGACATCCGGATGGCCAACAGGCACATGAAAAGATGCTCAACGTCGCTCCTCATCAGGGAAATACAAATCAAAACCACACTCAGATATCACCTCACGCCAGTCAGAGTGGCCAAAATGAACAAATCAGGAGACTATAGATGCTGGAGAGGATGTGGAGAAACGGGAACCCTCTTGCACTGTTGGTGGGAATGCAAATTGGTGCAGCAACTCTGGAAAGCAGTGTGGAGGTTCCTGAAAAAATTAAAAATAGACCTACCCTATGATCCAGCAATAGCACTGCTAGGAATTTACCCAAGGGATACAGGAGTACTGATGCATAGGGGCACTTGTACCCTAATGTTTATAGCAGCACTCTCAACAATAGCCAAATTATGGAAAGAGCCTAAATGTCCATCAACTGATGAATGGATAAAGAAATTGTGGTTTATATACACAATGGAGTACTACATGGCAATGAGAAAGAACGAAATATGGCCCTTTGTAGCAACGTGGATGGAACTGGAGAGTATGATGCTAAGTGAAATAAGCCATACAGAGAAAGACAGATACCATATGTTTTCACTCTTATGTGGATCCTGAGAAACTTAACAGAAACCCATGGAGGAGGGGAAGGAAAAAAAAAAAGAGGTTAGAGTGGGAGACAGCCAAAGCATAAGAGACTCTTAAAAACTGAGAACAAACTGAGGGTTGATGGGGGGTGGGAGGGAGGGGAGGGTGGGTGATGGGTATTGAGGAGGGCACCTTTTGGGATGAGCACTGGGTGTTGTATGCAAACCAATTTGACAATAAATTTCATATATTGAAAAAAAAATGAATTTTAGTGAATTCCTAAACTCTGGGACATTGTCTGTGACTATAACTGGCATTGACCATTTGAGGGACTACAGGACATTTCCAAGGGACAGGGGTGAGCTAGGCTCTGCAGAAGGTTCAGGAGTTAGGATAGAAATTGAATTACCAAGTTATTCAGTGCCTAGACTTTAGTCTCAGATACTGTAGGGGACACAAAAAGTAGCAGACCCTTGAGCCACTTTCTGTTTTGTGGTGGGGGTGGTGTAACACACCCAGGAAACCAACCTTACCAATTAAGGAGTGCAGAGATGCACTGTTGGGTTTTGCAGTTCCAAATGGTAGAGAAGAAAAGGGAGAGGTCTGTGTGGGGCTGGAGTGGCCATCAAGGGAGGGAGTGCTGTTTGATGAAGAAGAGGAATCTGGAGAAATCATAAATCAAACAGTAAGGTTAACTGGGAAGGGAGGAAGTGCAGGGGAATCTTGGGAAGAAGTCCAGAGGCAGGTTAAGCATATCTGGTTAAAATGAAGACATTTCCTGATATGTGTGGAGGGTCTGGGTTGGCAAAGAGCATGAGGGGAATGTGGGCAAAGATTCTGAATAAAGATTGCATGGGAATTTGGAGACTGGAGGCCTTGAATTCCAAGCTAAGAGATGTGAACTTTTTCCTGTAGGCTAGAGACGCTCTTTTTTGGACCAGGGAACTGAGCCCCTATCATTTCATCAGTTGGAGAGAGGCCCTCCCCAGTGGTTGGTGGTCAGATAGGAGAAACCTGTGCCAGGACACTCTGCAGCATTCGGAGACACAGACAGAAGGAGCTGGAAATGTCTCGCCATAATTGGCTCTCTCTAGGCTGCTGCCTTGTTGTGAGGAGAGGTGGTACTCCCTCCTCTGCACAGTGATTGCTGGCCCAAAATAGCCCTGCACCTGCTCTGAGATGCCTGCAAGATAATTTCAGCTTCCAAGGAAACTGCCCTGATTGGTGTTGATTTTTCATGACCTCCCTTCAGGCAAACACCTGGAGATAAGCACCTGATCACAGAGGTGCACCCTGGAGAGTTGAAGGCACAGAGGTATGCAGCCTGGGTGCTCCTTATCTCCTACCAGGGAAGGGAGGATCAGGTTCTGGGTGCCTCTCACCCCACGGGTATTGGAACCAAAAGGTTGGGCACTAACTGGCCAATGCAGAGGGCAGGGAAAAGGGCAGGGGGGTAGTGTGGGGACTAGGAGCCTGAGCCATCACCCTGGGGAGCCACTTTGGAAGCAATGCTTGAAGTGGGCCGACTCTGATCTCTAATTTACAGTCTGACTATGACCTATCTTCTCAGCTTATCTCCCACCTCTGCATACTCTTCCTCTTCAGCTCAAACCAGCCCTATGGAAAGATCTTCCTTTAGCTCATGCCTGAAATTCTGGTTTGCTCACCTAACCACATGCTTCCCTTTCAGCTCAAACATCACTTTCTCCTCAGACCTAACTGTGGCCTTCTGTGTATAAAAAAAATCCAGGGCACTTGGGAGAAATACAAATAACTGGTTGAAAACTGGGAGGGATCACACACAGATGAGTGAATTGGCATCATATTTTAAGGCATATTATTGATGCCTGCCTGCTATACTTAAGACACTGTCACGAGTGACTGCATACATAGTCTCTCATCTGATTCTCTCCAGAACTCTACATGGCAGGTGTGGGTATCCTTGTGTCCACTTTTCAGGTGTTTACAAATTTGCCCAAGACCATATAACTTGGAAGTGTTATAAGCAGGGTTGGGCCCCGTGGTCTAAGTTAACAGTCCTTCCTCTGTGATGCACTATCTTGGTCACACATTATATAATTGATTATGGGTAAAGAAAAGTTACTTGAACCAAGTCAAGTTTTATGATACAGTGTTTTATTATGTTCCTCTGATGGGCCAATGGGGCTCTGAGGATCTTCACCGATATTTCATATGAACTCAAGCAGGTACTGCTTCCAGAAGGAGTGGCATGTAGGAGTAATGAGGCTTTGGCCAGAAAGGTAAAGCTCCTTTCTACTGTTTCTTCCATTTCTGAAGCATACTGTTCAATGTAACTCGGTCCGTCTGGCAAATTTTTGGAGAATTTAATGTGGAATCCTCATTTTGGCACTTTACTGGGACAGAGGGTAGACAACTAAACCTTTCTCTCATTCTATCTCCTTCAAAGAGTTTATTTTTTATGATTTTTTTAAACTGAAGGTATGCACAACCGAATACCTTGATTTGGGAATTATGCGGCTCTTACCCACTCATCTGTTTGGTTCACAAACTCTGTTCTCTCTCTCTTGCTTTTTTCCCCGTGTTGTGGTTACCAAAAGCTCTATGTCTAAGAACTGGGGGATTTGTAGAAGTCCTCTGAGATGTGGTGGATTCAAACCCCTCACCAAGGTGTGAAAACAACTTCTTCCAGGA
This sequence comes from Panthera uncia, assembly GCF_023721935.1. Classification (NCBI taxonomy): domain Eukaryota; kingdom Metazoa; phylum Chordata; class Mammalia; order Carnivora; family Felidae; genus Panthera; species Panthera uncia. Next base: position 28,236,067 of record NW_026057586.1, read on the forward strand.
TCCTGTCAGCCCACCAACCTGGTCTCCTTACACACCTGAGAACATGAGCCCCAGAGCATCACTCTCCTCAGGGCACCTGCGGCTTCTCTTCACTCCTCTGACTGTAGTTGTGGAAGATGGGGTGAAGGAGAGGAAAATCCGAATCCACACACTCTTATTTTTTCTCCCTCTTCTTCTAATTCCACCGTATTTCTCCCTCAAGCGCTATTTTCTTAACCTGTCCTGATAGTAGCAGTAAGAAAAAAAAAAAAAGTGTCCCAAGCCTACTGCCTCAGGAGAGAAATTCAGAGAGCATGAGAAGAGGAAACGTGCTTGTTTTCACAGTCATCCCCAGTGGCTCCTTCTGGCTCCCCATCCTAACTGTAGCTTTCTTTCTCCCCAAACCTACAGACCCAGCTCTTCAGCATCCTGAATTGAAGTTCCCACATCACTAGAATTAAGCAAATAAACAAAATCCATGTGCCAATGAAGGCTGTCCCCTTCATTCTTCCTGCTATGTACCAGTGTTTGGTGTCCCTGGCGTGGCCCAGGTAACTGCAGACCCCAGGCTCCCACGCACTTGAACCTGCAGGGCTGATGGCTTCATGCACCTGGACCCACCTGAGATCCTGGCTCAGACCTCTGCTTCCCAAACCTGGCTGATCACCCCAACTATATAGGGAACATTCAAAAACATTTGCCCCAGACACCATCCAGAGATTCTGATTCACTAGGTCTATATTTTGTTAAAGCTCCTGGCTAATTCTAGTAAGAGCCAGTCAGGTTTAAGGACCACTAATCTAGACCACAAATTATTATCTCATTCTTAATCTGTATCTTTATCTCTTTGGACCCAGATTTGCAGTCTACAGTTTATTTCCTCCAGCTATGACTTTAGGGAGATCCAGCTTTCTGGTCTCAGATTCAACCACTTTCCATATCATTCCTGTTGCTGTCTATGCTGATGTGATAGGTTTCTTCCAAGACCTCTATAAGTGGGACATTATCCCATACTAGAGAAATTCCATAAACAGGATAAAAGTCTGTTGAATGGGCTTTGCTGTTTAACTAGCACCCCTATACAGTGATGATTATTGAAAATATAAAATTCACAATCATAATAATAGTCACCTATAAGAGAAAACAAAGTTGTTCCCTATCCATTATCTCATTTGGTCTTAGTAAAATCTCTAATACCTACCAGTGTCATTCTGACTATACAGATTTATAAACTTAGACTTGGAGAAGGTAAGGGGCACATGCAAAGATCCATAGAAGCTATCTTTCTGGGCTTTTTGAACACTGAAGGTTACAGTATGCTGAGCACAGCTATGCTTTTGGTACACTGTAATGTAGTTAGAAAACTGACATGTCCATGAAACCCCCACCACCTCCTCATCAAAGCCACCACAGAAGCCCTCAGGTGTTCACAGCAGTTCAGCACCACCCTCCAACTCCTATAGCAGTCAGCTTCTCCCTTGGACCCTGGTGGGGATTTATCCTGGTTTCCTTGATTCTTGCTTCCTTAGATGGTAGGCTTGTCCTGACTGTTCCCCAGAAGCCCAACCTGGTCAGCTCACTGGTCAGTCCACCCAGTGCCCTGAGATGGAGTGGAACATTAGACAATAATTCTTAGGCATTTGGGACCCAGGTATTATCTGAAGCCAGGGTAAGCCTTATGGAGGCTCTGTGAGTGTGAACATAGCTCAGGAGTCTTTGTGCTTCCTATCCAAAGATGCCTGCCTTCTCCAACCTACCTTAGCAGCCAAAAAAAGATGGTCTCTTACATCTGTGTGAGATATGAATCATTACCAGCATCATGAGTTGTCTTTCACTGAACACCTACTATGCTCCAGGACCTGTGCTTTGTGTACTTGGTCTCCCTACAAGACAGAGGTACGATCTTTTATAGATTAGGGCATTGGACTCCAAGAGATTAGTGCAGAAATAAACGGGCATCTCTCTGCCCCAAGCTACAGAACCAGGAGGTAAAAGGGCCCTGTCTTCATGTCTCAAAGGCAGGTAAGTCTCAAGTGTTTGTTCTATGATATTATCTTTCTCCAGTTCCATCACTATATCATCCATTTAAGACATCATACATGTTTAAAAAAATACATAGGAGTGATCAGTCACTGACGTCCTTTAGTGAGTGTTCTTAGTTGATGCTTCCTAGTATACACAGCTGAAAATCCTTTGGGATTTTGAGAGGGGAGAACAACAGATTAATTTGGAGGTTGAGCCACTCTGTCCTATAGCAGGCCGAATAGGGCACATGGGGAGTGAGGGCTTGGGTGGGCAGTACACAGCATGAAATTATGAAAACTTCATCTCTTGCCTATGTTTATTTCATCTGGCTGTTTCTGTGAATATTTTCTTTTACCATAGCAGTGGCTTTACCAGGGCATTAACAACCTGACCCCACTAGATAGCCAAGTGCCATCAGTTTTGGGATATTGCTCCAACTCTACCAAACAGGGTTTAGGTACAATACCCCTCAGTGACCTGAGGATATGCTTACATGTTTGTCTGCTTTACTGAACTGGGAACCTCCACAAGTCAAAACTATTATTTACATGGCATTAGCCACAGAGTCAACATTACTCAAGAGGTGAGTGGAGGAATGAATCAAAATAACTTTTGTTATCACCAATAACCCAGGAGCTAGCCCATCCAGTCCCTGCATATTTCCAAAGGTTCCTCAGAAATCATCCTGCTTTCAATGTCTAGAAGCTTTGCTGATTGATTTACCAGGGATTCTTGAAGACTATTGATTAGGTAAATAGAATGCTAACAAGTTGGACTGGTGAGCCAGAGAACATCAATAGCTGAGATAAGCTTGAATCAGCGACTTCTACTGGGTATATAGCACAGGTAATTTGTCTTTATATTTACTTAGTATTGATGTTAAAGAGAACAATTATTCATTCACTCTATAGCTTACCTCAAATATACCCCCTCCAAAAAATTACATCAAGTGCCTTTGATATTAAAAAGATAAAGCTAAGAGTTTTGCTGCTTTCTCATAATGGAAGGAGACCAATTAAGAACAAATAATTCCCATCATCTCCACCCATTATGTCTTTCTTAAAAAATTCCTCACTTATTTTGTTAAAAATGTTTTTAATCTCAGAAAGGAGAAAACAATTAGCAGGTCACTTAATCTGTCCATTTAACAAAAATCTCTGAGATTTCAGAATAAAGTCAGCCTAAGCAGCCATAGGCAGATTAATACAAAAGATTGGATAATCCAGGGGCCTATGTTTAGTCTTGGAACATGGTGAGAAAAAAACCCACTAGCCACAGGCTTAATGTATGCCTATCACATTCAGATTTTCTAATACATCCATCTTCTTGGTATCCAGACCCAGGATTCCTTCACATCTAATGTGTTCTTCTTGTCCTGCTGAGGGTTAGTAATGTGGTAGAAAGGAAAACCACTTATGGGCCCAGGTTACAAGGGATGATGCATGCATGGATAATTAAGAGACCTTGCAATTTTAATCTGTACATTCTGCCTGGGCCTACAGGAGAATTATGCAAAAACAGGCCACCCCAATCCAAAATACTTTCTGTAATACAACTGACCTATGAAATGAACACTATTCTCCCCATATTCCCAAAGAACTGTACACAGCAGGACGGTACTATTTCCAGCAATCTGAGGTTCCTGAATTTCATCAGTTTACCCTTCCTTCCTTCCTGTATCCCTGGTAACTAACCATGATCCTAATTCGGGTATTTTCTACCATTGTGAATGGGTACCATGTTTGTGTTTCCTGGAATTTTATTTGAGTTCCCTGAGCATGTAGTTCTTCCTGTGTTTGTTTATGTTGTTTCCTCTTCCTGGAATAATTTATTCCTCCTCTTCTTAGCTCTTGAATCTCTTCACATTCACCTTCTTATCATCCCCTAACCTTGGCTCTCAGCTCATATATTCCTCCCTTAGGGAAGCCTGTTCTGTCTCCACTGCAGCCTCTATCTGGGCTCTCTCTTACATCTTCTCATTTCTTCCTGTATTTTCCTCTGGTGTCATTTGTAAATATGTATCTGTGACATTACTTGGCTAATGTCTATCTCCTCTGATAGACTGTAAGCTCTCTGGGGGCAAAGACTACATCTGTTTTTGCACATCATTACATCTCTAGCACTTGGTCCAGTGCCTTGATCCTCAGTAAGCTGTTTTAGAAGACAGAAAAATAGATGAATTAGACAAAAGAAAGAAAATAAAGGCATGAACTTAAAAATTTGGTCCACTTCTTGTACTTTTTCCTTCTCTTTGTGGGATGGATAAACATGATATGAACTATTTTTTCTCTGCCTAAACTAGATAAATTTGCTCTTTGAATGAGGAATTACAAGAAATAATGTGTGTGGGGGAGTGTGAGCACAAGTTCAATGTGTGTTGCTCCTTCTTTAGAAGCACCTTCTCCATATCTTCTTGAGCAGTTCAGCTCTTACAGAGGGACTAAGTCAGGTTTTACCTTTCCTTTGAAGTCTTCCTTGATAACTAAAGCCCTCACAGATGTATTCCTTCTACAGACTCTTAAAGCACATATCTGTCACATCAGAGAACTTGGGGTTTAAATGGGCCAGTCCCATAACCTGTCCAATACAATAATTCCATGACCATAGCCCTCTCCATGAGTTACTCATAGATGTCATCTTCTTTTGCCAGATGACTCCACTTATTGGATTGAGAAGGTTTCCTGATGTCAACCTAACATCTCTGTCTTTGATGATCCCATACTTTAATCCGATTCATGTTCCCCAGAGCTCCCACAGGACATCTACTCCTCCAGGCCCTTCACTGTCCTTCTGATACTTGGATACAGTTGTCACACCTCTTCACTTCCTTCCATCTACTGTCCATCCTACTCCCACAGTGTCCTTCTCAGTTCTATGCTCCATGTGTGTGTCTCATCCCCTCATATAGACTGTAAGCTCCGGAAAGGAACAACTTCCCTTCTGCCTCTTTTATATACCTCTCAAACCCCACATTTGGCTGAAAACACAATGGGCATTCATTGCTGAATGAAAAGTGCCTAAGTGTAGTGAAGAAAGGTTATGTTGGAAAAAAAAAAAAAAGGAGATTATGTGGGCTGGAGACCCAGGAAGAATAGGATTGCCCTCTTTTCCCATTGTTGACAAAGTTTAACTTATCAATGTGAAGATTTTTCAGCACTCCATATTAGGCCCTTTTCTTCCAGTAAAGAAATACAAAATGTTCCTTTGGTAGGTGAAGAGGAAATTATTTTCCCACCAGTTGGTATAAGAATAAAAGAGTAAAGACAACTCTCATTGGAAAGCCATAGGAACTGAGAAGACTATCTGTTAAAGACAATTTAACACATACAGAAAAAGATCAAGGAAGAAGTAGGATGAAAGAGGAGATGGTGTGGAATTCGGAACATGGCCAGTCCAAGAGCACCATTCCTCTGGTATCCCCTAGTCCCAGAGGATGCATTAGGTTTAATGCAGAAAATGACTGACAAATTACTAGGTCACTGAGTGTGAAATTTATACTTTTTGCTCCTTGCTTTCTCCCATCCTATAATTGTATCGACCTAACCAGTAAAAATATTGCTATTGTCTTCTTTATTAAGGCACCTCTGAAAAGGGAACTGCTGTGTCTCAGTAGATTTTTTTCCTGGATAAATCTTTTCCTTGTGAAAAATAAATTTCCTAATAGGGTCTTATTTAAATAACACAGTGCTGGGAGTGAGGCAGAAATCAAAAGATGAACCATTAAGCCCAGTAATAGGAAAGTGGTGTGTGTCAGCGGCATTGCCACGTCCCGAGAAGCCACATCAATTAGATACCTAATGTGTGACCTGTCACATAAACCAGTCCAGCCACACACCCCTCATGCTCCCACTATTGATTGTCACCCAGATATTTAGAATTAAACCGAGCCTCTTAATTATTAAGCACACAGAGCTATGCTGGTCCTGCCATCAGGAGACTGAACTACAGCCTCTTTCTGAGGAATTTCCCTCATGGTGATGAACGTGCTTTCCCTGTGACCTTGGGCTGTGAGTGTGTTTGTTTTATAATCAACCCGATCTGAGATACAGGGTGTTCCTGGGAATCAGAGAAATCAGAAATAGCAACCATTCAGGGCATCTCAGTGGCATACCTCATGATTCTGGGGCTTTATCCAGGTTGGTTTTTAGCAACATTTACTCACTTCGGAGAAAATGCTCTTTAAATCAGATTCTTATACATTTCTCTGGCTTTTTAGCCACCCCTGGTCATAGGGAACTCTCCGTGCCCTGTACCTTTTTCTAATATTGTCCACTCTCTGGACTCTGTTCAAGGATATGTGCTCTGTCTTTTTGCCTGCTGTCCTCCCAGGTGGGTGCTGTAACTCGTTTTGCTTTCATCTTAAGTCTTCATTGGTGTGCAGCACAAGGTTGGACACATAGCATATGCTCAATAAAAATGATAATATTGCTTCCTTTGACTGCTTCTGATTTCTTAGCCTACCTTAAGCAGTCATTGTTTCCACCATTGATAGATTTAGATGTTGCCTCTTGCCAAATTACCTAGGCACACAGAATACTTAGAGACTGCTTTCAGGTCCCTTGGCATTTTCATTTAGCTAAGTTATGCCTAGTTAGTTCTCTTAATCTTCTTCTATGTTCCACTTCTTGCCTTTAATTTTTTACAATCTAGAGATGACAGCACCTTGGATAATTCTAGGGCAACATTTGGGGAAATGCCCAGGAGAGGAGAGTGCTGTAGCCAAGAGGGGTGATGTTTGTGCCGTCTCCCTGTTCACTGCATTCACTGCATGATGTATCAGAATTGAAATCCCGGGTGCAAACCACGGACAACTGTTGCTGTCTGTCTCTGCTTGACCTTTGCTGTGTCTGGAAATGGATGTGCTGGTCTGCCACCTAGGAGGCCCATTGATATATTTCCATTCATCCTCAGGAGGTGGTTGGAATGTGGCCAGCTAATCAAAACACAGAATAGGGGAAAGGGGATTGTTAGCAACCTTTTTTAAACAACAGAATCAGCTTCTATCCACATGACATGGTCCACAAGCCCCGTATGCCACTTTTTGGTATACTGCGAAGTTCTCGAAGTTCTCACGTGGCTGTTCTCATCTACCTGGGGACTTATGTGGCTTTTCTCCCATTTGATATCATCCCCAGGCTGAATCATGCAAAACTTTTGATCAAACAAAGCTTTCCAGTGAACAAAAGTCCTTCCAAATATGATCTATGTCCAAATGGACAGGGAACATGAAGCACCTTTTAAAAGCACAAAAGCAAAATGAGCATAGAGACATTGACAAGAAAGTAGTGAGACTCCATTATAAACTGTCTCAATCTGGCATGAATTGTATCCTAAGTCCAATCTTTTCTCCTCAGTCAACAAAAAATGGAGGCCAGGAGCCTGACACAAATTGAAACCTCTGATACTAACATTCCAATCAGTTGCTGCTGAATGCAAAGTATGAGGCTAAAACTATCCAGTGACTGGCCATGCAAAAGGAAGACAGGGTCACATAAGTGGTCTGAATGCAAAAGAAATGGGAGACAGAACGATACAAGAAACATGCTTTAGTTCATCTTCTAGAGCCCCGACTATTAGTCTTCGCTTTTTTACTTCCTACAGTGTGATTCTGGGCAAGCCACTCAACCTCTCTGGGTCTCAGTTTCTTTATAAATTACAGCAAATTGTTACTGTCCTATCCATCTCCCAAATTGGTTATGAGGAATATAGAACTGCAGCATTTTGGAACTGAATTGTTAGACTTTGTTGAGTCTAACATTTTTCTGTTACAAATGCAACAACTGAGGTCCAGAGCTACCAAGGCTGAATAGTAGAACTTTAGGAGGAACAGGGGAGACCACGATCCTAATCACAGCCACAGAGTGTTTGTGCTAAAAGTGACCTTGGGACTGACCTGGTACAGTATTGTTATTTTATAGTGAGAATACTGAAGCCCAGAAAAAGAGAGAAATTAGGGAATTCATGGGAAAACTGGGGCTGTCCTTTGGGTATTTGGATCCACTGTCATCTAGTCCAAGTGAGATGAACTATGTGCACGGCTTTTGAGAAATCCAAACTTTTATTTACATGTACATAAATGTGTAAAAGAACTAAACACTATCGATGAACATTTCAAACCTTGTAAATAATTTTCATAGACATCTCACAAACCAGAACTTATGACTGATGTCATCTTGTTCACTCTGGACTGTCTATAGGCTGTGGGCCAGTGCATCCCTGACCTGGTGGAAAAGCTGGGTAAGCTTCTGCCAGAGAAACAGTCTCAGTGCCCTGGATGGTGTGGTAGTGCAGAGATAAGTGTATGATGGCAAAGAGCCTCAACTCATGAAGTCTACCTGTGCCTATTATGTACATCTCACTCAGTTGAGATGCTATGAGGATGCAGGGATAAGACCTTGTTTTGCAGGGAGCTCACAGCTGTGTGGGTATGGGGGAAGTGGGCTGGGGCACACAGGATAATGGGATGAGACCCAAGGCAGATCTTGAAAGATGCCATCATGGAGGTAAAAGTGCTAAAAGAACATTGGGGTTAAACATAATAATTATAAATGGTCTGTCAATGGAAGGTTCTGTAGCTGTATTTATGTTTATATTGAGCCTTGAAGATTGAGTCAATGGTAAGTGAGGAATGAAAGTAGATAAAGGCTAAATTAAAGATTCAAAAGGACTAAAGAATCAGAATACGCTGACCTCCCTGTATTAAGACTTATTATAAAACTAGAGTTATTATAACAGTGTGGTATTAGTACAGGAACAGATGGAGAACTAGATATAGAGCCCTAAAACAGACACTTTTCTTTTCTGGATTCATGATCTATGATAAAGGTGATCTTGTAGATTTACAGGGGAAGGAAAGATTGTCCCATACTTTGGAGTAGAGACAACTGGTTATCCAAATGGAAAGAAAATGATGTCAGATATTGGATCACTACTTCAATCTTGAACATAAATCAATGTCAGAGAAAGATCTAAATATGAAAGGCAAAACTTTTTTTAAAGAAAATTTCAGTAAAAATTAAGGTGGGTATGATTTTTCAATATTGGTAAATTTATATTAAATTTCAAAACTTTTGTTTATCAAAAGTTGCCATTAAAAGAAAAATCATGCGCAGAGAAGATATCTGCAACTCCAAAAATCAACAAAAGATTGATGTTTAAAACATATTTTTCTAAACTGGTAAAAATCACAAAGAAAAGACAACCCAACAGAAAAGGAGATAAAATATGAACATGCAGTTCCAAAAGAGGAAATATAAATCACAATAAATCTGTAAGCAGAAGTTCAACTCTTATTATCAGGCAAATGCGAATTAAACTATAGCGAGATACAGGATCTTACCCATGATATTAGCAAACACTATAAGGTCTGACAATTCCAAGTGTTGGCAAGGATACAGACTGATGGGATCTCTCATCTACGGTTAATGAGAGTGTAAATTGACACCGCTAATTTGGACAGCAATTTGTCATACCTAGTAAAGTTGAAGATGCATATTTCCTATATTCCTGCAAATTTTCTTATAAATATTTTCTCTAGATGAACACTCATAGTGAGGTCGAGAATACACATATCTGAATCACTGCACAGTGTAAAACTGGAGAAAACCCACAGGTCCCATCAAAGGAGACTGCGTAAATAAACTGGGATGGTTCTGCAGTGGAATGATATAGAGCACTGTAAACAGATGAACTAAATGATATGTATGGATCAATCTCACAAATTAAGCCCAGAAGTGATGGTTGGTTTGCTTGAGAACTAGAGACGGCAGGGTAATAAACAAAAGGGAACCAGAGCTGTGCTTCTGAAAAGAAGCAGAAGGTCTCATATGCATGATGCAATGTGAGTTGGGTTTCTCTCCTGAACATCTGACTGTTGGATTCGTGAAGTCATTGCTAGAGTAGACACTCTAACTTTTCTATCTCCATGTCTCTGGCACCTATCAGAACGCCTGGCATGGAGTAAGTTCTCAATAATAGATATTTTTAGACTTTTATTTAAGTTTTAGTTAACATACAGTGCAATATTGGTTTCAGGAGCAGAATTCAGTGACTCATCACATATAACACCAAGTGCTCATCATAAGAAGTGCCCTCTTTAATACCCATCACTCATCTATAAGGTATTTTTATTTTATTTATTTATTTTTAGAGAGTGAGTGAGAGTGAGGGAGAGGGGCAGAAGGAGAGAGAGAGAGTGTGTTAAGCAGGCTCCACACTCAGTGTGGAGCCCAACGTGGGGCTTAATCCCACAATCCTGGGATCATGATCTGACCCAAGCCAAAATCAAGAGTTGGATGCTTAAACTGACTAAGCCACCCAAGTGCCTCTATAATGTATTTTTAAATGAATGAATGTGCCAGAACCAATTCTACCTTTCTTTATAGGGATACACACAGAAAGACATAGTGTGCTCTTTGTTCTTACTACATTCACTTCCTGGCCAGATGATTTTCTCCTTTTCTCAATTTCCCTGAGACTTCACAGAGTGAAATCGCTTACTGGATCCGTCATTTTGACAACATTTCTGGGATGTGCCTCTTCCCTTTTGTATCCTGCTTGTATTCTGCTTGGATTCTCCAAGATCTTACCCTATACCTCTTCATCTGTATATTCATTTGTATCCTATATAATAAATAGGTCATCATAAATATACAGCTTTCCTGAGTTCTGTGAGTTGTTCTAGTGATTCCTGAGCCTGAGGATGTTGTGGTAAGCCCCAAATCTGTAAGTGGCTACAAGTGCTTGGGGGGTACCTGGCACTTGTGGCTAGTATCTGGAGTGGGAGCAGTGTTGTGGGAAAGAGCCCTTAACTTGTTGGGTCTGCACCAACCCTGGGTAGTCAGTGTTAGAACTGAACCAAATTGGTGGACACCTCATTGATGTCAGACAGTTAATGTTGAAGAATATATGGGTGAAGTAACATCTCAACAAACTGATCAGTGTATGTTTATTTAGTAAACAATATATGTAGGAGACTTTGCCAGACATTATGGGCATAAAAAGAGTAACAACAACAACCACCACAACAACAAAGACAGTGACAAGATTTAACTAGAGAACTACACAGAAGGTCAACATACATTGACCCTTTTAATTCTAAGAACAAAACTGGAATATTACAGCTAATGAAACTTACTGGGCCAGCAAATTGTAGCTGCTTGTATGTGCAGATTTCATCATGAACGCTTTCTTAGGAAAGGACAGCCTTGTAAAATGAGCCTACCCCCACCCTAGGGACTATAGTTTCGGGATAACTGAGGTCTCATAATCAGATATTGCTGTCACATAAAATCTGGTCTCGTCATCACCTCACAAATTGTCTCTTCTGGATCCTCTATGCAGTTTGTACAGAGAGTGACTTTATATTTTTTGATCTCACGATACCTGGAATTTCTAAGACCCTTTGAATAACCAGAAGGAACCACAGGGCCATAATTTGACTGGGTTAGGGACTCCGGAACCCTTTCAAAGGCCTCATAAAGGGGAGAGAGAATCCTTTCAGCAAAAATTAAATCATAGCATTTTATTTTTATCAGATACTTGCTATCATTTTCCCCCTCCCTTTGCTGCCATGAAAATTGAGAAACTGGGAATCCAATTACAAAGGCGAGATAAAAAGGAAAGATAGTAAAACATTTTAATTGGATGGAAGAGACTCTGAATTGTGTTCTCCTGCTCTGTGCTGCAACTTCTCTGTGTGTCACAGCAGCAGAGGTGGTCACTGGAGATAGGGACAGTAAAGTGACACGAGAGAAATAGGAACCGCCATGTGAGCGTCCCTATCAATAAGGGGACCATCATTGTAGCATCCTGGTCCCCTAGCATTATTGATTTCCACCTGACCACCTGAAAGAACATACTGATAGGAAGAATGTAGCCCAAATAAAAAAGACCCAGCTCCTCTGTGGGGCTCATTTCAGATGTAGATTTTCAGAGCAGTGAGAGACTGTGATCAAACAAATTTCGATAAATGAAGGTAGCTTTGGAGGGAGGGTTTCCCTTGGAGTTGGATCAGGGTTTTGCTCATGAGAAAAAGCAGCAGAAAAAGGTTTTCAGCAGTACTGAAGGACAATCCAATAGGACTACCTGGAGTAGAAGTGGTAAGATCACTTTTGATGGGGGGCACTACCTATCTGCCCAGATTTAGGTTCTATGTCCAGTTTTCTGACCCCAGCTACTATCAGACTTGGCAACTCATCAGGGCTTTAGGGACCAGGGACAATGGTGGTTTGTCATTCATATCTCAAAGACTGATTAAAGGATGCCTCAGGGGTGTCGGGGTGGCTCAGTCTGTTGAGCTTCCATTCTTCAGCTCAGATCATGATCTCACAGTTTGTGAGTTTGAGTCCTACATTGGGCTCTGCACTGACAGTGCAGAGTCTGCTTGGGATTCTCTGTCTCCCTCTCTCTCTGCCCTTCCCTCACTTGCTCTCTATCTCTCTCTAAAAATAAAAATAAAAAATAAATCAACTTTAAAGGGTGCTTCAATAGACTTTGGTCACGTAGAAAGTTTGGAAGATTGAGAGGTGCCTTCTTTAGTTCTAATTTGAAAAGTGGGTTTAGAAGTTTTATATTTCTCTCAAGGACAAAGCTTGAGCACTGAAGTGCACTGTCATGGGAAGGTCTTTGGAATTAGGATCAATTCCTGATGGCATTTCCAATTCTGTTAATCACCAACTTCTGCCCAGTTTGTCTCCTAACAAGTAACTCCTCAAATAACTCAAATAACTGCTTCTCTCCATCCTAATCATCAATACTCTGGTACAAACCAGACACCATATTCTACAGGACATTAGCAATAACCTCCTCTCTGGATCCCTGAATTCGCTCTGACTGCTCTCAAAAGTGTTCTCCACATTTTAGCCAAAGCTATCTCAAAATGTAAATCTAATCATGCCCCTTTGTTCACCAATTACAACTCTATAGGGCCCAGTATGGACTGGCTCCTGTTCACTTCTCTGACCTTGACTTTAAATCACACTTTCCCTCACTCTCCATCTTAGCCACATGACTTGCCATCTCTCTCTCTTTTGGGGGCAGGATAGGTCTCCCTACTGTGTCCTTTCCCCAGAACACTCTCCCTCTGGTTCCCTTCTTCTTATCCTTCAGATCTCAGCTAAGCCTTCCTTGTCCAGCAAGGTCTCACCTGCTCACTCTCACCTCAAGCACCTATAACTATACACAGCTGCATTCTTTAAAAAAATTTTTTAAATGTTGGTTAACACAGTCAATTCCCACTATTGATGGTAGTTGGGTGAGTGAATACTGAACTATTGTTTCTAAGGGAAGTACACAATTGGGTTCCTATGAAACTTTGGTCACATTTTTTGTCAGTCAATGAACACATGATCTTGTTTTATGGGTGTTTCTGTTTAAAGACACCTTATTTAATATATATTGTGGATTTATTAACATTGATCTCTTGGCCAACAGCACTGTACCTTCATCCTGAAGGAAGTTTATCTATTTTCCTCGTAAGGTGTATCACAGCCTTCTTGCACTTAGGAACACTAGACAATACTTCAGCTCAATGCTTGGGGCCATTTAAAACAGTAAATTCACCAAGAAGAAGCTCAAAAGTGCAAAAAATTGTGGCACCAAACAGATCACAAAGACACTTTTACAGTATGAAAGAACTTAACAAGAAGACAACATAGTGCTTTATTCAAACTCAGCCGGGAAAGTGCATATCTGGTGACTCAAATTTTTTGCTGCTCTGTGCAAGTCTGTAAAAGACTTCAAAGGTGTTGCCTGTGTTGATTTTGGGGTTACAAATACATTTTAGCAAGCAGGCAAATTCACAAATATGAAATCAATAAATAATGAGGATCAATAATATTTTATACTCAATAAATAATGAGGATCAATTATATTTTATACTCACTAGATTATAAATTATATGAAGTTTGTTTGGTTGTTTTTTCCTTTCCACTTGATTCACAGTACCTAACAGTACCTGGAAAGTGGCACATGCTCAATAAATAGATGTTTGGGGGTGTCTAAGTGGCTCAGTTGGTTAAGTGATGGACTCTTGATTTCACCTCAGATCACGATCTCACAGTTGTGAGATCAAGCCCTGCACTGGGCTCCATGCTAAGTGTGGACCTGCTTGGGATTCTCTCTCTCTCCTTCTCTCTGCCTCTCCTCTGCTCTCTTGCTCTCTCTCTCTCTCTCTCTCTCTCTCTCAAAAATAAATAAATAAACATTTAAAAAATAAAATAAATAGATGTTCGGTAAACGAATAAATGTGAGGGATAACTGAGGCTGGATACTGGAAAAAAAAATAGCAGTCTTAGTCATTTGTCTGCTTGTTTAAAGGAATAGCCTAAACTCCTCTACAACCATCCTTGGGGCCTCTGTCTGAGGGAGAATTCTGGGCTGGATGATATGGTGGATGACTCAGAATAGTTCTCCAGTATTATTATAAAAGTTGTCATGGGACTGACCTACCTGAGATGTAATCATCCATCAACTGGACATATCTACAGCATAGACCACTTCTTGAGGTAACAGGATGTGACAGTTGGTATCACCCCAGATTCACAGTATGATATTCATACCATGGTAACATACATTAAGGGCCAAAGCAGAGACCAGAACTTCCAGTACCTGACTTCCACACCAGTGCCCTTTCCCCACACCACAGAATCCCCTTTCAAACAAACAGTGCTTATAGCTTGTGTTTCATTAATCTACCAATTATTTCATAGGAAGGGCATTTCTAATGCAGAATCTCTGCCTTCCAAGAGACCAATAAAGTTCTATTCTAATTTTAACCACCTAGTAGCTTTGGGAACCAGAGCTCACAAATATTCCTGGAATTATCTACATTGGTGGGACTTTTCTATCAGTTATTCCACAATGGATCTCAAGGACTGCAACTTGAACTTTAGTTCTTCTATTCAAGAATATTCTACCTTCATAACCAGGATAACCAATTCTCTGATTTTTCAAGGATCTTCTTGCCTCATTTTATCTTCACACATCCTGGGATGAAAGTAGGGTGGATACTTACACCTTCATTTATGGATAGGCAGGTCATGTTGCCTCCCACACACTTCTCAGGGCTACTAGGAGGAATGAGATTGCATATGGAAAAGCACACAGTAGTTTCTCAAAAAAGACCTGCTAATCTAAATTGTTGGCCCAGAGAAGTGATTGCCCAAAGTCACATAAAAATAATAGGGAGGAAGGTGGTTTCCTTACTACTGTGTAATTGCTTCTGGACAAGCCAAAGTTTTAGGATGCAGAACATGTTCCAGAAATGCTGCTCTGAGAAAGTAGGGCACCACACTGGCAGCAGATGAACAAGTCTGAATAACTAAACAAAGTACAGTTAGAGGAAGTTTTCTTCCCAGATAGCCCCAGTGACCTATCAAGTCACCCAAAGGAACCTTTGCTGTGTCCAGGTGACTCACAGCAAAAGTGTCTGATGGACCAGGCTTCATAGAATGCAGCTTTAGTCACGTCTTCTCTGTGCTTTAATGCAATGAACCTAGCTAAGTTGACCATATGTCTTGGTTTGCCTAGGACAGAGCCAGTTACATCTGTTGTTCTGGCATTATTATTAATAATGCCCTCTTCTGCTCTCCAATAAGTTTTTTCTTTTTGTACTCTCAATAAATTATATGATCACCCTATCCATAGACTACACCATCAAACCTGCTCAGCCTGTAATGCCACGCATCACCAATCTGCCAAAAACCTGCCCATACAACCTGTTCTCTCCTTTCTTCTCAACATCTACCAGGTCAGCTGATGGTCCTTCCACTGTCCACAATCCATGCCACATTATTTTTCATCTATTTATATTATCTGTAATTTACTTCAAAATGCATTAGGAGGGATGGCATAATGGGTACATAGATGTTAACTTTAATCTGTAGAGACTATTGATTAATATTTGTAGTTTCTTAATCAGGAATACACACTCCACAGGGGGTTAGCATTAGAAAGACTCTAATTAGAAACCATAACTTCAGAGACACCTACCACAGGCCTTCAGCTTTATTTTTTTTTTTAATCTATTTATTTTGAGAGAGAGAGAGAGAGAGAGAGAGAGAGCACGAGCAGGGGAGAGGGAGAGAGGGAGAGAGAGAGAATCCCAAGAAGGCTCCACACTGTCAGCGCAAAGCCCTTGTGGGGCTCTAACTCACCAACCGTGAGATCATGACCCAAGCCGAAACCAAGAGTCTGACGCTTAACCAACTGAGCCACCCAGTTATGGGTTATGACCAGAGGCTTTGTTAATTAGAATAATGGAAGTTAGAAACCTTTTATTTTTAATTGACAGCTAGAAATGTGGGATTTTTTTTTTGGCACTGTTTTATGGGCAGCCCTGCCCTTGCACAAACAAAGTATAATAAACTAGTGAGAACAATTTTCTCTTCACTTTGGAATAGCGTCCCTTGGGTTAGGAATCCAAACGGGTCCTGTGTCTTTGTTTATCAGACTAGAAGATTACTGAAATCCTGCCACCAGAACATTGCTCCATCTGTTTCAGTATGTATTTTCATACAAGGACAGAGGGACACTACCCATGTTGTTTACAGCACAGGTTATGTGACTGTTTTCATACCTGCCTGTTAATAAACTTGTTTGTGTATGGCAGAATTGAGTACTCCTTGGAAGCATGACTCAACTGGTAAATTATAATATGGAAGCAAGCTAGTAGGAAAACAGACCTATAGACCTTTCCTACTTCTAACTTTGGAGGCTACCAGTACCTACCAAAAATAACTTAATAATTCGCACAAGTCAGTCTGCAAAGAGTTCCATACCTTGTTACATGTTGTTTTTCCTTACTAGATTGCCCCTTCTTCCTATCCCTCATTCCAATTCATTCCCATCCTTCAAAGCCCAGTTCAGGTGCCCCTCAGAGCCAAAGAACCTTCTGATTATTCCAGTCCTTTTGGATTCCTATTCTAAACTCTTATACCACTTAGAGCTGGACACACACAATCTAGTACATGGGGCTTTTTTCTTTCATTATTATTTTTTTCTCTGATTATTTTTGTATATACACTTCTTAAAAATTGTATTGTAAACATCTTGGGTGTGGGGATGTGTTCTTCCGTTGGATGCCTTTAATGCCTGACCCAAAGGTAAGCACATATTATATGCTCAGTAAATACTTGCTGGCTTGTCAATTTATTTAAGGATCTGAACCAACAAGTCTTGAGCCTCCATCCATGTATTTGGACTGGGGCAAGGTGGAGGCCAGCTGAAGGATGCTGAATTCTGGGATGTGGGTTTAGATTTGGTGGTGGAGGAAACAGGGAGCTATCACAGGCAGTTATTGTTACATTTCCATGTGAAATACAGGGCCAAAAGAGCAGTCCCAGAACATCTGTCCAGGGCTGGAGGCCAATGCATATCCTCCAGATGTTACTCAGGGATCTATGAATGCACTCTTCCTGCTCTGTTGGCAAGGAGGTAACAGAGGGAAGGAGGCAAGATCCAGGGGGAAAACTGATGAAATAAAAGAGACATTATAAGGCACACCTTCAGAGAGCAGTTGATTTATAGGTTCTGAATATTACACTATAAATATCAGCATCTTAGAATCTCAGAGTGAGAAAGGGCCCTTAGAGATCATCTGGTCCAACCTCCTGCCCAATGCAGAATTATTAACTATGGCAGGCTGATGTTAATAAGGATCCCCTGCTGCTTTCTCTGGAAAGCTCCATTTTTCAAGGGTCTCTCCCTCACCTTTATATCCGGTTAGGCTACTGCCCAGAGGACATTTTCCCAGTTCAAATACCTTTTTGTTTCCTTTTGGATTTGCTTCTTTTAAATCTGTTTTCCTTACCAATAAGGCAACACAAAAGCAGGCTGTCCAGGTGGTGTATGTTGTATCTCCTTCACCACCCTCACTTTTCTAATTAATTGGTCCATTTTCAAAGCTGAAACTGGCAGGCACTTACTCCTTTAGGGTCTCTCTATCCCTGCCAAAAACAGCCATGTTAAAAAACCTATTTTATGGCTAGATTTTCCAAAGTTACAGCCTCTCTCATTCCAACCAGCTTGGCAAGAAGGAGGCCAAAACACAGATTAAGCCATTTTCTCCTCGTTATCGCCCCATTAAGCTTGCAAAGATGCTGTGGAAGCCCAGGGCTTCATCTACCTGTTCTGGCCAGGGAGCCAGGAGAGTTTAGCACCTTCCTCTGAAAGGAGCCATTTATTCAGTGAGTCAGGGACAGGCCCCTCCTTTCCTGGCTAGAAGAAGAAACCCTACAAGTGAAGTGCAGTAAATCCTTGGCTGCATGGAAGCCTTGGAGAATTCCGGTGAGGCAAGTTTTCCAGGTAGCTTAAGATGACTTTTTAGACTTCAAAATTCAAAATAATTCTAGCTATTTTGGAAGACATTTCTACAAAGTATTTTCTGCATTTCCTTGTCTTCTTAAAGAGTATTCTGACCATGACTTATCCTTTCTTGATTGCTGAGGGTCATCTGTATTGACACTAATTCTACTGGCTTTAATGAATCATAGGAGTTGTGCAACACTGATGGTCACATCCAGAATGCAAAATGCTTTAGATTCTTATGTCTGAATATAATAGCTTTTATGCCACCATCCTCTACTGCAACCAATGAATCTACTTTCAATAGGACATCCTCAAAAGGACATCTAATTTATACACACGACAACATGGGTGAATCTCAAAATAATTATGCTGAGTGCCAAGAAGCTAGACAAAAACAAACCAAAAAAATAATAATAAAATAAAATAAAATAAAATAAAATAAAAAAGTAAGAGTCCACACTGCATGATTCCATTTATATAAAACTTTATAGAAGGCAAAGTAATAAATGACATAAAATAACTTATAGTGTCATTTACTTTATGTCAATCATACCCCCCCAAAAGGTATTTAAATAAGTAAGGATATAAGTGAATAAACAATAAATAAATAAAAGCTATATACTTGTTCACTCAAATTCTTGTGGGAGCACACATGACTGAAGGCAGGAGGTGAATACTTTGCAGGTAGAGAGAGGCAGGGGAGGCAGGTGGAACAGGGCTCTCAGAACAGATGCCTCCTCAGCTAGCAGTGGGTGGAGAAGCACCTGGTCTGTGGTGGGTGGCACTCACTCACCGTTTACTGAGTGCTGCCACGGCATGCTCTTGGCACTTCATGGGGATTAACTCATTGACTCCTTACGATGAGACCAAGAGGTAGAGGTGTAAATTTTATTTTACTATTTTATAGATAAAAGAAATGGGAGATGAAGGCAAAGTGGCTTCTGTATATGAGCGGTCATCTAAAACAGACATCCAAAGGACGGTTTCCGATGTGCTAGGAGTTTACAGACCAAGATAGACCCACAGAGGGAAGTACATTTATGTGATATTGTGACCAAAATGCTTAATGACTTTATTTCTAATTCTTCAGTAGGTGTAATGGGAATTTGGTAACTGCTTCTGTGGTTTAAGGGGCGCCTGGGTGGCTCAGTCAGTTAAGCAGCCAACTTCAGCTCAGGTCATGATTTCGCGGTCCGTGAGTTCGAGACCCGCGTCGGGCTCTGTGCTGACAGCTCAGAGCCTGGAGCCTGTTTCAGATTCTGTGTCTCCCTCTCTCTGACCCTCCCCTGTTCATGCTCTGTCTCTCTCTGTCTCAAAAATAAATAAACGTTAAAAAAAAATTTTTTTTTAAAAAGTTGTAAGAAGTTTAAAAAAAAACACTAATATCTAGGGTGGTCCTCATGGACACAGAATATGTAGCTACTACACTTCATTTCCCAAATATTGCCTGTGCACCCTAGTTCTGCTGGCTAGTGTTTAAACATCATTAATAAAGGATTAACAAAATATTCTCATCAAACAGGCAAAACAAAATGCAATTGCTATTTGGATTCCTAATATGCAGACTTACATTTACCATAAAAGGCGATGACTGGGATTCCATTTTTACATTAGCTCTTCTATTGTATCACTGATTACATACAAATCCTGAAGCAAACAATTCAGCATTGACCAGGCCTCAAGGGACCGATGCAAAGGAACAGAATGTGGAATAAACCAGAAATATTTCCTTTACCTTAAATTACTAGTTTTTGTAAGAAGAAACTGCAACTAACGTCAGAACCTGTTATGTACCTTCATAGTGTATCATATACCGCTAGGTCTAATAAACTATATATAGCCCTCAATTTAAAACCAGTCTCAGTCATTCTCAACAGACACTTTTATAAAGTTAAAGAACCATTTCAAATATTATTATGAATAAGTGTCAGTGCTGGGTGGGCCTGGCACTCCATAAACACTTATTAAATTAATGAATGGAGTCAAGATCCTGTTGCCCAAAAAAAAGCACAGCCAGTCAAGCATTACACTTTTTTTCTCTTTTAACAAGGCATCGTTAGGACTGATGGGCCACGAGTCTTTAGCCCTTTGAACCTGCCATTGTCCACAGCACAGTGTGGTGCTCCTCAGGAAACTTCAATAAAGATTCATGGCTTAAGTGATTACAATTTACTGACTCCACGATTTTTCTCAGGACCAGTGCTGGGACAGGTCCTCTGTTATTTTCTATGTATACTGTTCTAGAATATAAATTACAATGCCAATACAAAATAAATGGCATTAAACCATGCACTGAATTTTAAGGAAATACCTCAAAAATGCCTTTCACATAGTCCCTCTTTGCATTATGCCTCAATCCCAACTACTTCTTTACTATTGCAGAGACTCTATATATTCACCCTTAGAGATGTGCAGCCACTGGGTCTGTTGCATGAGGTAGCCACCACTACAAATAAGGATTATATTATTTTTTTTGCCTCTCTATCTAAATATTTTCATCTCTCAGTTCCAGACCACTCTGCTTGATCCTCTGAGAGGGCAAATAATTTCTTCTGTCAATGGATATGATTCCCCAGAAGATACTGATGCATTTGGGAGTATAATTTGGCCAGGGAAGGAGATAACCTGAAACCACAAACCGCCCTAAACACTCTATTATTAACAAAGAGAAAAAGGCCGAATTGAGTTGGAGAAAAGCCTTGCTGAATGATAAATTGCCAGGCCCTGTGTAGCTCAGAAGGTTTCACCCCAGCTGCATTTTTATGAATTCTTGAGGAAAGAACTTTGAAATGGAAAGTCTAATAGTCAGGATTTGAATGGCTGCATTTGCTCCCTAAGGTGGCCTGGATCTTGAGAAACATGACTGATAAATTCACCCTGTACATCTCCCCACTCCTGACCCTGTAGGCTTCTCTCCTCATGCAAAATTGCATCATTCAAACTGCTGCCAGTACTTTTATTCCAGTTTAAGCTGTGGACTTAGTATACAGCCATAATTCCAGAAACTTCTCTGGAAGCAGTTGTCATTCTGGGTGAAGGCTTTGACTCAGCCTTGCAATTTTTTATACCTCTTCGGTTTTATTTTATTATTTTTTATTCTCCTTGAGTTATGGTTACCTATTTGTTTTATTTCCTCCCTTCCACTCTCTTGGAAGCCTCCTGAGAGATGTTTCTACAGTATCCATCCAGGTCTTTGATCATTAGTGGACACATTATATCTTTGAAACATGGAATTGACTGTCAAGGAGAAGCCTAGAAAGATGAAAACAAAGTGACTCTTCCACACTGGTTGATGAGAATGTTATGGCTGACTTTAACTTTAGAGAAGATGTTTTAAAAGAGATGAGACAGTGGATGTAGATTTCAAAGGGGCAAGGATTTATCCTCTACAGACAGCTATGTACTTCAAAAAAACAAAGATTTTGTTTGTTTTTGTGCTTTTGGTTGGGGGAAAACAGATGAAACAAGAATTCAACAATGTTGATGATATTCAAGGTGAGTGATGGTACATGGGGTATATATACTATTCTATTCTTGTATATATTTGAAAGTTTAAACAATTTTTAATTAGATAAAAAGTAAGAAAAAAAGAGAGATTGCCCTTAGAAACTGGCCAACCAAGGGACAAATAGCTTTCTTCTGCCTGTTAGAATTTTTATGCCATTTGAAAATGATTTTGTGTGTGTTTAAGTGGATATTACAAGAAACTTCACTTTGGGTCTCATTTCATGAGGCCCCAAATCTGAGAAAAAAGAGAGTTAGGTGTCCATATATTCTAAAGAGAGATGCCAGAACCTCTATTCAATAGTTGCTAGGAAGGTGGCTGTTGTGGGTCAATATGTGTCCTTTAAAAAGAAATGTTGACGTTCTAACCCCAGGTACCTGTGATCTAATCCTATTTAGAAATAAATTCTTTGCAGATGTAATCAAGTTAACATGAGAGCATGCTGGAGTAGGGGGTACTTTAAATCCACTGGCTGGTGTCCTTATACACAGAGACACTCACAGAGGGAAGAAAGCCATGCAAAGACAAAGGCAGAAATCAGAGTGATGCATCTGCCAGACAAGGAATGTCCAGAGTTGCTGGCAACCACCAGAAGCTAGGAGAGGCATGGAACAGATTCTCCCTCAGAGTGTCCAGATGGAGCCAAGTCTGCTGATACCTTGGTTTCAGACTTTTATCCTCCAGAACTGTAAGAGAATAAACTTCTGTTGTTTTAAGCCACCAGTTTGTGGTAATTTGCTACTGCAGCTCTAGGAAACTAATTCAGTGGCCAAACACTAGTTCTGCTGCCCATAGCTCATTATTCATCTTTCCTCTACCATATAAGATGGGAATTTAGAGGGAGAAGGCTGGGGAGAATAGATCTCTGCAGAGAGAGTTTCCAGGAAGTATGGCTCCCTTCCACTCAACTCTTCACATTCAACTAGGTCAAGGGGCTTCCAGAAAACTGTCAGGGAGCTTGACCTGTATCACTAGATTTTGAAGGATTCAGAGCCTGGTGCCTGATTCCCAAGTGAAGATGTCCAAAGACTGCAGCACCAGTGGTGGCTGAGGAAAGAGTGAGGACTGTGCTGGCTTCCAAATATTTCCTGTGGGTTAGAAGAAAGGCCAGTGGATTCTGCAGAAGTGAGTAGGAATAAGCTCTTCTGAAAGGATCCTGCTCAAGAGCTGCCTGCCAGGATGAGGGAGCCACAGCAGAAAGATTTGACATGAGTTTCGCCACCAACAGCTTGAAATAAAGGGAGATTCAAAGTTGTTCAGACAGAGGTATTAGTGTACATAGAAACCATTCAGGGTTGGACTTCAGAAAGGAGAAGACTGACAAAGAACTCATAAAAGTGTCCCATGAGAGAAAGAGCTGGTATTTGTTCACCTAATTCAAAATGAGCCCAATACGGTAGAGCCAACTTGCTACTAAAAGCTGTGTTCTTTTCCTCAAATTTTCTTTCCTCATTGTAGTCAATCTTGAGGTGTGGAGTGTAGAAAAACAAATTCTATCAAGAATAAGGTCGGAATGAGAAAAGGATATAAAACAGATTATGTATACCCCTCCTTCCCGAGTTCGAATGGTGTGGAGCTTTTCACCACTTTTGACCCAACAATTCAATACCTCAAAATGAGACTGTCTGTTGATATCTAAAAATGACTTTGAAAACTAGGGGCTCTGAGATATCACTAAAGACAGAGATAGCCAGTGGCAGGAAGAAATTAATTTCTTTCTTTCTTACACCTTACTCAGCCCAGCTTGTTCAATAAACCAATAACACTTGCTAGTTTTACCATCTCTAAAATAGTATAGGCTGCCTAATGGTAAGAACTATGTAATGTATGTCTTTAGTAATTTCATCCAAATGTCTAACAGAGTCTTGGACATAGAAAGACCCAGCAATAATTTTAGCTAGTTATGCATTTCTTATGTCCCTTGGGTTTTATGATATACACAATTCACATACTTTTTGAAAATGCATGAAGCACTTCCATGTTTGTGGATGTGTGCTATGTGTAATTTTATCTTCTCAACAATCACATAAGTTCAGGAAGACAGAGATTACTTCAAACATCTAGTTCAAGAATGAAGATTTAGCTTCTCTAGCTAGTGAGTGACAGTGAAAGACGAGCCATGGTCTTCTTACTTCAAAGCCAATGCTCTTTTTTCTCCAATACAAGCTTCCTATAATTGGATATGGTTTGGGAACAAAGGGTCTTGGGGTCTGAGACAGAGCAGCAAATGATGACTCTGGATGACAAGGAAAAGATTTCTCTGGTAATATCACATCCATGTCTTCATATGTGTGTACTGAGCTTGAAAAGAGTGTATTTGTGCTCATCCATGAGCCCATATATTCCCATGTCCTACTTGGGGTGGTTGGACATCTTGCCTTCTTGTATAAATCCCCCTCATTCAAAGAGAGGGACCATGGCTAACATTCCATCTCGATCCCTTCTCAGACCCTGGCAGCCAGGCACCATCATCACTCATGCACAGAAATGTTTTCCCAGCCTCCCATTAGAAGACCATGTGCTCCGAAATGCAGCTTCAAGCCTAGTGATGGATTTTCCCCAAGCCACCCACACTCTTTTGCCTGTGACCAATTGCACAATTTCAAATCCATCTGGCTTGGCTTAGGGGTGTGGTTGGAATCCAAAAAAGAGTTTGTCTTGATGCATCACAAAGAGTCCCAATCATAGCTGTGGGCTCCCTAGTCCCTTGCTTGACCCCACTGAGTGAGCTGGCTATGACATCAGCCCTGTTTACTTTCAAGGTCTCATCTCATATCCAAAGACTCATCAACCAACCTGGATCTGACCCAGCTTCAGTCACTGGGATCCAAAGTTATTTAATTCTTTGTGCCTCAGTTTCCTTATTTTTAGAATAAGATAGTCATTTCATTTTTCAGGCTTGTTAGGAAGATTAAAGGAGATTATATATGTAAAGCATGTCACTGTGCCTAGCATATAGTGTAACCTCAATAAATGGTAAAGATGATAATAGTAATATTAAAAATAAGTTATAATTATTACTTACTACATTGAAAACCATAACAGTTTGAAATCTGAACTGGTTATCTTCCTAGTTAAGTTATTTAAGTTTTCCTTGGCTCCATGAAAATTTAATGAGCTAAAAAGTGTGTCACATGTCCCATTCTATCAATTTTTTCCCCAAATCGACATCTATAGCTGGTTGAACAGTGTGCCAGGCACTGCAGGAGCTTCAAAGAGGAGGAAGACACACTTCTAGACTTGTAGAAACTTGGAATCTCACAGTGGAGATGAGGTGTACACATATTAAACTACTGAATGACAATATAGTCTAGTGACAGTTTAGGAAAGTAAAAAAAAAAAAAAGCCTTTTTTTTCCCAATCCCACTGAAACTTGTCCCTCCTTAGAAATTACTCTAGCTATCAATCATCAGCTTTGGCCCCAGTGCCCAAACATGTTTCTAAATGGAAACTATGTTGGGGCACAGTTTTTTCTATTAGTACAGGGAGTTGTTATCTGCAAACTGATGGTTATATGAAGATCTGTTAGGGAGAGGAAGGAGGTCACCAGCATATACCAGCATATAAACATACACACACAGAAAATCCCCAAGTTCAACTTCTTTGAAATGAGCTTGCTCATTGTCTTACAAGAAATACATAATTGTGTGGCTGATTTCTCCATCATAATCTGCTCCATAATACGGAAGAAATGCTATCTTGCCAAAGGAAATAAGATGTTGGCAATCAACACGTCCCCTCAGACCTTGTCAAAAAGCCATAACTGTAACAAAATAAACAAATAGATAATCAAAACACTCCTTTTCCCTTTCCCCTTGTTGTCTCTGTCTCTCTGTCTCTGTCTCTGTCTCTCTCTTTTTTCCACTTTGAATGCTCCATTAGACTGTAGAAGATTTCACAGTTTTCTCCAGCTCTGGAAAAATCGTTAGGCCCTTCTGCTGGTCGGCTTTGGAAACATTTGGAACAAATTATCTCTACTTTTGGAATCTGAATAAAGGAATGTGAGCCTCACTAGAGAAATGTGAAATCTAGGGTGGGATTCGCAAAAACGGTTTAAGGTTTGCTTTTGCACACATACTTTTTTCGAGTTTGTTTGGGTTTGGAACATAGTACAAGAAAAATAACAGGACTTGCAATGTGCTTTCCATAATTCCTTTGCTTTTCATAAAACCCACTGGCCCCTCCCCCAATGCTCCATCATCCCCCTCAGAAGCTTTCCAGCTTGAGTGTCAAGCATGCCCTTCTTACATAACATGAAATCCACCAATTAAGGTAAAGCAAGAGGAAGGAGATTTTCTAAGGATTTACTGTTGACCCAATCTCATGTATGCTTTTTATTATGCTACCAACTTCATGATATCCAAACACCCCCTGGAAAGAAGCTGACATAGCCCTCCGAGGGAGTTATTTGAGACTTCATGAATCTCAGTATTGAGTTGTCTTATCCGAGCCCCAAAGCAGCTATATTAGAGTATAAGAACTTCAGTCCAACTCAAGACAGTTAGGTTCTGACAGGGTTGATTTCAGCCCTATTCTGCTTTTCAAGACTTTGCCCATCTTTTCTACCCAGGTACTGTGGTTGATATTTAGTGATAACAGGATCGAAGTCCTAAGAGGTTGAAAAATAACACAGTCATCTTCCTGGGCCACAAGATGCTTTTAAGACATTTTTCCTGGGATTTCCAGGCTATGTTCCCTTCCTGCTCAGCAGACACAGCACCTTCAAGAAGAGAAGGCACTCATTTCACAGAAGAGGACAAAATTAGGAAGGTGGGGAGAGAGAACTGTAGAACCTCTGCTTTAGAAGCTATGGAACAACATTTTTTTTCTTCCACTTTGTTTTTCCAGTTGCTAAGGGAGTTATAGTGACCACACCTGCTTAATCTTCTGGACAGTCTATTTTCAATGTTCTCTTCAGTTATCCACCTTCAAACATGATATTTGTCAAATCATGTCCTCATTTTTAGTTCAGAAAAATGTGGACATTATAATATTTCTACAGTTTATAATGCCTTATTCAGAGGTTCCCTAAGACCTCACCAAACCTCATTATTTCTTTCCTTCATTCCTATGCCACAGCTTAGTTAGTTAAATATGCATCACATTCAACCAATAATAGTATAAAAATGCCTAGGTTAGTTCACCCACTACTGAATGGTTAAACACATGTGGTCTATACATACAACATAGTATTAAGCCTTAAAAAGGAATGAAATTCTGATACATGCTTCAATATGGATGAACCTTAAACATTATGGTAAGTGAAATAAGCCAGACACAAAGGACAAATATTGTATGATTTCATCTATATGAGGTACCTATGCTAGGAAAAGTCACAGAAACAGAAAGTAGAATAAAGGTTACCAGGGAGTGAGGAAGTAGAGAAGAAGTGAGAGGTTGCTGTTTAATGAGTACAGAGTCTCCATTTGGGTTGATGAAAAAGTTCTGGAAATGGATAGTGATGATGGTTGCATAACACTGTGAATATACTTAATGCCACTGAATTGTATACATTAAAAAAACAGTCAATTATATTCTATCACAATAAGAAAACAAAGTTTTGGGCTGCTGGTTTGCAGACCCTTATTACTGGCAAGAAAGCCTCATATGCACATTCTTTGGAGTAAAGAAATACATTACGGCTGCTACCAAGTAGGTGGCAACACTCATAATAGAAAATTGTGGTGCATAGAACCTTACTCAAATGAAGGACATTTTGGACACAGCATCTGTTTTTAAGAGCAGGACTGGGTAACTCTTCATTGCCTTCTTCCATCAGGAACTTCCTAATGAGGTTTCCTGCGCTCTGGATAGGAACTGAGATCAGGAAATTTGTAAAGCCTGTCTTAGGTCTGCTTATCCAACCTGCAGCATGAAAGAGGTTAGCCATGAAGAAAGGTCTGCCTTCATTTCTTAGCACTTGAGCTCAGGAAGCACCGGAACTAGAGCTCTATTTACCCTTTCACACAGTAACCAGCCCACTAGTAAATGGGACCAATGAAGGGCATGGTACTGAGCAATCTGATGCCACCCTCCTGTCCAGGAGTGTGAGGGGATCAGATGAAATTACTAGAGAAGGGTATGACAGAGGGGCAAAGAAGCAGGGGAGAAAGATTTTTGCTCCTGTCTCCAACATAGCTCACTTGCTGCCCAGAGTCCTTTCTCTTCTTCATCAGTGCCTTTTCATACCTTTTAGGGTACTGATGATATAAGCCCCAAATTCAGTGGAATGTTCCTGTGTTTTGGGGAAAGTATAGAGAATCTGGAGATGAAGTGCCACCAAGAGAAAGAGGGTAATCACTATTCATGAGAATCAGAGCCAAATTGTAGCACCGCAGAGTAAAACCTGTGAGGAACATACATTCAGGTAGAAATGCTTCTAACAGAAAATTGTGGTTCTGGGAACTTTACTCACATGAGGTATATTTTGTACAGAGCATTTCTTATCATTTTGCCTTCTGAAAGCCAGAAGCAAAAAATAGTTTAAAATAAAGAACCTCATCCTGGAAGTCTGTCCTTTGACTTGGAAAAGTGGTAGGAAAGTGGGAAAGAAAGGCTACCCAACTAAGTGTCAGGGGGCCGGACACTTTTGCCTCCAGGTCAGTCATGTCTGCTTTACGCCTCAAATTCCCCATTGGACAAATGAAGGACTGGTCTAGAGTAGTGATGTAAACTGGGGTGTGCTCTGGAATGTTTTCTAAAAAGCATTTATGTGTGGGTTCTCCTCCCCACTTTGTGATTCAGACTCTGTATGTGCGTGTTGGGGGAGGACAGCAGGAAGTGGAGAGTTGGGAGGGTGGTGCACACACATAGATGTTGAAAACAATTTCTCTGGTGATTCACCATGCATCCGTGGTTAGCATCTACTGATCAAGATTATAGCTAAGGTCACTTTCAGTTCTAATATTCTTAAGATTTTATAAAAACAAAGACTGACTACCTACTAAGGCCATTAAATGTGGTTTTTATAAGGATCACATGAGAAAATAATGCATATGGATGTCCTAGAATATGGTACTATACAAATGTAAGCACTTATTAGGGTTCCCATAATTCTGTGCATTATTCAAGTAGTTCATCAAATATTAAGCATACCCTCTTAGATTAGAATTCTGCAATGATAAGTCCAGGGAATAGGATCTACACTTGGCACTTTTGCCTGAGTTTCTTTTAGGAAGAACATTTGCCAGTGTAATAATATCCCTGCTTGTTTTCTGATAATGTGAATACATGCAAGTCAAAAGAGGATAGCCCTAGATATATACCCATTTTCCAGCAAAGCTAAGCCATGGAAAACCCGGATCTACCTAAAATCTACCCATTTTTCTCAGTTCAGATGCTGTGTGCCCTGAAAGCTTCTTTTTTTTTTTTTTTTTATCCTGAAAGTTTCTAGTCTTACTGAAGAGATGGGGGTTGTTTTATTGTCACTACCCTATTCCCAGAAGCTGATAGCCATCCTCATGCCCTGGCCTCTAGAATGACTCTTAAAGTAGAGTTGGTTAGTATGCTACAAAGGAGAGAAGTCTTTGCCTAGAAACCTTCATTTCCATTGAGCTAATGAGAGTGCTGTCACCTAAATTTTCATTGTTTTAAGAGCAAGTGGAGGCTGACAGTTTCCTTTCAAGCTTGAATGATGAAGAGAAAACATCCCACAGCCTCATCTGGCTGGCTTGCTGCGAGGTAATGAGCCCTGTGCAGCACCCATCTCTGCTAGACTGGGATGACCTTATGTCTGGTAATGCATCAGGGAAGAGTGAAAAACGCACTGCGGGTCCCGCCAACAATTCCCCCAGGACGTGCTGAATGTGCCAAACAGTTTAGTAAATAGATCTCGAGTTACCGTGTTGAAACCTATTCCAACGTATTGCAACACAGAATGTCTCAATCCAAAGGTCATGCTTCACTTTGCAAAGACCCTGTGTGAAGGGGTCCAGGCGGTGGTTTGTGGGGGGGTTGTGAATGGAGGTGAGGGTCAGGAGATAAAATATTCGTAGCATTAAAAATAAATTTCAAAACCTTCCCTGGCTAATTGCATTTTATTCCCAGTCAAGCAGGGGATTTCATTTGCTGTCGGTCTTTGTTTCAAGACTTGCTGGAGTTTTTTGGGAGAAGATGACAGCACGATGTGGTGTGAGAAGGGGTAGATGGAGCTGGGCAGTGTCCTACAAAGGCAAGGAGAGCATATATCACTGATGGGGTAAGGCCAGGATGGAGTTCAAAGGGCTCAACTTTCCTGATCTCTTCTCTTTCCTTTCCTCCCCTCTTCCTCCCTCCCTCCCTCCCTTCCTTCCTTCCTTTTTAAATTGGCTGTTTATTTTTCCTTCCCTGACTTCTTGCTTTCTTAGCTTTTGTAGTCCTTTGGAGGACGAATAAAAGAGGACTTAGAGCTATGAATATTGCTTAAAATAGTTGCTGGACATTGCTTGGGTGCAGAGAAGAGTAAACGGATTGAAAAAAATTTGGTTAAGTGTCCAACTTTGGCTCAGGTCATGATATTATGGTTTGTGGGTTCGAGCCCTGTGTTGGGCTCTGTGCTGATAGCTCAGAGCTTGGAGCCTGCTTTGGATTCTGTGTTTCCCTCTCTCTCTGCCCCTCCCCCAGTCACCCTCTCTCTTTCCCTGTCTCTCTCAAAAATAAACAAACATTTGGGGCGCCTGGGTGGCTCAGTCGGTTGGGCGGCCAACTTCGGCTCAGGTCATGATCTCACGGCCCGTGAGTTCGAGCCCTGCGTCGGGCTCTGTGCTGAACGCTCAGAGCCTGGAGCCTGTTTCAGATTCTGTGTCTCCCTCTCTCTGACCCTCCCCCGTTCATGCTCTGTCTCTCTCTGTCTCAAAAATAAATAAATGTTAAAAAAATAAATAAATAAATAGATAAATAAATAAACATTTAAAAAAAAAAATTTGGATCAAATCTGGCTTTGCAAGTACAGGTAACCAGTGGCTGCCTCCATAGTGTGGTTTGAAAAATGCCTGGAGAAGGGACATCATGCTTCCACCATTATCGGCTTAAATACTGAAGATCCTAAACAAAGTATTTACTTTGATTCGATGGATACCTGGTGTTCAGCTATTATGTTCCTAGCGATGTATGGTATCGAAAAGTTAATACTTAACTCCAAAGAGCTTACTCCCTTTTGAGTGATGGACATATGCCCCACTACCCCTACATGTGCTTACATTGCTTGTTCCTGCTTTCAAATTATAATGTCTCTTTCATACTTTCTCTTTTGCTCTCCTTCCTACTGCCATTAAACTTGAAATCTCCAGAGCATGCATTTTACACAGAGTGCTAAGCATAGTTCAACAGATATCCCTGAAATCAATAGTGAAAACAGAAAGAAAAACCTGCTACTTTCCAATGTTTGTTAGTGCAAAAGCCTGAGAAACCATGATGTATTCTGGCGGTGGGAGGTGAAAAGGGGTCAGGCTATATACTGGTGTTTGGAACTTGTCTTGGCAAAAAAAGTCCATGAAGATGAGAACCTTAATTTATTTGAGTGGCTGCATAGCAACAACAGTCTGAAGAAGGAAGTACCCCACTGCTGTGGGGGCATCCTCAATCCTCAGAACATACTGACTCAATGACATTAGGTTGAATCTTAATAAATTGGTGATATTTGACTGTTTTTGACCTACAAAAATGACAATTTTCTAGGGTTCAATCTAATACAAAGCAGAATTTGAAAAAGCCCATAATGGAAGCAAACAAAATCAGAAGAATGAGAGAGAAATGTATGGTTAGATTTAGGAATCTGTACTTCTTAAACCTCTATTTCTTTCTGGTTATAGACTGAAAATAGATCCCCAAATTCTTATGTTAAAACCTCATCCCCAATGTAATGATATTAAGAGGTGGGGTCCTTGGGAGGTAATTAAATCATAAAGGTGGAGCCTCCTCAATGGGATTAGTACCTTTATAAAAGACACCTCAGACAGCTCCTTCCACCATGTGAGAACACAGTAAAAAGATAGCTGTCTATGAACCAGGGAGAAGGCTCTCATGAGACACTGAATCTGTCAGTGTCTTGATCTTGGACTATCCAGTCTCCAAAACCATGAGAAAATAATTTCTGTCATTTACAAGCCACCCAATCTGTTTTGTTACAACAGCCCAAATGGACAAGCACACCTCTCTTCTTCCCTTTGGCCTTCTCAAACTTATTACATACTTATGGGAAAATGCTTTAAGGGGGGATATGGCAGCTGGCTGACAGCAAGTCTCCAAAGGGTGATGGTTAACACAAGGGGTGGCTTCTTGGAAGAGGCCTGACATAAAAAACAGGGAGAAATAATCAGGAAGTTGAGTGGACATCAGAAAATAGCAAAATTTGTTGTTCTGAAATTCTGTTAACAGTTCACTAAGGTTATTGTTCCAACAGTCACAAAATGTTTGCATTAGCTAGAATGCATTAAGGAATATATACAGTATTTATGCAGCAAAATCACAGCTTGGTTTCCATCACAATTTGTTTACCCTATAAAAATAGTCTTACGAGGTCCACAAGTTCTGAATTACACACCTCAAGACCACTCTACATTAAGATGCAGCCAGGTGGTGTTTTTATTTGTTTGTTCTGCATTTATGTTAAGCAGGATCAAAAGAAAATTGACTCAACTTGGCATTCATCCCTTTTGTCTAATTTTGTGTTTCAAAAGAATTATTAGAAAAAAGTCTGTGATCTCCAATTTATCAGTTCAAGCATTGGGGATAGATAACTGGTTATGTTGGATGATTTTTAAGGTTCCTTCCAACTCTAGGATCTTCAGATTCTCTGATGTAGTAGAAAAAGCACTAAGCTGGGAGTCAGGGTTCCAAACTAACCATGCAAACAAATAGCTGTGTGAGCTTGAAAAGGAGACAAGACTCTTTTGTTCATCCACAATGGGAGAGGATTAGACCAGATATTGCATTGTTCAACCCAATATTCCCAGGAAGGCTGAAAATGAAAGAGAAAACTTTCCTAATTGCAAATGGGAAAAGAGAAGGAGGTAGATCAGAAAATGACATTTTCTGACCTGAAGTGTTATGAATCTACCTGAAAGGTCAAACAAATGCATAACATTTATCAGATTGATGGTGTTCACTTGGATGGGAAATTCCATGTCATAAAATGTTACCAAAGTTCCAGTCTACCTTTCCATGTGTATTGATATCTTTAGCTAATTGTCAATAGGTCTGCCCTTGGAAATGTTTAAGCCCTCAATTAGTGTTTGCTATTATTCCTCACTTGGAAATAAGAGCTGACATTCTGAGTTGACAGTCTTTCCAAATGGCCAGAAGCTCTAATGGTCAGGTTCTAACCAACCAACCTAACATATATCTAGCACTAAATTATGTAATTTGTCCTATCTACAAGTGCAAAGTGTGACTATCCCAACAAGGAGGACATTTTTGCAGCTGGATAAAATTAATAAGATAAAAAATTTCCCATTTAGTCCTACCTTGAGCTGCTCCAGAATAAGTCCTGGAGAAAAGACTGTTGTATATTTTAGAATTAACATCATATTAACTTTATTTTAAATATGTGTTCCTCCATCAAAAACATCACCAATAGATGTGAATGACACTCCTTACCCCATCTTGTTTCTCTACCACTATGTCCCCACCTCATCCTTAACCATAAAACAAACCAAACAAAGCAAAAAGTCAGACTTGCTAAGTTTTCAATTACTCCATTCACAGGGCATTATAGAATCAACCAGAGAGAACATGCTGGAACCTCCCCACCTTCCTGTTGCCTAGTGCCCTTCGGGAGTCTCTCCAAATGTCCCTCTTCTCTTTGCAGCAGCTCTAAAAATAGAGGATGGCTGCTCAGTACAGGTGCTGTTTGTGAAAATGTTCTTCTTGCATTTAGCCTGCCTGGCTTAGTGATTAAGGCTCTGCAGACACTCAGCATCCCCTGGACTCTGCTGTGTCAGCTCTTCTTTATAATGGTGAGGGAGCTGGAGGGTAATTCTGGGACTGCTGTTTATAGGGACTCTCTTTCTCCTTCAGAACACAGAGCAGGCTTTCTTCCTTTCTCATCCCACCATCAAGAGCTTCATGCTCCACAACAGCCTGGAGGGAATCTCAAGATGAGTCTGCAACTACAGTGCACCCCAGAATGAACTAGCTTTTTCAAACGCAACTACTTTCTACAAAGAACTGGCATACATGGTGGGGGATAAAAAATCAGGAGACTAAAAGTATAGCTGGCACCTTTTGGACCTTACAATAATTATATCCATAAGATCATAAGATGATATCTCACGATGGAAGTGAGGGTCCTGGGGTTGTTGAACCTTAGCATGCTTCACAATCTTACCTGGTAAGTTTGTTTCAAGTGCTGTTTTTCATGCCCACTCCTTAATACTCTGATTCAGCAGGTCTTGGGGAAGCCTAGGGATCTGCCTTTCTAGACATGCATCCAGATGATGTGGATATACTTGGTCCTCAGACTAAACAGTGAGAACCACTTCTCTGAATAATTCTCTTATGTAAAGATGAGGAAAGTAAGACCCAGAACATGGAAGCAATACTTTAACTAGGGCTTCAGCTAGAACTCTGGTTTGCTGTCTTCTTGTCTAGAATTCTTTCCATATGAAATCATATGGTTTCCACATGTTCAAGCCCATGAACACTGGTGATGCAATATTCATGCAGATGCTGTTGAGGTCAAAGTTTAAAAGGCACTTTCGAATGAGAAGGAAGCTTTCTCTTCTGGCAGTGCATGGGGAGTATAGCCATATGTCCTGACCACTGAGTTTTGGTGGTTCCTTGGACCAGCCATTACACCTTTCCAAGCCTTATATTTCAAAACTAGTATAAGAAACCAACCACCCTTTCTTACCTTATGATAGCAATTGATGTGGCATGGCTGAAAGTACTTGAGCTGTGTCCTTAACTGGGACTCAGCTGAAAGTCTGGATCCCTCCCATGATCTCTGCCAGGCTCAAAGGGTCCAATGCCAGGATCACTGGACCACAAGTCAGGGTAAGCCTGATGCACTGCCAGAGATCAGTAGCCCTGGTTTGTGACTGACAGGGAAGTAGGAAGACACTTTTTCCAAAAAACACAGACCATCATGACTATGGGAGATTTCTCCACCAGGGAGTCCTGTCTTTGGAGAATAAGCTCCTCTGGGTTTTCTTTCTTACCACCCCATGTGAATAGGTTTGTGTTCTGTGACTTGTGGGTACATGGGAATTCTTGGCCTTACCTTGAGGAAGGGATCCTGTATATAAGGGCCAAAGGGTACAAATCTTTAAATTTAAACCTCTTAGAAACTGAAAACTATAACACATATTAGAAATCCTCTAGATCAAACTATCCTACTTACCCCACAGAGCAATGAAATAAGAGATAAGCAAATATATAAGTTTCATATAAAGGGCTGAACTTGTGGAAACAATTTTTAATATTTTTGTAACAATTAGTGAACAGACTAGAAAGGTAGTCTAGAAAACCTCAACTAGAAAAAAAAAGGGTGAGGCATAGAAGTAGCACTTGCAACTAGGAAACTAGGCCAGTTGGGTGAATTTGCCTGAGGTCTCATAGCATTTTAATAGCAGACTCTAGTTTCTAACTCTTGGGAATAAAGCTTTTTCTAAGACATCAGATTTCCCAGTTTTGAAGAATATCAAACCTACCATAGGACAAAGTATTTTTCTCTTCTCTCCTTGTATATAAAAGGAAAGAGCACATTAATTGCTAATGTTGTTTGTACTAGGACAAAGGTGAGAACCCAGAACTTCTGGAAAAATTACGTATTTGATTGAAGTTATTTAACTACAACTACTACCTCAGCACAGTGATTGAGTTAAGCACAGTTTGATGATGTTGGGACTCTGGGCAATTGCAGATCAAGTGTGCCTTGCAGGGGACCTGGACTAAGAGAATAAGGTGTTTATTGGGATAAGGTGTCTGACTCAGACAAAGTCTACAATTGGTTTTCAAAATCCCAGATGGACTCATTCATTTACTCAATATGTATTAATTGAGCAGCTCCTAGGTGTCAGACATATGCCAGGCATTAGTGATTGGCTGATGGACAGGATGGTCATGGGCCCAGTTCTCCTGATACTGTAGCTTATAAATGGTGCACACAAATAAACAGTCTTCATCATACTATGTGTGTGAGCAGGGTAATGTGAAGGTACAGAGAATGTATATCGAACCAAGCCTGGGAGGTGGAGAAGAGGTCAGAGAGGTTTTCCCACAAGAACTGTTATGTGCCAACACTGTGCTAGGTACTAGAAAGGTAACAGACACTGTCTTCAGGTGGTTTCCTGTCTAGAAGGGAAGACAGATCTGCATAACTGGGTGATAAACTCTGTGACAGGAGTGGGGGAGAACTCCTGTGCCAGGGAAAAACCAAAGAGGAGGATGTAGGTCAACGATCATCAAGAAGACCATCTTTGAGCTGAACCTCAAAGCATGGTAAGGAATTTTCCAGGTGCAAGGAGATGATTGGAGTAATAAAGAGGTCATAAAGAGGAGGCGAAGCACATGGAAAGACTATAGGTAAGGGTCAGAACTGGGTAGAATAAGAGGAGTGAGAGGTCTTCTCCTATATGGAAGCCAGCTTGGGGCTTCCTTGGCACAAGTGAGGAGTGTGTGCGGTGATAACAATGCAGTATCCATGTACTGTAACTTGGATTCAGGTTCTCCAATTCCCCTGACATCATCCTCATTGCAATGTACTCAAGTGTGGCTCAACATCTG
Source organism: Panthera uncia (assembly GCF_023721935.1). Classification (NCBI taxonomy): domain Eukaryota; kingdom Metazoa; phylum Chordata; class Mammalia; order Carnivora; family Felidae; genus Panthera; species Panthera uncia. The sequence continues at coordinate 28,272,587 of NW_026057586.1, forward strand.
GCTGTGCATTTGGCCTTTCCTGAGACTCCAGAAGACCTTGCAAGCAAGCATGCTGACTGGTATTAAGTGATACCTATAGCCTGTGGAGGATCTGCCCAGGAACCAGGAGCACAAGGTATGGGGCCACAATGTAAATCATGGACTGTAGGTGAACAGAGTCAAATCTGGGCCATTTACAGCTTGTGGTACTCTCCCTTCCATCCTAGGTACCCAGATACTCAGAGAAGCCCTCTCAGAGGTTCTCCAGGGCTGGTGTTTCCTCAGAACAGTCTCATTTCCCCAATATACCTTAAGGTAAAGCAGTTGGAAGAATGGAAAAGGTGTAGTGGTTGTCACTACAGACCCTCAGGATGATATGAGAAGACATGCATGAAAGACTCAGTGTTCTCCTAGGCTTGTAATGGGCTCCCTAAATTGTTGTATGTCCCCATCTATCTCCTTGGGCCCTAAAGGGTAGTAATCAATTATTCTCTAACCAAATAAGGTATTTGTGACTAAAATTGGTTTAATCGTTTTCCATCTTAAGGGACTTCTGAAGCCACCATGATTTAACTCCAAGGAATAACTCTGTAACCAGCTGGTTGATCAGTAAACAGCAAGGAAACCCAATTTTGTACCAAGAGGCCTGTTTTAGATATCTTAGTGTCTACACTAAAAGCTGGCTTCTCCCCTGTCATCGGAGCAGTGAATCTCAAGGTTTGGCCTTGGGGTAGGACTTGTATCTGAATCACTTAGAGTCTGCCATGCTATTTCTCACCACTTTGAAACTGCCCCTTGTTACAGGGCATCATGGGTGGTTAGCACCAGAGCTTGTCATAGTTCTAAGGTGGGGCAAGACCACTATGGGAGGCTGTGCAGGTGGCCAATGAGGTCACTTGAGGAAGGGAAAAGAATCCCAGCTTAGTTCCATACTTTAAACTTAGAGCAGTAAGAGGAGCATGGATCAAAGGCCAAAAATGTATTCCATACACCAATATGTCTTTGCCCTGCACATAAGGAGACACTGTCCAGGATCTAAAGGCCTTTCTTAAAAATTATACCTCTCATCTATGGAGAATTTTCCCATGGTCCAACTCACTTGGGTAGCAAAATCGTCATCAGCTCTGAGCCTGTGCCCATTCCTTCCAGCTGAAGCCTGTCACTCAGGAGGTCAGTGGGCTGGGACAAATGATCCGGTGTTTGCAAAGGCAGCCCAAACCTGAACCTTCCCTCTCAGGGACAGAGAGGGGGCAAACTGCTTTCCCTAAATATTTCTGGCCGGTTCTCTCCAGTACCAGGCAGGATCCCAAGCCTGCCCACGATGTGTCTATCCCTCCAGTCTTTGTTGCCACCTCCTCTGTGCTCAGAGCCAGCTGCCTCCCACTCCTGGAAGCCTGCCAGCATCACCCTCCAAAGAGGCGCGTCTCAATCAAGTTATTTATTCACCTAATCAAAAAGGAAATAATGTATACAATTTACAGTCTTCCCAGGTCCTAGCTCCCACGAAGACTGGGGAGGGGGAGCTACGAAAGAAAGCAGAACTCTCCAGGTGGGGCTCTGACAGCCCCCAGTAACCCCCTGTTTGGGGAGATGAGCCATGAGCCCCACTGTCCAAGTGGTCCAGAAGCCCCTGCCATGATCAAAAGGAGAAAATGGACAAAAAAAGAGGCCAAGCTCTGACTGAAGCTGTGGATAATGTCATAAAAACAGACCAGGGATACAGACAGAAGGGGAGGCATCTGCTAAGCTCAGGGCATTCAGAATGTGGGGCCCGGGGGCTCAAGAACCCCAAAAAGCATGGCAAAAGCTGAAAGCACACACTGGCTGCCTTCGTTAGGTGTGTTCCTTTAAAGCTCCATGTTTCTTTCTGCTTCGAGCTGTGACCAGAAATCACCCCTTTACCAGATCCCAATCTCCTTACATTCTGCCAGCTCTTGTTCATCTTCCAAATTTCAGCTAAAATAACACTTTTGAAGGTAGGCTTTCTCTGGTCTTCCCATCTAAAAACAGTCCCCTGGCTATTATCTCTCATAGCTTATAAATCTTTCTCTCCCTAACATTTCATATGGTACAAATTATACAGCCATTTGCAAACTTATTTGTTTAAGGACTAACTCCCTCAGTGGATTATAAGCTTCAATGGAGCAGAGACAGTTCTCTTAAGATCTTGAGGAGCTTAGTACCATGCCTGATGGTACATACTAGATGCTCAATAAACATCATTTGTTATGGTGTAATGTGTTCTGTATTTTAACCATTTATTCGTTTATTTATTTTAATATTTATTTATTTTTGAGAGAGACAGAGACAGAGCATGAGTGGGGGAGGGGGAGAGAGAGAGAGGGAGACAGAATCCAAAACAGGATCCAGCCTGTCAACACAGAGCCTGATGTGGGGCTTGAACTCATGAACTGTGAAATCATGACCTGAGCCAAAGTCAGTCGCTTAACTGACTGAGCCTCCCAGGTGCCCCTTAACTACCTATTTAAATACTTTATCTGTATATCCAGATTTCAAGTTCCTTGAACAAAAGGGGATGTGGATCTCATAATACTTTATGCTCCCAATGAACCTAGCAAGTTCAGTTTTAATCTATATGGTCTTAATACAAAAAAAAAAAAAGAAAAAAAAAAAAAAAAGTTCTGCACATGGTCAGGGCTGGATGAGGCACTAGAATGCAGTGGTTCAGAGCTCAGACTTTGGGATTGGCCGAACCCAGGTTCAGATTCCTCAGCTTCTTTGAGTCTCTGTCCTCCCATCAGTTAACATAATGCTTCACTTCATAGGTTTGTTGTGAACATAAATGAAGAAACCATGACTAACACAGGGCCTAGAGTCAGCATTCTTCAAATGGGAGCTCTCTCTAGCTAGCTTTTGGGAAAACATATGGATCGGTGTTGGCTATTTGGAGCTACCTTCATGGAGCAGAGGCCTCAACTTGGTTCTAGAAGGATGGAGAAGGTTTGTGAGTTGAAGGTGAAGGAAAAGAAGCTCTGCCCATGGAAGCACAGCACAGGAATGAGTCATCCAGGTCATGCATAGAAGTTGGTGACTTCACAGGGCAAAACACATGGAATACTGCTGTATTCTTCTTGGCTCCTCAACTCAAAATTCTCACACTTGGAAATTTTCAAAGGTCCAGGGAGCTCCAAGCATCATGAAGGGTTTAGAATGCAGGCCCTCTCCGCTCTAGAAATCCCTAAGGAAAAGACGACGTTGCACGGGGGTCCTCAGAAGCACTCAAGCACTTTCTTTGCAACACCACCACCAATCCAGTTCCACATGTTAGAAGATTTTAAATACCAGACTGGCTGATTCATTCAGTGAAATGACCAGCTGTGTGGCTTGGGCAAGACACTGCACCTTCCCTGTTGGATTATCTGATATCTGCATCCTTCTTCCTCTAACCTTCCCTTCCCTCTGCCTGTCCTCTGTGGCACTGCAGCAGCAGGAAGCCTCCTGATGGCTGTCATTTACTCGGCCCATATAGGTTCCCCTGCTTCTAGAAGCTTTCCCTGATTTCTCCTCCCTGCAGCAAACAAGATACTGTTCCTCTTATTGCCAGGCAGCTAGTGATGCACTTCCTGGGGTCCCCTCTTGCATGATTCTCCTCTTGCATCCTAAATCCAGCCCAGCATTTATAGGCTCTCACCTTTTCTCAAATTCTAGCCTATCTAGTCCATACGACTTGGTAACAGCTTCCAAAAGCTAATATGAAATTTCCTTCTGGGGATTCTCACTGTATCTTCTCCTGGAGTCTGTGATGCACCAGAGGGTAGGGACAGCATCTTACTCATCTCTGTGCCCAAGTTCTACTCCCTCCTGCTGAAACTCCAGCCTGGTGTCTTGTATGCAGTAGGTGCTCCACAACTATGGCTGCTTTACTGAGAGTATTCATTTCTCCTAGATTCCCAGTTCATAATTGTAGCATTGTGGAAACATGCTTCTTCTTTTATCTTCAGGTTACGCAGCCCCACCTTGTACTATCACCAAATGTGCTTTTTCTCTGCCATTGCCAATTGTCAGTGGAGCAAGGCTGTCAGGTCAAATAGCCTTTATTTCATGGAGGAATTGATGTGTGTAGGGGAGACAGGAGAGGATCTTAAACCCAGAGACCTGAGGCCACATTCCAGCTGTGCGACCTTGGGTAAATCCCTCAACCCTTCATTGTCCTACTGTCCTCACCTATTGTTTAGGAATGGTTAGCACAGTGCTTTACCAACAGCAGGATGCTGCTTCAATGTCAAGTTGCATTATATAATTAATATCCCTACTTACAGGGATTGTGGCCTCCTGGAGGATAGGCACAATCTTTGTATCTTCAGTATTTGGTATAGTAGCCAGCCCAAGGCAAGGCCTTAATGACTATTTATGGAGGCCCCACTGAGAGCATATACAGCAGTGTCTCTTAGACCAGAGTCAGGTGGCTCTACCCTATGCTTTAATAAATTAAAATAAGACTGGTGATCTTGCTTTTCCTTGGAAAGAAACAGCAGTCATCCCTAGGACCAAAGAAAGGGACCAAAGCAAAGATTTGTTTTGCTCCACTTTGTTTTTTTGTCCTCTGTAGCCTTGAAAGATATAGCCACAACTTGCCTCTCCCATTGGACTCTTGGTAGTTTAGCACACATTCAAGATATACTCTGTATTGGACCTGAGCTGGTCACTGGTAAGACAGTGACAAACAAGGCAAGTTTTCTGCCATCACAAGGATTTGCATCAATGACTTTGGTTCTTCTGCTCTTCTCCTTATTAAGAGGGAGCCTCAGACATTTCCAAATACTGGAATTCCCTTATTAGATTTTTAATAATAAAAGCAGGACAGATGGTAAGTGAAGGCAAGGGAATAACAGCTCTCCTTTCTGAGAGGACAGGAATATCTGGGTTCACATACATGCACATACAAATAATCTTAATATAAAATCACAGCAGAAATTTAGAATATTCCAAATAATGACACTAATAATAGCTAATGTTTACTGAACACTTTCTGCCAGGCATTGTTCTAAGCACTTTACATGTATTAACTAGTTTGGTACTCATAATCTTGTTAGGAAGAGTGTGCTATTGTTATCTGCATTTTACAAATGAGGAAACTGAGACACTGAAAGGCATGAGTAGCTCATGTAATATTATCTAGCTAGAGCAAGGATATGAACTTAGGCAGTCTGGCTCTGGGTTCCTGCTCACAAGTTAGCAATCAAGAAGGTAACTGGGTTTACTTTATATAGACTTGTTGAGAAATGGTGTAGCAGAGAGTAGTAGAAGGGTGGTGATGTCCTGGAGTTCTAGGCCCTAGTCAAGCTACCGACTGCCCCTCTGACCCTAAGCCAGTCACTTCTCTTGGGCTTCCATGCCTTCGGCCACAGAGAAAGGTGGTAGTCGCTTAGTGCCAAGTTCCACCTCTGCATCCTCAAAAAGCTGCCTTTGTTGCCCTCAACAGAGAAGAATCCACTTAGCTCATCAAATTAATCCATTTAGTGTGGATTAGGTAGTTCTCTCTTTCCCCGGAAGAAAACAGCTCCACAGGAGGCCAGGGGTATCACCAAGCCAGAGAGCGTAAAGCCAGTTGCCTGGCACTAGCAGGTACCCATTTGTCTTGGAAGAAAGGTCTGGGCACCAGTCCTGGGCATAGTGGGGAGAGTACCATGCATGTCCTTGGTCAGCATCACTGCCCAAGTGAACCGGCTTTCCTGTGACTTTGGTCTTGGAGCAAAAACCCCACACCTGCAGTCAGCAAATATCGCACCCCTCTATGGTCTGCAAATTCCAGGATGAGAAGCTGGGGTGGTGGTGGGGTGAGGCCTGAGAAGGAGCCCAAGCTTTCTCTTTGGCTAAGTAGACTGGAAAACGTGAAATTAACACACATTGTTTATTTCACGCTCTCAGCCTTGCCTGCACAATAGCACAAATTAAATTCTGCACTAACCAGACGAGCAATTAGCCCACAGCGAAGATCGGGCTTTCAGCTGATTGCTGAGGCATTCCATTCACACTATTTATGAAGGGAACAAACTTACTGAAAATATTTTTGTAGCAATAATTTTTTCTGATACACATTTTCCCCCAATTTGCTGCATTACCCCACACTTCCTGGTATTTGAGATGATTTGGCTAGGTTTTCTGAAGAGCAGTATGTAGTTCATCAAAGAGAAATTCATCTTGGGTCAATACCCAGTAATTAGCATCATTTTCATTGAAAATGAAGCTGCTGTCATTTTGGGAAAAGCAGAGGTTTTTTTTTCCCCCCCAGTCTGAAGGTAGCCTGCAGTAGGATCAGAGATCTTGCTGCATCAAAGACCAAGCGTTCTAAATCGTAGTTTATTGTCTCTCATACTTCCTGATTTCCATCTCCTACCAGTAAAAATAATAAGACCTAACATTTACTGCAGACATATTGTGAGAAAACCACTGCTCTAAGCATTGTTTATATAGTAATCACCCAATGAGAGGTGCTGTCATTGTTTTCACTTCATAAATGAACCCAGTGAAGCGTGGAAAGGTTACATAGCTTGCCTATCCACAGCCACGCAGCTTGTAAGTGATGGAGTAGGGATTGGAACCAGAGCCCACGTGTTAACCACTGTGGTGGACTCAGCAGCATGAGGATTTTGTTACTCTTTATTCAAGTTCCCAACTTGAAGGCATCCATATCTCTTTTTAGATAGAGCTAACTGGTCTTCAGCATCAACGGTTTATTCAGTTTCTGTTTCCTCTTGGCCCAGCTCCTCCTTTCCCATGACCTGGCTTCTGAACAGTCTGCCACTCTCTCTCGACCTCAATTCTCTGGACCTTCCTAGTCCCTGCCAAGCACAAGTCCCAGATCAGTTCTGCTAAAATACTGCTTGTGATACTCCTTTGCTCACATGGTGAACTTTGGGAATGTTGTTAGGTTTATCAGAAACCTGGCTTAACAGCAGTGACTGTCAGTCAGATGTGCATGTACACCTGAATTACCCAGGAAGCTGTTCAATATTTCAGATGCGTGGGATTTGAATGTCCAGTGATGCAGCAAGACATTTGGGATTTTTGAAAAGCAATAGGCTTTAACTACCTTTACTTAAAAATTCTCAGATCCTATAATGGGACATAAGATAGTGGTTATAAGTCCAGACCGAGCAGCTATCCTGCATAGGCCCAAAGCCTAGCTCTACCACATAGCAACTGGAAGATTTGGGACAAGTCTCCTAACCTCTCTGTGCCCAGTTCCCTCATCTATAAAACAGACAAAAATATACCCACCTCATATGCAATTGTGAGAATTAAATGATATAAGGTATATACAGTGCCATATAAGTATGCCGATAGTATTACTGGATGATGATTCAGTTCCTTTGCTTGGCATTCAAGACTCCCCATCAGTTGGTTATGGTTTTTCACTTTAGCTTTTGGTACTACCATTCCCTACTACTGACTCCTTACCATATGTCTACTTCTACTCTAACATATATGTATACAAAGTCTTTTAACTTTCCTTATTCCAGCTTTCTTATGATAAATAAAATCCTTATACTTGCTATCTCATATCTCAGTACCTCTCAAGTGTCTGAAGCTGGCAGGTGCAGAGTAAAAATTTGTATACACTTGCACCTCTGGGCTTGTGAACTTTACCTTCTGGATCTAGTCAGTAGCCATTGCCCTGGGCTTCCCTAGGTCAATGTGTGGCTCCAAGGGAAACATCACCACCTTCTCTGTGCTATGTGCCTGTAAGCTCTTTCAATGGAACTGCTCTAGTAGACTCACTGGCATTCGCCTGCTGGATGCCTGGGCTTTCAATATTGCCTGAACTTCCCTGGCTAGCAGGTCTTCATATCCTTGTCCAGGCTGTCTGTATCTTCCTGTCACCACCAAGTCAGCAGGGCACATCTCTTGGAGCACATCTTCAAAGCTGGGTTGACTTTCTGTTTCTATTACTCTAACCCCAACGCCACTCTTTAGCCTCCATCTGGGCCACTGCTTGTGGTCTTCACTTGCTCTACCATTTAATGGCAGGTTCCTTGAGAGGATGGAGTGTGTCCACTTCCACAGAACCTTATGATCACATGTCTTGCTGTTATATAGACTGACACAGTGCACACTTCAATTACATCACCAAAAGCAGCATAAGTCCAAATTACAAACCCACTTTACCTGTACATTGCCTCCATCAGCATTAACAAATGCAAAAGGATTTCCTATGGATGTCGCATGGCACCTAGGATAGCTATTTTTTTACAAACCAATGCCTAGGCAATATTGACGAATGGCTGAGAGCAGCAGAGCAAATTCTATTCCTGGAGAAGCCTGCATTCCAGTTCAGACTGTGTGGCTTGGTCGAGGCACTTAATGTGAATAAAGTTTAGTTTTCTGCAGTCTACTATAAATTAGAAACAACAATATCTATTTCTGGCAAAACAGTGATGGTCTTGCTTATCAGACTGGCAAAGTATGATATTACTAAGTGTGGATGAAGAGGTAGCACCATGGAGTCCTTCAACCACTGCTAGTAGTGAGCATAAAATGCCAATTTGGAGAGCAATGTGTTCGTATCTGGTAAAGCTGCACATACTCCAGATGCACAAATTCTGTCACCTAGTATTTCAATTTCTAGAGAAACTTGGGCTCCAGGAGCCAAGTAGCATGTTTGTTGAAGCATTGTTGCAACAGCAAGATGGGAAAGAACCTACAATGTTCAGCAATAGTAGAATGAGTAAATATATAACATATTAATTAAAGGGAATATTACAGGACATAGAAAAACATGAACTATAGTCACATGTATCAATATGAATGAGTCTCAAAACCAAAATGTTAAATGAAGTAAAAAATCAGGATACCTACATTATGAACAGCATATATATGAAGTTTCATAAAACATGAAATTATACTATGTGTTGTAAAGGGATAGACACAAAAAAGAATGATATGTATGACATTTAGAATAGTGGTTACTTATGGATTAAAAGAAGGGAGATAAGGTGGGGGTCATTTTAGAAGGGTACGTAAGCTATATATCTGTAATGTTTTATTTCCTAAGTTGGGTAATAGCTATAAGGGGGTTCGTTAAGTTATTAATTATACTCTTTTGGTATGCCTTAGGTATTTCATTTTAAAATGAACAAAAAAAGGGGTGCCTGGGTGGCTCAGTTGATTAAGTGTCTGACTTCAGCTCAGGTTATGATTTCACGGTTCATGAGTTTGAGCCCTGTGTTGGGCTCTATACTGTCAGTTTAGAGCCTGGAGCCTGCTTCGGATTCTGTGTCTCCATCTCTCTGCCCCTCCCCAACTTGTGCTCTGTCTCCGCCTCTCTCAAAATGAAATAAACATTAAAAAAAAGAGAAAATGGGGGCACGTGGGTGGCTCATTCGGTTGGGTATCTGATTTCGGCTCAGGTCATGATCTCACAGTCTGTGAGTTCGAGCCCCTTGTGGGGCTCTGTGCTGACAGCTCAGAGCCTGGAGCTTGCTTCAGATTCTGTGTCTCCCTCTCATGCTCTGCTCCTCCCCCGTTCATGCTGTCTGTCTCTCTCTCAAGAATAAATAAAAACATTAAAAAAAATTTTTTTAAAAAGAGAAAATGTTATGTAAAATGAGCAAAAAAAATAAAAAGAAATGAAGAAAAAATAAAAAGCTCTGAGCATCATAAGCAAGTTTTGGGCTGCAGAGAAACGTATTGGGTTTCAGTGACTCTTCACTGGACAGTAGAGGAGTCAGGGATTTATGGTGAACACAACAGTTTGTTCACCTTGCAATCAGTTTCCTCATCAGTACAGCAGGGAACCCCAATGTCCTTGCTATTCACAGAGTGTTTGTGAAGATTACATGATATAATAACTCTTCCAGTGCTTTCTGAGAGTGATGGTCACCCATGGTAAGAGGATTCCTGAAGTCTAATAGGAAGAGAAAGATTAGGAAAGTGAGCACGATCAATGCCAAATCACCTAAAAGGTATTTGAAGGAATAGAGAAAACTCACTAGAATAAGGAAGCTTCCAGAATGACATGATCACAGTTTTGAAACTTTTGGACATCTACTCATGGCCGACATCTTACTCTGTGTAGGTCCAGAGGGTAGAACCTAGACATGTGAGCAAATTCTTCAGGGAGGAGAACTACACTGGCATATAGAGGGAGGGAGAACTTCCAATAAATTTCTCAACTGGATCAGGAATTTCTCACTGGGTAGGAATCTCCAAAACTTAGGTTGAATTCTACCTATCAGAAAAAAACAAAACAAAACAAAACAAAACACTTGGAGAACATAGAAGGGAGAAATAGATGACCTGTGGATCCCTTGCAAGTCTGAGTCCCTTGTTCAGTGGTCCCAAAATACTCTGAAATACCTCCTTGTGTGATCATGGTTATGGAAACCCTAAAATAACTGAGCCACTCAAATGACGTCAGGAACTGATAGGAAACAACAGATGGCCTCAGTGGCATTTTAAAGTGTTATGTTTTTGCTATGTTCAGAACAGGGGGAAAGAAAATTCTGAGTATAAATCATAAATATTAGCTTTACTTAACCAATTATTTTTATAATGAAGTTATTATTTGGCCATCTGGATAAAATCATACTGCAAGGGATGGCAAGGCAACCTGAGAAGAAGGGAGTGAGGCAGAACTAACAGCTCCAAGGACAATCAGCTCCCAGATTCCAGTATACAAGTATCCTCCTTCTTGGCAAACTGTGAATGAGGGAAGGAAAGCATATTACAGGAGAGGCAACCTCACAGGAGACAAAATGCATGGCAGCTACAAAGTATGTATAAGAGAATGGTTCAGGCAAGCTCTTCTAAATACTTTCCTTTTTCCACTTACTGATTCTCCAAATTTTACTATTCTAGAGACAGTATAAGAGTGGCAACTCTAGGGTCAAACTTCTTGGGTTGAAATCCCATCACTTAATAGGTGATAGTTACTAAGTTTGGGAAAGTTACTAAGTTTCTTTTAATTGGGAAAGTTACTAAGATTCTTTTAATCTTAATTTTTTTTATCTGCAAAATGGGGATTTCAGGTAGAAAAGTACACACACATGTGCACACCTACACACAGAGTTTACCAGGTGTAAGAACCCATTAAGTGTTGGCTTTCATAATTATCAGAGCCCGATTCTTCCAGCCTTCTCCAGTGTTATAAGTTTTCAACAACTGTCCTTATCTCAACATGAATGGCCAAATTATGTCCTTATCCTGACAATAGGATTTTATAGGAAGAAGAAGAGCATAAAGGGACAGACATGGCTATTGAAGGGATAAGAGCCAAAGTGGAAGACTGGAGGGAGTTCTGCCTCCTTTGGTGGCTTGAATATAGCTGAGGGCCAGCCCTTCTAAGAGAAACATGTTCTTCATTCCATAGCCATGTTGTTTACCTCTGAATTCTATGGGCTTCCCTGGTGGTCAGCACTTCCTGGATGGATTTTCTGGATGAAGATTCTGAAGCTCTCAAGAGAATGAAGTTTCCAGATCATCTGGGTGGCTCAGTTGGTTAAGCATCCAACTCTTGATTTTGGCTCAGGTCATGATCTCATGGTCTGTGGGTTTGAGCCCCACATCCAGTTCTGCACTGATCGTGTGGAGCCTGCCTGGGATTGTCTCTCTGCCTCTCTCTCTGCAATCCCTCCCCAGCTCATGTGTGCTTTCTCTCTCTCTCTCAAAATAAATAAACTTAATTTAAAGAGAGAGAGAGAGAGAGAGAGAGAGAGAGAGAGAGAGAGAGAAAGGTTTCAAAGAAGCAGAGGGAGAAATTGTTTCTGTTGCAACCAATGCCAAAATGAAGCTTCTGTATCCCAAAGTACAGACCATGAACCTCAGGCACTCCTGAATTGGCCTGGCTACTTTTGCTCTTCCAATTAGCCTTCTGATGCTGAAGGAGAGGGACTGCTTTAAGAAGCAAGAGGGAAATGAGAATAGATGGTTCTTATGGTCTCTAGAAAGAATACCTGAGCAAGTTACTGTAGTGGAAGCAATGATTCATTCTTAGACCAAGATCTTAGCTACCATCCAGGCCAAATCTTCATTTTCCAACTGAAGAAACTGGTTCCCAAGAGAGTGCAGTGGCTTTTCTAAGAGTCCCTAGGTGACCTAGTGGCAAAGCTGGTCTCCTGACCTAGGTTCTGCACTCTTTTCACTCAAGCAATGGCTGGAAAACTGGCCACTGACCAAATTTCAAGCTAAGCATGGTTTCTACATGTTTGCATGGTTAAAAAAAATCAAGAAGAATGTTTTGTGACATGTGAAAATTACATGAAATTCGTATTTCATTGTTCATAAGCAAAGTTTTATTGGAACACAGTCACATCCATCCACCTATGTATGTATTGTCTATGGCTGTTTTGCTATAAAAGCACAATCAAGCAGGTGGGACAGAGACCATATGACCCACAATGTCTTTACAGAAAAAATGGCCCCTTATAGAAAAAGTTTTCACTAATGTATGTTACTCCTATGCATTGAAAAATAAATTAGAGATGAAAAGAAGAAATAAAATACCTTTAAGGAACATAGTTTTAAAAGTTCCTTCATGTACTTTGGACTTGCTTGTTCAGAAAATCTACTTGGTGCCTCTTGCATACCCAGTGGCAGAATATTCTCCACTCACTTCGGTGGGGAAGTTAATAATGAGAGTGTTAATTTGTGTTCCTGACCAATACCTCCTAATGGGCTCTACTCTCTTGGGTGAGGAAGGACTAAAAGGAAGATATGGTTTCCCTATCGGCCAGTGAGAACCAAGGACCCTGAATACCCCAGTCCCTTCCTTGCTGAGAGGATCCTGATCAAATGTTATTGGATATTAAATATGCATTACTGCAAGCATTAATTGAGGATTTAATATGCTCCCTAATTAAAATTTGGTGGAGAGAAGTTCATCATATTTAGAAACACAGTATTAAAAATCCTCAGAAACTTAATAAAATTATAAATCGGAATATCTTCTCTGAAATTAATGAGCCAAAATATTATAGCCAAGCAGGAGTCAGCCGTGTCTGGAATTCTGAAGGTCATTTGGAGTCATAAAAATGCAGTTTTCAGTTTTATGGTTTCCGAACAATAATAAGGCTGAGAAGAAATCTGGCAGAAAAAAAAATCATCTCTGCTACACACAGCAATTAATATAATAAGAAGCCCTAAGCTGGTAACTAAGGCAGAGAAGCTGGTCTAATTTAGAGTTCTAAATTTCAAGCAGTGGGTGGAAGTGTGATAAGCGGTAGGGTCAGATGTGTCTGCAGCGATACATGGTGGCTTGGAGGGAGAGGGTTGTAACAGAGGGTGGGGGAAGAACAGGAAAGGAGAGACCATCAGAAAATCAGGGGGAGAATGTCCTAATAATAAAACCCATCCAGAAAGGATCAAGAGCCCCAGAAAGCAGTGAGTTCATGCTCACTGGAAGAATTCAAAGCAGAGACCTAGCTAGGGTGGAGATTCCCACTACGGGTGGAGGTCAAACTAGATGACATCCAAGTGCACTTCAAGATTAAGATTTTGAAATCCTTTGACCTTGGAAAGATACATTCTGCTAGGAAGTGCCAATAACATTAAACAGTTTGTTGGCTTGATTTACTCTTGGGTGCACCAAAAGACAGTCGAGGACCTCAGACTCCTTCCTTAACACATGTGTTCACTTAGTGCTGTATCCTATATCTCCAACAACAGCACTCTTTCCTACTGTTCACCCAGCCCTGCTGCTGGTCCCGCAATGCTTTGGCCTCCCCTACCACATCACCATTAGCTTTCTGTATCTGGAACAAGTTCCATCTCTCCCCAGGACTACTGTTAACTCAAGCTCATCAGCCCTGTTCCCAACCTCTGTCACAGGTCAGGTTGCAAGCACTCACCATGCATTTGGCCATGAGCACTATTTGTGGAATGATTCCCAGAGGTGATTTCTGCCTCTCAGACAGTCTCTTATTGACTCCATGAGAGCAAGGAAAACACATAAGTATTCTCTAACAAGGCTCCATTTGATCTGTGTTAGACATAATTGATGTGCTAATGAAGAGTTATCCTATGTTCCTAAATGAAATAGGGAGCAGGAGCCTTTACCCAGAGGTGGTTCTTTAACTCTGTGGGCCTCTGAGTCCTCCTCTCTAGCAGATGAATACAAACTGGAAGCATGTGCTGAATGCTGTCTGCCTCTCAGGGGATCCAAAGGTAGCACTATGCAGTAAGCTTACTTTCTCCTCTTTAGCACTATGAATCTTGCCTCCTCTCTAGCTCCCAATACCAGCTATAGATCTTCGATTCATTCCTTAGAGAATGATCACTGTTTCACCAAAGAATGATCACCCTCCCACCACACAGACCACCTACTACCCAGGGTTTGCATTTAATAAAAGTTCCAAAGCCTTAAGTTAACTTCTACAGAAGTGGCAAAGTGTTTGGAAGGGCCCAAATGACAACATTTGTACTTTTGTTATATGTTCGTGAAGAAAATATTTATGTACGTGTGTGACTGAAATCCTCTTGCAATGACTTGTTAGTCTTCCTAGGGGCCAGTGGCCCATAGGTTGGAAAACTATTCTACATCATTAAATTTCATTTATAGAAAAAGAAAATCCTGAGTAATATGATCTCTGGGTCATCTTTTCAATGAGTCAGGATGTCAAGTAATTCGAAAAACACTTCAGTTATTAATTAATTATCACATTTTCTGAAAGTTTCTGCAGTTTGTAGACAGTGCTTATAGTAGATATATGTAGATAGTGTAGAGAGTGCAGTTTGTGATAGATACTTTCATGAGCAAGGAGAATACAACAAGAATGAGACATAGGTCCCATCCTCAGAAGGCTTGGAGTCTGGTTGAGGGCCCACCAGACACACGTAGACATAAACCAAAGGCATCTATGGAGAGGACCAAGAGACCAGCACAGGAAGTAATAATGGAGACCAGGTGAAGCCATGCTTGTTGAGCTGAAACAGCAAAGAGTGACTCCTTGGAGACTCTCTGGAAAGAATCGTATTCTAACATTATTGACATACCGTATACATACTGAAAAAATGGGAAGTGGGGAGCCTGCCATGTCTTGAAGAGTTGGGTTTCTTGAACATTCAGTTTTCTCAAACTGTTCAATGAATGCACATTTTAAATCATAATTGTAATAAATTAGAAATTCAACTGGTGTGTCATTATTAGCATCTTTTCATAGAGAGGTCCAATTACTCTGCTGCTACAGGTATGTGGAAGGCTTTCAAGCACAATGCATATTTAACATGTCTGGGTCACATTGTAAGTGCTTGGGGATGGATGCATCATTGACTGATGGGGACAGCTGGACCTCACTCCAACACTAGTGTTATAGACGATGATCTTGGTATAAAGCTTGACTCTTGATCTTTTGGCCAAATGTAAGAAAAAAGAAACATTAATAACATACAGAGAACAGACCCACTTTTAAAGTTGCACGGTGTATATCAACTATTTGACTAGCCTATAAATTGATTTGCCAAGGTGGTTCTGCAGTGAACATTACTGTGACATTTCAGACCCACCAAAAAAAGAACACAAAAAATCATGGAAGAGGGCAGAGGTGTCTCCTCATCTGGCACATCATAAATCAAGTCTGTATACATTTCACATAGATAAGAGCAGCTACTACAGGTGGCTGTGCCCAGAAATGTCCATGATAGAAGCCTTGTCTCTACCAAGCTCTCCATCCCTGGACACTTCCATGAAAGTTCCTTGATGCACAGTGCTCTTGGACCCTGGCTTTGACATGTGACAAAGAGATTGCCTTTTATCCATAGTTACCCAATACTGACTTCCACAGGAAGGATCTTTCTGAGGAATTGTTTTGGTAGTTTGTTTGACTGGTTAATGACTTTGAACAATGATCACTCACTGCTCTATATTTTTGCTAACAGTTTCCATGCACATGTCCCATCTTCTCACTTATACTACATGTATTTTATGAGTAAAGACTGAATCTGAAATGTAAGAGATACAAGCAGTGGCTTGTACTAGGATGAGCATATGAACTTACAAGAATAGTATTTTTCTTTCTGTAATAGAAGCTGAGTTTCTGTTGGGTATAGAAAGAAGACCCTGATCCAGGACTTGATAAAACCAAAGAATGGATAACTAAAGAAGAAATAAAGAAGGGGTGCCTGGATAGCTCAGTTGGTTGGGTGTCCGACTTCAGCTCTGGTCATGATCTCACAGTTCATGGGTTTGAGCCCCGCGTCGGGCTCTGCACTGACATCTTGGAGCCTGGAGCCTGCTTTGGATTCTGTGTCTCCCTCTCTCTGCCCCACCTCTGCTCATGCTCTGTTTCTCTCTCTCAAAAATAAATAAACATTAAAAAAATTAAGAAAGAAAGAAAGAAAGAAAGAAAGAAAGAAAGAAAGAAAGAAAGAAAGAGACAAAAAGAATGAAGGTCCCCATCTCTGGAAAGTATAAGGAGCCAGACATACTGGAAAGATTAGGTAGAGTGATGGGAAAAGAGCCAGGGGGCCCAGACAGACAAAGGGCCTTACTCCATAACTTCCTGAGAGAATTTTGACAAAGTCACTGTCCCTCTCTGGGCTTCAACGTCCTCATCTAGTGAATAAAGTCATTGGAAAAGCTACTCTGCAAGGTTCCTGCTAGTGCAGATATATGCTAATTCAATGGCTTCCAGCTATCTACAAGTGAGTATAGACCAACCATCTACTTATTCCAAACCTCAGCAGCCAGAGACACCATCATGTGAAAATAGACCTGTTAGAGATCAACCAAAGTATCTTGAGTTGATAAAACCCACAACAGCCTCATTCAGGACTAGATTATGTGACATTTTTCAGAGAGGTACCAAGCACAGACTTGGTCTCTTCCTCTGCAGGGTCTCCTGTGTAGATGAAAAGAGAGGAGACATAAACATAGATGATAAGCATTACAGGGCAGAGAGGGGAACACGAAATAGAGTGGCCATTGTAAAACCTGGAAGAACCCAACAGAGGTAATGAGACCTGAGGGCTGGCACTGAGAAACAGGCTTCAGAGACAAGTGTTCTTTGGGTGGAATATTCAGGGGAGGGCCTGACCCGGAAAACAGGAGCATGGAGCTTTGTGGAGGTGGACGAGCAATATTTTAAACAAGAGTAAATATTCACGGTGGTGAGAATGTTTGTGGCGCATTCAGGGATTAGTAAGTAGACCAGAAGGCTGTAGAAAAGGTTTCCGAAGAGGAGCAACAGGAGACTATACAGGGTACAAAAATCATCCCAACCGATGATTTGGCATTATGGAGAGGAAACAACCTGCTCAATAGATTGCATTTTCCTTTCTCAAAGCTGTTGCTTTGGCTTATAACTTCACCACACAAACAAACCAGTTTGATTGAATGGAGCAAAAACAAAATTTCTGAAATCAGTCACAAATTCTCTGAGCCAAGAGCAGGCACAAATGTGAGTATCTGTGATGCCAATATCCACTTCTTAGTTTTTCTCAGGAACTCCCTCTTTCTTGGTAAATAGGTAGGCAGGTCAGGCCTCTTTTAAAGGGTAAAGGAGAAGAGGCTTCTGGATGGACCTGCCACGGGTCCATGAATGGTACAGCCTCTAGCCAGCTCAGGTGGGACTCCAGGTCCTCCTTCTGCTGTGTCTGGGGGACCCTAAGTTGTCTTTATTCACTGGCTTCTTATCCACCCAGTATAGCAGCTCAGTGAGGTCAAAATATCAGAGTTGAGAACCACAGGGTCAGTATTAGGTTCTAGTCCTGACTCATCTACTAGCTGTGGTACGTGACCGTGAATAAGTCCCCACTAAGCCTCAGTTTCCTGGTCTCTAAAATGGGGTAATATTACTCTGCCCTCCTTACACAATTGTAAAAATGTTTTATAAATCATAAACTTTTTTAGGAAGAGTGGTAATCCCTGAGCCAGCCAGCAGGCAGATGATTTGCTTATGTAGAAAGTCACATCATCCACGTTTCATTGACCCCAACTCCTACCCAACCTTCAAGGCCCAGATAACAATCCTCCCACATCAGCATCATCTCCTTTTCCTATTGGCCATGTGATATTCCCTCTGTTATAGCAGAGATATTCGACACATATCGGCCTCCTTTATGAGGCTGCTCCTGGGGCAACAAATACAGGCTGTGAGTCAGACAGGGTTCAAACCAAGATCTACCTCACACTAGCTGTGTGATCTTGGGGAAGGAATGTACTCATCAATGCCTCCATTTCTTCATCTATAAAATGGGCATAATAATAGTACTTACCTCAGAGGTGCTCTGAGGATTCATCATATTTAAGTATGTAGAATGCTTAAGACAGTGCCTGGTCCATAGTGGGAAAGTAATCAGGATTCACTATTAACTATTTTTACTTATGAAAAGGAAGTTTTGTTTTAATTTTCACCTGTCCTATACCATCTAGTCCAGTGACTGGCATGTAAGAGGTAACTGCTATGGACTGAATGTTTGTGCCGCTTGCCTCTGCTCCCCCCCCCCCCCCCCCACTTCCAGTTCCTATACTGAAATCCTGATGCCCAATTTGATGATATTAGGAGGTAGGGCCTTTGGGAGGTGCTCAGGTCATGAAGGTGGCACCCTCAGGAACGGGACTGGTGCCTCTATAAAAGAGGTTCCAGAGAGATCCCTAGCCTCTTCTACCATGTGAAGACACAGTGAGAAGGCACTGGCTAAAATATGCCACATTGGCATACTGATCATTTTGAACTTCATAGCACTTGAAAAACAGCATGTAGGAGTACTGACAATAGTGACTCCATCTTTGATGACATCCCTGAAGGCTACACGTTCCAGGCCCCTTGGAGGTTAATGTATGCCATGGCCAGACTGCACGGAGGCTTGTTCTGGTTTTCCTAAATTTGTTTAGATAACGAGTAGAGACAATATAGTTCCCCAACCCCTCCTGACGGCACCACAAGTTCTGATAAGTGTGGACCTCACCACGGTGCCCTCCTGCACATCCCCTTGCTCTATAAAAATCTGTAGACTGGGGGCGCCTGGGTGGCTCAGTCGGCTAAGCGTCTGACTTCGGCTCAGGTCATGATCTCCCAGTTCGTGAGTTCGAGCCCCGCGTCCGGCTCTGGGCTGATGGCTCGGAGCCTGGAGCCTGCTTCAAATGCTATGTCTCCCTCTCTCTCTCTGCTCCTCCCCTGCTCACGCTCGGTCTCTCTCTCCTTCAAAAATAAATAAAAATATTAAAAAAAAAAATTTTAAAAATCTGTAGACTGAGGTCCAGACTTTGCGGAGAATAGCTGCACAGCTGTCCACCTTGTGGTCCACCAGATCTTCTCTGGAACTCATGCTGAATAAAGTTCTGTGTAAACCACATGGAGTGGCCTGCCTTGTTTCTTTGTCTCAAAGTGCTTTCCTAGTTTAGAGGATCCTTTCTAGTCCCTCCTCCACCTTCCAACCAGAAAATGCAGGGAGAGGCTTTCTCTGAACTCCCTTTATCTTCCTAAAGACAGATCTTCCAAAAGGAATGTAAGTGTCAATCCCCTCCCCAAAAGTGTCATCACCCAGAAGGGACTAAGTCTTATCACAGGAGAGGAGACTGGAAGTCAACACCACACCCAGACAGGCTTTGTCACAAACTATCATACCTCCAGTCTATTCTTTTAAGGGCCCATTTATCTTCCCTAAGAATCATTTCTTTTTCCTTAAGAGGCCTACATCCCCCCAACCCTTTCTCTATTAAGATGGTATTTAAGCCTGAATTCTCAGCCACCTCTAAAGTTATTCATTTTTTTTCTGATATCTCCGTTGTGCATACAAAGTACATGTTAATAAATTTCTGTTTTTTTCTCTCTTGTTAGTCTATTATTACAGAGGTCTCAGCCAAGAACTCAGAAGGGTCAAATTATGTTTCTTCCCCTTCACTATGAACCAGGAAGAGGACCCTCACCCAACCATGCTGGTGCCTTGATTTTGGACTTCCCAGTCTCCAGAACCACAAACAATAAATTTCTATTGTTTACAAGCTACCCAGTATCTGGTATTTTTATAGCAGCCTGAATGGACTAAGACAGTGATAAATAAACTTTTTTTTTGATTATGTGAATGAATTATTACAACACAGCATTATCATCAGTTTCAAATTAAATGGGAAGGAAATGATGCAGCTTCTTAGACTTCAATGTGGGAGGGTTCAGTAAAATTACATATTAGTGACAAGGACTCTGGAGACAGACACAGCAGGCTTAACCACTTAACTATCTGTGCAAACTTCAGCAATTTACTTAACTTCTCTGAGCCCCAGGGCCCTCAACTATAAAATGAAGATGTGACAGCCCCTACCTCACTACTTCTGTTGAAAAATGGAAGAAGGAAATCCTACAACACAGGAGGCTGCAAGTCCTCAGAAAGGGCTGCTAGATGCTGACACACAAACAAGAGAGAGCAACAGTGCCACATAGGTGGTCTTACTCTTTTCCTTCTTGAAGCCATAGCCTCTCTTCTGAACTGTGCCTGGACCAAGCCGGGACCTGCCCTTGGGTCCTGACCTCCAAGGGACAATAATTAAGATGGAGTAGCCACTCCTCTTCCTGTGGAAAATGCACAAGGCAAAACCACAAACCTAATTACTGGCCAAATAACTAACAAGAATAAAAAGCCAGGAAGCCACTCCCCTGCACATCTTTCTGCCAGCCTCAAGCATTAGCACCATTTGAGACAGCCTAGGAGGACAGGACAAAGACACAAGTACTGGGAACTGACTCTCTTAGGCCAGGACTTGATTCAGGAAAGGAGCAGCAGAGGGGACCTGCTGCATTATTTTCCTCAGCTGCATTATAAAGTAGGGTGTGTGTGTGTGTGTGTGTGTGTGTGTGTGTGTGTGTGTGTATCCCTTCCTTTTCCTGGGATCTAATCTACATCATCATCACAATAGCAAAGGCCCAGAGAAGACAATAGTTAAAGTGGCATGCCAAGAGTCTCTCCCTAATTCCCTGTCTTTACATAGAACAGATCCTTGCACAGAATGCTGGAAACCCTCTAAAGAGAAAGAGCTTTGCATTTACTGGTGGCAGCTCGATGTCATGGGCAACACCAGCAGCACTCCCGTGAACCCCACTCTTTATGCATTAGGAGCTGAGCTATCTCCCATGAACACTGTCTATTCAGAACCCAAGCTGAATGCCTTATCTCTTTTACCGAATTTCTAATGTGTCAAAGAATCTAATTTGCAAAACAAAACTACCTTTTAGCCAGAGGGCTTGTGATGGGCTTTATCAGTTACTCTGCATTTTTTCACAGCTAAACAATGGCTCTTCAACCAATGGGTCAAGCAGCTCAGCTCCAGACTGTGTCTTTAAAAACACAAAAACTTGGTGAATTGTTCCTTAGTAGAGAATGAGAAAGATGTCACTGTCATACTAAAGAGCAAGAAAACCTGGCCTTTGGGGGTATATGCTCTCTCAGTCTTCCCAGTGAATTAGGTCAGAAAATCCCCCTCTTTTCTCTCCCAGAGAACCACACAGGAGGCTGACTTTGGGAGAGATTTAAATTGGATATTTTTATTTAAATTTCAGTTTTCATAATTAAAATGATGTTAATATACAATCAAACATTAATCACATTCTGATGCATGCTAACCTCCACTGAAAGCCTGCAGACAGACGGTCTTTGATCAGGTTTGCTATCTAAACAAGAGGAAGAAAAATGAAGCTACAGGGGGCAAAGGCTGGGGAATAAAAGGTGGCGAAAGGGGCCTCAGGAAGAGGAAATCCTATTTTGAAATGATTTGATCAGTACAGAGTAAACAGGTCTTAACACCGTACTTGCTCTAGATATTGCCTGTGGATAGGTGTAGCCTGAGCTCCCGGTAGATTTTTGCATGCTGCACTGTCATATTTGCATCAAGGGGAAGACAAAACAAACAAGCCACTTTAAATAAATGGGTATTTCATTAGCCTTTTCTCTAAGTAACAGCAACAAGCATTGCCCTGGATGGCCTGCTTTCTCACTGCTGCTCTACCAATTACAGGGATGTCTCTTCCGACAAATGGTTCTAGAACACATTTTCCTAAATCTTAAATTATTTCTCTTGCTACTTTACAGAAAATGATGTGAGGAATAAAAGAAATGATGCGTATGTCCAGTTAAAAGTAATAAATATTCAGAAGATACTATATTATGATTATAGGTTTTTCATGGCTCCAACTGTGGCCTGATTAAGTAAATTCATCTTTGAAGGATTTTTCCACTTACTTTTTAAAATGGAGACACAGGCGTAGAGTATAAAATGCCTCTTTGTCTTTAAAGTGAACTTATTTTGACCTTTTGAATGAGTGGCTTGTCACATTTTATCTGTGTTCTAAATGGAATTGTAAACTCTCTCCTTCAGGGTGATGCCCATGCCGGACAGTCAGGTTGTTTGGTCAATCCCATGGGGCAAGTGCCTGCTGTGTGCAGAAATAATAACCTGGACCCTGAAGACGACTAGTGAAGATAGAGCTATTCGTCTGGCAGGGATTGGTGTCTCTGGTCACTCAGGGACTGACATTAACACTTGTTAATGCACTTTCATGTACATCATCCCATTGGACCCTCCAAATGATCCTGTTGGGTCAACAGAATGGCTATTTTTACTCCTATTTTGTAGATTAAGCAACTGACACTCAGGAAGTTCAGGTGATCTGTCCCAAATCCATAGCTACCAGGTAACAGAACAGGAATTAGAACTAAGCCTGTCTCTTCCACGGCAGGTAACTTCCACATGGAGCATCCTGGCTTGATGTGCGACCCTGCTCACGATCACTGACAAAATGCTCTCATCCACATTCGTCCTCAGAGGATGTGAGATTCAAAATGCCATCCTGGATAAGAATTCTGTCAAAGAATGCTAATCAAATCTGGCCTGATTTGATGTCAGCTCTTCCGTTCATCCCAATTGTGAAGCTAAGCTATAATTAATACATAAAAGATGGTGATTACACTGAATTAGACAACATATCGGGAGAAACCACACTTTCAGACTGTCTTTCAGTAGTTGCTGCACCTTCAAGAAATAAATCTAACAAGGCAGTTATTATCAGGTTAATAGACTATCTGAGTGTCACTCATGATCTCCTGCATTGATTGTTATGCCCAATATCCTTCTTCTTCTTTCATTCTCCAGTGAAACAGATTCCTATTCATCTTCCCACATTCTTTCCTTCTTCCAGCACTGTATTTTTATTGTTTTCTTCCATAGGGGAACATGTAACTTTAAATCAAAATAAGAGGCAGAATAATAGAGGGTCTCACATCTGCCTTCCTTACTCAGTATCAAAATATCTTACAAGGCCTCAAAAGAAGCTATCAAAGAGGCATAAAGGAAACAATAAACATGAAAAGAACAATAGGATATTTGAAAAGGAGAAAAATATCTCAGCCAACAGAGACAGACACTTTTATGATGGATACCCTGGGACAAATACATTCAGAAAAGAAGTTGTCTTACATTTCTCCATAAACTGAGGAAGTAGAGACCACCACTCTTCACAAACAATGCCCCCTTACCATTGCTGAAAACAGAGCTTGGGGAACATCAACTCCTACTGATGGGCATAGAGAGTGGGTTTGGGGTACCCAGAGCAGGAATATAGTTATTCTTAACTGATGGACCCAACAGCAAAATTCTAGGGGGAAGGTTGACTCCCTGATCATTTGGTAAAAGGACCAAGACACTGGTTTAGCTAACCTTTGTTTGTTTGTTTGTTTGTTTGTTTGTTTCTTTTTTGGTTTAGCTAATTTTGAGATACCAAATGAACCCCTGGGTGACAGATGTTGTAGCCAGGTTAGCTTCACATCTGGCTTCTCTACTTTATGCCACAGAAACAGTTCCATCAGTTGGGTGTCTAATTATATCCCAACCTAACCTACTCCCTGCATAAAAAGCTAATATCTCTGTACAGGAACAGTCATAGGATCTTTGGGAGACTAGGACTGTTTTGTCTTACAGTTGTACCTACCCCATTCCATCCCAAGACGGAACACATAGTAAATTCTAAGGTCCTTTATTCCATGGTGCTGTCCTCTGGAGACAAGATTCTTATTCTATTGACCTTTATTTCCTCAGAGCCCCTTTATTTCCTCATGCACATCATGGATAGTTAATAAATATTTGCTGAATTAGATGTCTGGTGCTCACTTAAGACTTATTTCATTCAAAAATTAATTCCAAACCTAAGAAATGATATAAAGAATATTAAGAAATGATGAGCAAAAAAAATATATATATATAGGGAACATTCTTTGAGCATTTACCCTGTGGCATATCCCCTGTAGTTTCTTCCCTCTGTGATCTGCTTTTTGCTTACAACAGTCCCTTGAGGTTAATATTAGTTGTTATTCCCATTCTGCGGATGGGCAAAGTTGGAGCTCAATTCAGTAGCCCATGGTTAAGTTATACAGCAAGTATTTCTATGATAAAAGACACCAGAGAGGGAAAGTGAGATAAATCTGGCATTTCGCCCACTTCTGCGGTCCTTCAGATAGCTCCCATAGCCAATGCGATTGATAGTGCAGAAATCAGTTATCAAGGCGAAAAGGCAGGCTGTGGATAGATAAGGCCTGTAAAAATGGACAGAACATGACATGCCTCACTGGGAGGACTGATGGAAAGGATTGGTATTGCTTCCGAGAAATGTGCTGATTCTTATCCAGCAGTGACTGTGCCCTGACCTTTTCTAAGGAAACATGTTTGTAATGGGTTCTTTCCTCTTCTCCTTTTCAGTTGTAGGAAGCTACAGTCTGTGAAGAGGATGGACAGCTTCTTGATGATGATCCTAGACAGCCCTATGACAACCCATAATAATGCCTATAGTGGTCACAATCACCACCACTGCTGCAAGTGGCATATCAAGGGACTTGGAGAGCTATGAGCAGCTGCATTTTCCATGGATGTTCCCCTACTCTCAAAAAAAAAAAAAGACTTTAAAAAATGTATATTAAGGAACATTTAAAGAGGGTGCAATGTGAATGGGTAATATGGAACCAAGCTGAAAAATGGCTCATCACTGGTATAAATCACAATCTCCCATTGGTCCAAAATGGAATGGGAGGGGCTTGCACTTCTGTGCCAAGATTAGCCTTGGGACAAGCTCCATCACCACTTACCACATCACTGCAAGAATGGGATTTCTTATTCATTGCTTTGCTTGAACTGTGAGTTCTATCACACTACCAGTCCACTGGAGGCAATTAATGTATATTTGACCAGTGAGTAATGGAATGAAAGGAAAAGTTCTATGATTCATTAAGGATTCACTTTAACTGAAGACTGTCATATGCTTTCAAAAACTAGAAAAACAAATATGTATATTTCAAACATTTTGAAAAAACCTTAACATGAACTAGGTTCCCTGAGCTGCACTTCACGGATGCTGAGAAATATGTGGCCAAAATGGAGTGGGGAACAGAGGGAAGTCTGTGATTAACTGAGCTTGGGAATTCAGGAGTAAGCAAAGTTAAGTATCATCTTTAAAGCAGGATTCCAAGCTTGTAAAATGCCAATATGCACTGTGTGTCTTCATAAAGGTGTTATATAATGTAGTCAAATATATTTGACCACAGAAATAATTTTCAAGTTACTCCTGTTCACATTTGTAAAATTCCTCTGCAGGAACAATTTAGCTTAGTAGACACTTAAGGATTTTATAGGACCAAGGAAGGCATGCCAGGTTGCATAGCACTTACCATTCATGAGTTCCTTCTAGTAACTTCTATAATACCTATGCGATATAGTTCTAAAAGATAATTGAGGGGGAAGCAAAATAAATAACAGTTTGTCCCTGTCACAATTTAATAGGAACAGCAACAGATATGCTAATATTAATAGTACTAATATTAATTTATAGCTTGCATAGTCAAAGGATATGTAAAGTGCAGGGAAATTTGATTAGAAAGTAACTTTATTTAGAAGTCAAGGAAAAAAAGTAAATTAGAGCAGACCCTATGGCATAGCCTAGAAGTTACTTCCGTGAGTAAATATCTAATACCTGTTTGATGACTCACTATACACAAGGGAAAAACAGGCATAAAAATGTGTGGCTATTTGAGATTTTCGACAGATATTTAAACTTCTGGAAAATGTGAAGATTCTCATCCTATGTGGATGGCATTCTTTGAAAATCATCACTCATCTGAAAATGGTAAATGCAATGACCCTTTTCAGATGACATCTGTTTTCCCTCCAAATATGAGGCCTAGAGTGAACTCATTCCTACTTGCTTTAAATTCCTTCATCCCAGCAAACTCCCCTGGCCTCAGTGTCTCACATGGGCTGTCTCCTGTGTAAAATATGCTTCCTCTTACTCTCCCCACATTCCTCAGATCTCTGCAATATCAACTTAAAATGGCACTTCTCCTGATGACCTTGCTTGATTCCTTCAATCTAAATTAGGCACCTCCCTCTGGTCCCTCTCATCATTTCTGGTTCTTACAACTGCATATATATACACACACACACACATATATACATATATATATATGTATATATATATGTAAATATGTCTTCCCGATTAGGCTAAGCTTCATGAAGACAGGGGCTGTGTCTATTATGTTTACCACTTAATCTCCACCATCTAGAATACTTCTTGGTGTAAAGACACCCAATAAATATTTGACAAGTGAATACATGAATGAAATGAATGGCGGGTGAAAAAAACTCAGGATACCAAACGAAAAACTGAGATGTAGCTATAAACTCATATGCCTACATTCATACATCTGAGTGCTTTGCCTGTCAAAAAAGTTCCCCATGGGAAGTTGCCTGTTTACACTAATAAAGTAATCGCTGCTTAAAATATGTTTAGAATCCTCCTTTTGGAAGAGTGCTCAGAGCCTGATTCAGGGTGACCTGATTTTGTGAAATGGCCAGAAATCCTTCAGAACTGACCCCAAAGAACCTGGAAGAAGTTTAATCATCTTTTGGGGGGCCAAGAAATAGGGCTCGTAATTTGACTTGGAAGACAATTTCCAAACTAGAAATCCACTGACATACGTTGCATCATCACTGTGATCACGAAGGAGCTACTGGAGATGCACATGAAAGGAGGTAACACTTACTTGGATAGTGATGAAAAAATGAATCTTGTGACTTTAAAGTTTTATTTCCTAATTTATAAGGTTAATGAAACATCAGAACAAAAATAATGGATGAATCTGGAGATAAACTGGCCCAATATACTCAATAGTTTCTAACTGCACATGCAACATGTAGGCTAATCCAGCCTGTCCCACAACCAATGGGGCTTCTCAAAGTCATTGTTCTGAGGGAGTTATCAATTTCCCATAAGACTTATTTGGGGGACCCTATTTCAGGAGGAAAGAATAATAATTGACTGTTATAATGGAGATTCATCTGGTCTGGGTACAACTGCCCCCACAACCCACTCCTTCCTTGCACCATAATGAGATCATGTGTGAAAGCCTAAATTATGTAAATGAAAAGGCTCCACTAATACCGCTGAAATATTCCTGGAGTGTTACACTTGACAACCTCAAAGTACATTTCACACTGCTAATGACTTCATCACTAACACAACTGCCATGAGTCAAGCAGTTTCCATGGCAACGCCCTAGTACAGCTGTTTACCCATATAAAGTATTGCACCTACTTAGTTACATATACAGACAGATCACTAGATTCCTAGGTACTGAAATTGAAATAATTCAATTTTCAATGTCTCTCTTTATGAAGTGATTCTGCCAGCTATAGGGATTAGCATATCAATGTGACTTTGACAGGGGTTGCCGCAAAAGACATATTTTGCAGGCACTTCATGTCAATTAGAGCCCTAACTGTTTCATGGAATAATCATTCCTGCCAGATTAAGGTCGGGCTGCAAGGTAATTTAATTGGTGCCATTATATGTAGAAAAAAAATGCTCTAATAGAGTGCATACACTGTCTCTGCCAGGAAAGGGGAGGGCTGCACAAAGCAAATGACTGAAAAGAATTGCCTTCTTAGCCATTTAGAAGGGATTTAAAAACACCACACACACCAAGATGGGAGCCTCTGCGATGTTATTTCCTGGATTAGCTGGGAGGAAAACTTTGAAGGAGAGGGAGGATGAGGGCCAGTTCGTGGTTTTCTCCAAAGGCTTTTTTTTCCCCCCAGTACAGGAACCTGGAATAGCATGACAGTTCAATTGATTCATCACCATAACACCTATGTAAGCTTTATGAAATGCTATGGTCGCGTTTGCTGAGGGGGGCATTTGTCTCCAGGCTGGGGAAGGGAAGTCACAAAGCAGACTGGAAGCTACTCAGTATGCCAAGGAGTGTGCTGCAACACGACTTTCTCCCTCTCCTGGAGGAGTAAAACATGCTTCACACCTTTACTCTTCTTTGTTGCCAGAGTTCTCTAATATAACCCCCCATTGCCTCAGAGAGGCTTGTTATCATCTCTAGCTTCCCACAGTTGGGAGTTTGGAGACAATGGCAGAAGCAAGGGGTAGCACCACCCAGGTGTCCCAATCTTGATGGAAAAAAAAAAAAAAAAGCAGGGGAAATATTCTTAGAGGGAAAGATAATGGCTCGGTAGACATTTTCTGTTTTGGAGAACACTTAGCTCACTCATCATTCCCCATTATTGTCATGCAACTATTTATGGGGGAATGAGAAATAATAGTCTCATCTTTGTTTTGTTCTCACCATTAATCCCCACTAGAAGGAGTCTCCCCATGTGAAGTCCTCTGATTAAAGACTTACACATCCTATATCGTGCAAAGAACTAAGTTGGCATTTAATTACATCTTGACTCTGTATCATCAGTGATTATTTTGTGTTTCCATGTCTTATAACTCCACTCCCAGCATTTGCTGCTTGAGGGTGGGGCTCATGTTTTTTATATCTTTATAGTGCCTGGATGCCAACATGTGTCCCACATGACATGTTTTGTATTCAGTAATTCTTTAACATCCACTGATGATGCTGGGGAATCATTTCTAAAATATCAAAGAAGTCAGTGAACCTTGGAGGATATAGCATATGCAAGGAAAATACTGATTGTCAGAGGTGGTCTCTAACATACCTAATTTTACCAATTAGGGAAGCTGTACTGATTAGTCTAGGGCAGCACTGACCCATAGAAATATAATGTAAGTCATGTGTGAAATTTTAAATTTTCTAGTAGCCACATTAAAAAGTAAAATTACAGGGGTGCCTGGATGGCGCAGTCGGTTAAGCGTCCGACTTCAGCCAGGTCACGATCTCGCGGTCCGTGAGTTCGAGCCCCGCGTCAGGCTCTGGGCTGATGGCTTGGAGCCTGGAGCCTGTTTCCGATTCTGTGTCTCCCTCTCTCTCTGCCCCTCCCCCGTTCATGCTCTGTCTCTCTCTGTCCCAAAAATAAATAAAAAACGTTGAAAAAAAAAAATTAAAAAGTAAAATTACAGATGAAATCAATTATTTTGTTTAATCTGATTTATCCAAATTGTATCATTTCAATATGTAATCAACACAAAAATTACCAATGAGATATTTTTGTGTGTGTGCACGAAGTCTTTGAAACCCAGTGTGTTTTTTACCCTTAGAGCAGATCTCAAATTGGACTGGCCACATTCCAAGTACTCAGTAGCTGTGCAGGGCTGGTGGCTGCTCTGTTGGACAGAACAGTTCTAGGTTCCCACTGTCAGTCATAGTAGAGCAATAGAACCCACGTCTCTTGACCCTCAAGCCAACATTCTTTCCACCTCAGAGCTGATTCCCCTTCTGCCTGCCCCCTGCAGTACATCCTGGCTTCAGCTGTGAACCAAACTCCAGCAAACATGTCTGAGAAGCTCATAGCCACACAAAGCTGAGAAGTCTCAGGAGAAAGTGAGTGAGTTTGCCTTGCTTTTAACAATGCAGATTTAAAACAGTGCAATGGAAGCTTGAAGGTTTGTGGGGGGAGGGAAGAGCAGCCACAGATGGGATCTTGGCAGTTGGAGACCTTGTCAATGTTATGATCAAGAATCCGTTGTATCTGTCCATTTGTCAGCAAGGAAGCCCTCACCGTGTGCCATATTTCTCTCTTTCAGTGTACAAACTCATTTATCAAGGCACAGAGTTATTCTCTCAGGTTCTTCAGGTCTTGCCTCAACTTGACAGTGACCCTTTAAATGATGTTAAAAGAAAACAAAATCCTTACCTTGCATAACACCTTGGTACCTCTTAATGGAGAGGGGCTCTTTGTGAGTTAACATACCCAGTTGGAGATTAGTAACCACCTCCCCTCTGCTCAGCCTTGGGGATACTTTTAGGGGAAATAGGTGTACCTGGACCACACACGTGATACAGATGATGCCAGAAGAGTTTTTCATTTGAGGATAAAGACTATATTCCAGAAACTTAGCCAATTTGCACATACAGCAGGACTTCTAGCTGTCCTGGTCAGGGGGCAGGGTAGAAGTTAAGGAACATTGGTCTGTGGTTCAGTGGAGTTTATATAACAGCGTTGTGGGGTTTAAAAAAATAGGACTGTTGGGGAGCCAGGGTGGCTCAGTCAAATAAGTGTCCAGCTCTTTAAATAAGTGTCCAACCTTCAGCTCAGGTCATGATCTCAGGGTTCGTGGGTTCAAGCTCTGCATTGGACTCTGTGCAGACAGTGTGGAGCCTGCTTGGGATTCTCCCTTTCTCCCTCTCTCTGCCTCTCCCTGGCTCGTGCTCACTTTCTCTCTCTCCCTCAAAATAAATAATAAATAAAAAAATAGGTCTGTCTCCCTCTTATAGTGATGGGTAGAATTTTGTGTTAGTGGAATCCCAGGGTATTTAATTAGGGAATTTTTATTAAATCTTGGCTCCCAGGGGCTCATAGGACCACTGTGGAGGTGACTGGAATTGGAGGGGGATAGTGTCAGTTCTCTTTTGCTTAAGCATCCTTGCTGCCTCCTCCCTTGGGCTGGTGGTGCATATCCACCAATTAAAAAAATATTTTAAAATAAAAAAGATTTTAAAAATGTGATAAGAAATCAAAGAACAGAAAGTAGTATGAGAGATATGGACGCAATGATGAAAGCAAAGGATGAGCAGTGTACCAGGTCCCTGCCAATACAACCCCATGGAAGGAAGGCAAGTGTCTTTGTTGAAGTGGCTGAGAATGATCAACAGGTGTCTGGGCACCTACTTGCTCAGAGCTAGGGTATACCTTGATGGCCCCAGGCCCTGCACAGACCAGTGAGATCCTGGGTTAGTGAGCCCCGGAATGCTTTCACTCATGTTTAGCATGAGTTGGTGGAATGCACTATTACTGCATGTAGGCGGTTTCACCCTCACAGGAACCACAAGTAGGATTAGAGATGTCCCTCGTCCTCAGACTCCACATATCCCCTTGGGAGTAAGAGGTGTGTGTGTGAGGGGGCGGGGGCTGGGAATGATAAGATCAAAAGCGTAGCAGAGGGAAAGTTCATGCTCTCTGCACTCGCAGAATGGTACTATGTCAGCTACGTAAGAACGGTCTCAATTGCCACTCAGAATCCTTACAAGGAAGGAACTATTATTCTCCCTGTTTCTTCAGTTCCCTAACAGACATGGTTTTATTCTCCTCAAATATATGGTCTGTTTTGGGGTTCAGTATATACTATGTGTCTGGCAACGTATGCCACATAGAGAAGCGAGAAGTGGTGAGTAAGGATATCACGCCTGCCCACCTCTCTCCCAAGCTGCCTGTGAATAAAACGAGGTGTCTAGAGAGGTGGGGCACTGGCCCAGGGACCCTTTTCAGGCAGGGCAAGTGAACTGTACCTTCCAGTGTTTGCTATTATTATCACCACCCACCCTCCTGCCCCATGGAGGGTGGAGCAGGGGATCCTGGCATGCCATCTATGTGTTCAGGAGTCTGGGGCAAGGCAGCTCACCATGTAAAATCAATTCCAACACACAGGGTTAGACCACTAGGAGCATCACAGAGTTTGGTTTAGATTTTTGGCAACGGACTCTACTCCTAAGTCCACCTTAGACCCAAGAAAAGATGTCTGAGGAGAAGGGTCAGAAGCAGCAGGTGCCACCATTTGCCCCTTTGTGTCTGCAAGGTTCATTCACTGTCTTCCTCTCATTTTTTTTTTTACCTCCCAGAAACCCTGTGAACTGAATATTTCTATAAGTAAGAGTGTCCCTGTTTACAGAGGCAAAATGGAAGCTCACAGAACTAAAGTAACTTGCTCAAGGCTGTTGGGCAAGTGACAAAAGGAAGTAAGACTGAAGAACAGTTGTCCTGCTCCCAGCAGGATTCAGCAGCAAGAAGGGTAGCATACTGGGGCTATCCAGTCCCCAGGCTTATGGTTGGCCAGGGAGGCCATGCCAGCAGGGGTCCTGGGGGATTTTATCCCCTGTCGCTGGTGTCAGGCCAAAGGGAGAGGACTTTGTGGTGTCTGGGAGAAGTTTAAAGTAGGAGGCACTGCCCAAATGGCTTATGAGAACAAGGAGCGCCCTTGGGAAGAAGGGAGTCCAGACAAACAGCCAAAGAGTCTGAGAGGAAAGGTGTAAGTCTGGGACAGCTGGTGAGGTGGGGTGCAGGAGGACAGAAGGGACAGAGTGAGGGGTAATCATTGATTCTCATGGCCACCATGTGGCCTCCATTTCCTTCCTGAAATTTCACAGCATCAGAATTTGAGAAGGTAAGGC
Organism: Panthera uncia; assembly: GCF_023721935.1. Lineage (NCBI taxonomy): Eukaryota > Metazoa > Chordata > Mammalia > Carnivora > Felidae > Panthera > Panthera uncia. Next base: position 28,305,071 of record NW_026057586.1, read on the forward strand.
TGCAAGCAGTCTGGGAGAGAACACTTTTGTGTCCTGTACCCATGAACTCCCTCATGGGCTAACAATGAACTCCCTTACCACGGACTGTGAGCTGTTGCTCTCCAGGTGTCTGTGTGGGAAATCACCTGCAGGGCCTTGACCTGCATGCAACGTTCACAGGATGGTACCCTAATTCCAACCTGCCCTTTTGTTCCTCTGAGGTGACATGGGTGGCAATCAGTATGCTGTTCATGCAAGTTGCAGTAATTCCTCCCCAAAATATTTACCAGCTTTTACCTCTTTCTAATTAATGCCGACAGGTAATCCCTCCTCCCACAAGGAAACAATTCCCTCTTCTGAGCAGGTGTGCGGTTATCCTTCATCCACGACAGCTTAGACACAGGCAAACAGGAGTAACACGCACCACCTTCCAGAAGCTATAAAGGGAAAGGTCTTTCTGCTTTCTTTTAAATCTCTGTGGGGTTAGTTTGTTTGTTTTAAATGAGACAGCGTGTAAATGGCTCTCCTTAGGAGAAGGGAGTTCTAATGAACAAGCCTGGCCCATTTTCCACTGGGTAATGAGTGCACCCAGGTAGCTGCCGGGAACAGTGATGTATTCCGTTGTCACCCTGATTTTACACCGGGTCTGGGTGGCCTGTTTAATACATGAACATAAATCTATCAGCTGTTTTTACATGTTCCCATTTGGAAAGCCAAAGTCTTAGAATAATACATGTTCTGTGTTTGCGAGATTGGCACAGCCCTTCCATCACTTCCATAACATCTATGAGCATTTGCAGGTACCGTGTATTATGGACCCTAACATTTGTGGACGTGCATGCTTGTGTGTGCAAGTGCATGCACGTGTGCACACACACACAGAGTCATGCATACATTAGAACAGTGAATGCCTGTGAAAAGAAAGAGGGATTTTGAACACTAGAAACCCTCTCAGTCCCTCAGCTTCTGAGAGGGAGAAGATATGGTATGGGATGAACAAAAGCAACACTCAGCCAAAACTTAGAGCGCCCTCCCTTAGGCTTCTACAAAATGGGGGCAAATATAGTCCCTTCGTTTTTTTCCACCACCAAAATTTTGAATTCTAAGATTTGGAACTTGGCACAAGTGAGAAATCACAAGTCAGGTTTTAATAAAGGAGGAAGGAGAGGCCACAATGCCGTGGGGGTTTTGGACATGTGCGGATGAAGGGCTAATAAATGGCACCGGATGAAGAGGCGGAAGGTGGCAAGAGACAATGTTCAAAATGTTGACTATTTCTGAATCCAAACGGCTCTGAGCATCCAATCAAGACCATGTGATCATACGGACAAAGATGGAAACATGGGCCATGATAAAGAGGAGAAACTCAATTGTATGCTAATAGCAATAAGGCAAAATGAGAAATGCCCAGGTGAGAACATGAGTGTTTCCAAGGAAGTCTGGAAGACCAATCTTGGAAGGGGTCCTGATGAAACACAGTGCACATGGAAATTCAAACTCAGCTCAGCTGTCAGCGTCTGGGAGAGTCGCTAAGCCACAGTGTGCCAATTTCTGGAGCTACTGTGCCCTCTAGGTCTGGTTCTAAACCCTGACCACATGTTAGAAATACCTGGGGAGTTTTTTAGAAATACCAATTACCAGGCTCCAAACCAGACCAAAGATGAGAAGCTGTAGCCGAGGCACGGGCATTTTTCAAGCTCACCAGGTGATTCTAACGGGGACACAAAGTTAAGAATTGCTACTCTGAAGAAATGTGGGGCAGCTGTGGATTCCCTCAATTGAGGTCTGACATGCACCCCAAAGTACAGACCTGCACAGACCCAGGCCCTGAGAAATGTCATGCATAAAACTCTGGTTGTGGTTCTCTGTAAATCCCTCTGCCCCAATAACAACACAGTGGCTGAGGGAATAATCGCTGGACTGCACGGAAGAAGCATCTAGCTCTAGTCTCAATTCTTCCACTAACGAGCTATATTACCCTCGGCTTACCACTTTAGACCAGTGCCTGGACTGTAATTTATTTTTAGTGAGTGAATAAAAAGACACTGAGTTTCTTATAAAAGGAAAAGATTAGATGAGAGGTCCCCAAGACCCCTTCAAATTCTAAAATTTGGAAACGAATATAGATCCTCTTATAATCTGCTTCTACTCTGCCAATAGAATGTATCACTCACATTTAAAAGAAACCTTTCAAGTTACCATTGTCATGTAAGATGTTAATATTAGGGGACTCTGAGTAAGGAGTATATGAGAATATCTCTGTAATATCTTCACAACTTTTCTGTAAACCTTGGATGTCCACATTATTCCAGAATCAAAAGTGTATTAAAATAAAATCAAACCAAACCAAACTCTTCCATCCCATTGGATGGTTTCTTCCCTGTCTTCTGAACAGAACTTGCACATCCCGACATTTGAGCCTTTTCCGGGGCTAGCCCCCTCACCTGAATTTTTCTTTTTCTTTCTCTCTCCCCTTCCTTACATCCCCACTTAAGTTCCTCTCTTCCAGCCTAAAAGGGGCACTTGATCACTTTTGAGAGTCTTCCAGTCCTCAAACCCTCATTTTGTGTTCCATCATCTTCTCCAGCTCTGGGGCCAACCTCTCCCTTCATTTAGGTTTTGGATCAGTCAGTGTCCAGCCAGGAAAAGAAAATGGAATTTGTGACACAGGGGGTACAAAAGATGACAATCCAGTGTAGAAGCAGAAGGCCACCCCCTCTGGGCTGAAAGAATGAAGGGAGAAGCTTCTGTTACCAAAGCCCAGGGTCCAGGTAACCCTCTACCTGGGGCAGGGAACCGGGGGATTGGAGCCCTAGAGTGGTTTGTCTAGTAGGGACCTGAAGCATGCTGATGACACAGCACCTGTCAAAACACTGCCAAAGTAGAAGCAGAGAGGAAAGAAATCCTCTCTCCATCTCCCTAATAGTGCCTTCCACTGGCTGTATCCAGTAGCTTCCACTGGAACTTGGGAAACAGTCTGGCAAGCAGCAGCCCCCCTGTGGTACAAAGCAAAGTAGGAGCAGGGTAAGGAATGGGTTTGAGGGCAAAAGGTCAAGAACTTATACTGTACCTATAGCTTGTATAACACAATCTGATGGTTGATTATATCCTGTTCCGTCTGATACTCTAAGACAGAGTACCCAATAGAAATGGAATGCAAGCCATGAAATGTAGACCACACAGACTATTTTAAATTTTCTACTAGTCATATTTTAAAAACTAAAAAAAAATGTGTGTAGTTAATTTTAATAATATATTTTATCTCACCCAAAATACCCAAATATTATAATTTTAACATGGAATCAATACTACCAGGCTTAATGAGATAATTTAATTTCTTTTTCCATACGAAATCCAGTGTGCAGCTTATACTTACAGCACTTCTCAACTGGGATATTTCAAGTGCTCAATAGTCACATGTGCCTAGTGGCTGACTACTGAAGTCTTGAGTGATTTCATAAGAGAGTGTAGGATATGAATCCACTGTGGAGAATGTCTCCATATCTAAAAGAAAACCTCATGTGAGTGAAAGTTCCAAAAAAATTCATAACCGGGAATTGAAAAAAAGTAAGAAGAAAACACAACAGGAATCTCTTGCACATAGATCTTAGAAGTCTGAATAAGGCAGTGCTATATATGCTAAATTTAATAACATTTAAAACTTTTTCACACATAATATTAAGTAGCTTTGGAATCATGGGCTGTTATTGATTTGCGGGTTTCTCTTGGATGATGTTGGATGATGATAAATTAGTTTTTAATATCTCCCATGTTTATTAATAAGAAAAAGACTACAGTGTTCACAAATGTCCCTCCTGTCATCTTCTCAAAGTTGGAGGGAAATTTTTTCTTACAGGAGGTAATGGCTCAGTGTCTGGGGAACTTTGGGATTGTAAAAGTCTCAACAGGTCATGAGCATCACAAATCAGATGCACACAATGTAGGGGCAGTGATTAGTTCTAATGGGGGAGGGAAGAAAATGAGATAGGAGTTTCAAGGTGTGACCATGGCCTATTGTTTCTACTCAGTGATGGTGTGCAAGTGTTGATTATATTGCTAGTTTTCATAGTCCATGTATATTTTATAAATGCTTTTATTCTTTTGATATTTAATAAAATCACAAATGGCACTCATGCAAATGCATACAAAGTAAATGAGGAAGGCAAAAGGTAAGGAAGGAAAAAAGGAAGGAAGTGGGTAAGGAAAAGGAGAAAGGAGAGAATAAGGGGAAACAAAGAACACAGAATATCCAACTGGTATAAACTGACCTCAGGCAGAGAGATGCTTTGTTGTATTTTGAAATCCCATCTTTGCGGTCTGCCCCACTGTCCAGCTTCATACATCTAGGGCAGATGTCTCCTAGACATGGAGATACTCCAGAGTAGATGAGGCTGGGCCTTGGCATTTCCCTCTGGCAAAAGGCCATTATCTTTTGACAAATCCTGTGTCTTTTATGAGATGATTCTTTGAGGTCAGACCCTTTGATTGGCTTTTATGAGAAAAATAGAAAGGCACATGATTTGCAAAAATTGGGATGGTGTTGGTGTGGTGGAATGATACAACTTGGGCTTCAATGCCAGCTGAGCACACAATAGATTAGGGACATTTCCCTGGCTTTTGGAATAACTCCAGACTTGAAAATGACAAACTATAGAGTTAAGTTGGGATCCATGTAACTTGAGTGCCTCATGACTCCGAACAGAAGTACCCCAGATGCTGGGTCTACTCTCACTCACAGCAGACTCCTCACATGCCATTCTAAGCCAGGCCTTACTAAAAAGGGCAGGGTGGACTTCTCTTCTGGAGTTGGCACCAGGTCTCAAACCCCCTCTTTCAAATCAGGCCAGGGGTTCAATGGCTCAGCATCTCATTCTATTTGCATTAGCCTGGTAGTAGTACAAACTCTTTGACCCAAAGGCCTTCACTGCCACAGGGGAGTAAGCTGGGCCAGCATGCAACTGGCCAGGACTTGGCATTCTAGGCATGGATTCAAAGAGTAAGACTTAACTCCAGTATAAAAGCAGCTACACGAGCAAGAAGCAGGCAGAAAGCAGGGCCTAGGTCAGGAATGCCCTCAGAGGTAGGCAGGCATCTGAACTAGAGCAGTTCAGGAGTTGAGCCACTTGCCAGAGCTCTGGTGAACAAGGTTGACTTCTGATCCTAGAGCTGAGACTGTTTGACTGCTTATTCTCTATTTTATACTCTTGGTTGCTGAGTATCATTGGACCTGGAAGTGTTTAATATTAACAGAAAGGTATAGGATCTGCCTCAGGAGTCCTGCATCATGATGAGGCAGGATTACTTCACTTTTCCTGCTGTGGAGTGATCTTATTTCTACTAATAAGCAGGGAAAGTGATGGGCTTGCTTTATTTACCAAGAAATACTTCTAAATTCCCCTCTAGCATCTAAGAGAGGTGAGAGAGAATGATGACAAGCATTCTCAACATATTTCAACTGACATAGTCACATAATTAAATTTTGATTGGAAAGGGCCTGGAGAAACAAACAAAAAAATCTAAGCTATCCCATATTTCTTTTTTCTTCCCAATGATTCAAGTGGTCTTTGAAAGCGGGAATGATCTCAGACATTCTGCTGTTCGTTTAACATACAGATGGACAATTAACCCAGCCTGATGCTTATGGCAGTGATGGAGTGGGCAAGACATTATTCATGTGTCTGCACGTGCATGTGTACGAGTATACATTTATGTGTGTGCAAGTGTGTATATATATGAGTCTAGGAGCACACAAATAAGGTGGCTGAGTTGGGGATGTAGTGAGTAAACTCCAAGAATAGCAGGGGCACTGTTAACCCCCATAAAAATGATTTGGAATTTAAATAGCAAGTGTTCAGAAGTGATAGGCAAAATAGACCTGGAAGACTGTTTGTGGTACAGATGGGATCTGACGCTCTCTGAGCAGGGAGAAGCACTGTCAGTGTTTTGACAGACACAGACTGATGTTCAGGACAGAGCCAAGGAGGTGATGGGTGGAGGGACTTGGTGGGGGTGGGGGGCTGGAGACCCCGTGACAGATTGACAAACATGCACAGGAATTCTCAAAGCAGAGGGCAGAGAGAGAGGAGATATGAAGATAAAGACAGAGGAAGACTGAGATGCTGGTGGTGGGGAGAGGTGAGAAGGGTGGAACTGCATTTACCACATCTGCCTCTTTGGGGACTATTAAGGAGGTAAAGGCAGGGGCCAAAAGCCAGACTGCATGGGGAATAAGCATCACTGTCCAGCACTTTATTTCTCCTTGCAGTCTCTGGGGCTGGCAGGACTGCTCAGTGCTCCAGAGAGGGAAACCCCAATGACAAATGCCTCCCATGAGGCCTAAGGGTCACAGACAACCATCCAGACTGTGTTCCTCTTCCAGGACCTGTAGAAATGTTATGCTGAAGGAAAACTAGAGCCTGAAGGAGCATAAAATCACTATAAACTGTGGCCTGTGAGACAGCAGACCCCTGTATAGACTTAAACACTTGGTGGTGGAGATACTACTCTCCAAACGTGGATCCTCAACCCACTTGGATCAAATCATTCCCTTACCCCTCCCAGACTTTCCACAGCCCCTCAGAATTCTTGTATGCTCCTGAACCTGGGCTATCCTGCCCTCCTCTCTGATCCATCCCACCTGTCTACATTGAGGCCCCTTCTCTCACATGCTCAGCCTCTTCAGGCCGATGCAGTGTCCTTGTGCTGATTTCCACTAGTGTGCATCCTGGGCCCTTAGAATCCAGCAGGCAGTGTGGTGGTGTGGTCACAACACTTAAAATCAGGAAGACCCCACTCAAATCTTTCCTCTGCCCCTCATTAGCCCTGTGCTCCTGGGAAAGTTAGTCACTCTCTTGGAGCCTCAATTTCCTGGTTTGTGGAGTAAAAATATGCAGCAGGAAAGCAAGCTCATTACAATTAAATCAGTGGTTATCAACCAGGGGCAACTTTAGCAATTATGCAGTTTTGGTTGTCACAAGTGCAGGAGGGGAGGTTAATTCTGGCGTCTTGTCATTAGAGGCCAGGGAATGCTACTAAATATCCTAAATGCATAGGATAGCCCTCCACAACAAAGAATTTTCCAGCCCCAAGTGTCAATAGTGCCGAGGTTCCTTATAAAATTTCTTTCAATGTCTCATGGGTTCTCTATCAATGATAGCTTCTATCATGGATTACATGGATATATAAGATATATATACATGTTATTGGAAAACTGTAAGCTTCTTGAGGGCAGGCAGAGGCTGTATCTAAAACCTTTTTGTTTCTCATTCAGAGCCCTGCACAGCAAAAAGGCTCACAATTTCTTATAAACATGGAAGAGACTTTGACTCCTGGCAAAAAAGTAAATCTGTTTTGTACAGCTGGGTTCATCTGTTCATGGCTTAAGATGGAAGTAAAGCCATATACTATGCTTCTCCCCTCCCCCAAATCTGCAGTATTAGAAGATAATGTTAAAACTATATCCAGATCATTCTAAAAACAGTTCAAAAGAGAAAAATACAGTCAAGTCACTGCGTTCCAACAGGTTGACAACAAAAGAAAGACTGACTAAATTCATCCTTTTTATACTGCAAGCCATCAAAATGACATATGAGCAGGGCCTGGCCAGTGTGAGAAAATGTCACCTTTGCACATAAATTCATCAGAAATGTTTCAAGAGGCCTGTTTTTTCTGGAAAATATTGTAGGTAAATTTCAAAGTCTTTCTACTGCTCCTTTGTAATTATTCTAAAACATATCTCAGACAATCTGCTATTGCCACCATGTTATGTTTTCTTTTATCACTGGCTGCCCAGCACAGGAACTGGCCCACTGGATCCTCAGTGGATATTTGCTGAGGAAGACGTAAACCTTCCCCATGGCCTATAGAACAGATCAGAGCCAGGCTATGCGGCCAGAATGTCTGCTGAACATCTCAGTTCCACAATTCACATGCATGTGCATCATGTTGCTTATCATCTCTATATTTCTGCTTCCCATCTATGAAATGGGTATGTATGTTGCCTATCTTTGGGGGCTGTTGTGAGATAATACTTACCAAGTATTTCTATATCACACATCATATATAGTGAATGTGCACTAGTAAGTATCAGTCAGCAACTATGCTGTTTACAAAGCAAAATAAACGATGATCACCCTCCAGCTTTCAGAAAGAGAAGAATATTTGTAAAGAAAAAATTTTTATATAACATTTTATAACACTTCATGAGCTTTTTGCTTTTTACCATCAGAGTGACCCTGTGAGTTAGGTAAGCCAATATTACCTATTTCCTGCCCAAGCCAGGTATCCAGCCAAAGTCAGAATTCCTGCCTCCAAAGCTCTACCACAATGGGTGTTAACAGGGAAATTCTGCCTACCCCCAGGAGACATTTGACAATGTTTGGAGACAATTGGGCAATGCTGTTGGCATCTAGTGAGCAGAGGCCTGGGGTGCCGCTAACATCATACTATGCAGAGGACAGCCCCTACAACAAAATAATTATCTGACCCCAAATATCACCAGTGCCAAGGTTGAGAAACCCTGACTTAACAGGAAATCTCATGTTCTTCTCACCAAACACACAGATGAGACACTTAATTAGTATCAGAAAAACCCACACTTTATGAGGAAACCACTGATTCATCTCATGGGCTATGTATTTCAACGGGAAGCTCCTAAAGAAGGCCCTGTGTAAATTTCCACATATTCACTAAACCACAAAGTCACAGTGATTATCACAGAATTTAGCAGTGTTTGGGGGAGCACCCTAACCATGTGAATTTAGCCTCATAGACAAAGTCCTCCTATGTGTGGATAATCACAAGGAGCTAGTTCTGGGATGGAGGGAGAGGTGGTATAAGACCAGGTTGTAATTATTGGGAGAAATCCATACTATCAGGCTATTCATGTGAATGCTAAATATGTTCAGAAGGTGGGAAAATGGAAGTCCCTTTTAAAAACAGGCTAAGATGAGGCACCTGGGTGGCTCAGTTGGTTGAACGTCCAACTTCAGCCCAGGTCATGATCTCTCGGTCCGTGAATTCGAGCCCTGCGTCGGGCTCTGTGCTGACAGTTCAGAGCCCAGAGCCTATTTCAGATTCTGTGTATCCCTCTCTCTCTGACCCTCCCCTGTTCGTGTTCTGTCTCTCTCTGTCTCAAAAATAAATAAACATTAAAAAAAATAAAAATAAAAAAAATAAAAAAATAAAAACAGGCTAAGAAAGGATGGGGACTTTTTGGACCCTGTGCATATATTTGTGTGCCTCTAATATATCAAACAGATCCTGTGTTAAGTGTGTTATCTCATTTATCCTCACAACAACCTTATTAGGTAGAAACTGAGGCTTAGAAAAACTAAGGGTATATTTCACAGATCTTAAATCAAATACATTTTTCACATTTTAACATTCTGGAATGGAATGCACCTTAAAACACTGATGCCATCTTAGAATCAGTGTTGGCTTTTTTCCCCCCTTTTCTTTTTTTTTTTCACATTTTAATACATCTGAAGTGAGGATTCATCTTACAATCTTTGGCTTCTCAGATTCATAAAATATGGTCATTTATCCAAGATCACACTACTAATAACATGGCAGAACTGGCAACTGTAAGATGCTAGATGCTATTCATTTCTCATCCAGCAAGGAAATTCAAGTGGTGCATTACAGGTTTCCCATAAAATCAGCTGAAGTGTTTTTTCCTGGGATGTGTGGATGACTGCAGTGAGATAAGGAAAATGGTACATTTGTGTTACTCTATGTTTTGGGGGAAGTTTTAAAGTAATGGGATGGAACAAAAAGGGTAAAGGCCAAGGATGATTGTTAACATCATTATTGGATCTAAGTCTATCAGAGAAGACGAGCAATTAAATATATGTAATACAGATTTACATATATAATAAAATACATATGTAATAAAATAATATAATAAAATGTTATATTGCTGATAGGAATAGCCAGGGCTAGAGTGGGAGGTCAGGTCTAGCTATCAACCATTATGCTGTTGGTTGTCTTGGATACTGGTACAGGGATTCAGCCTTGCACGGGAGTTTGGAGACCAATAAAATATAGTTTAACTTAGGAGGGCTTGATGATAATTCAGTTATTCATATGGCACCAATCTATGCCTAGGAACAGAATTTATTTTGAACTTGTTCCAAATGGTATTCTAACTCAATGGTAACATAAATAGGTAATGTCTAATACCTACACTTGTTGAATGCAACAATGCTTAAAGGAAAAAAATCATGGCCAGGATTATGGGCTTTCTCTATCCGATACCATTTGTGTTTCTGAAGTTGTCATGCTCACTAATGTCATACTGCTGTTACTTGGCGTGTTTATCCTACCTCACTACTTCCCTTGTCTTTACCTAGAAAAATTCACTCATGTTTCATTTTTCAAAGCTGATCTCCTAAGAGCCTGTCTTGATTTCCTTAGACATAAGAGCCTCTCCTATGCTCCCTCTGCACTTTGTGTATATTTCTGTTTCAAGGACCATGAAGCTCCACTGAATATTTTGCGGTCCATTTCTGCCTGGTCCTTGTGAATCATTTTATCCTTTTGGACTCATCAGCATAGCCCCTGATTTACACATGATAGTGAACTGGCTAAAAGTATGAATAAGTGAGGTATGCATGCCATGAAATGTCTCCTCACCATGGCCTAGAGGGCTCTAATGATCTACCCCAGCTGTCTCTCAGACCCCATTTCCCAAAATACTCTGCCTCACACACTTCCATCCTAACCCACACGTCTCCTTACTGTCCCCAAACACCAGACCTCTGGGCCTGCACGTTTGCTTTTACAACTGTCCAGAGCACTCTCCTCTGAGATGCATGCCATAGCTCATTCCCCTTCTTGATTTGAGTCTCTGCTTAAATGTCATCTGCACAAAGTGTTTTCGCTATATTGTCAAAAGTAGTACCTTTCTTCTTCATTCTCTTATTTGACTTCTTAGCACTTATCAACAACCTACATATTTGTATATATTCATTTTTTTTAATATGCCAATCTTCCCTACTGGAATATAAGGTAATGAAGATGAGGATTTTTATCTGCAGATAATAATCACTCAGCAATAAATGAATCATTCAATTACTATCTTTAATGAGACTACTTCCACCTGGTGGTAAAACGCAGAACTGCAGGCATAGTGCCTCTAGAGAAAATCACTTTTTTGGAGCAACTAATACAGCTATACACCATTTTAAGTTCTTTGCATCTATTATCTCATTTATCACTCATAATAGCCCTAGCACACAGGTACCATCACATCAAATTTAAAAGAGGAAATAATTGTGGTTCTTCTAAATCTCATGTACTTTCTTTTATACCCTGCTATCTTTACACTATCTCATTGTTGTAAATCTACCTATCCCATTACCTTTATTCAAGTTTACTCAGTACTTGAGTTTATCCTATATGTTTCCATTCTTAGGGATGCATACAGCTTTTCTCATATAGGAGTTTAGCAAAGTATTTGTTTCTTCTTCCTGTTATGTACATATACTCTTTCATTGTTACTTTCATCCAAAAATAAAGTCACTCAAAATGTGGAACAGGTACCACATATTCTGTGAAACATGAAAAACAGTACTTTACTTGTTCCTACCCACTACCACCCCTTTCCAGGGGTAATGCTTAAGCATTACAGAGAAACATAATCTTAGCATGAGTAACGGAAAGATTGCAAGGTGGGAAGGAGCTTTAAAAAGAGAATTCAGTTCATGCACCTCTATAGTTCTCCCTGGAAGAGACCTTCAAACTCATTCATCAGGCAGAGAATCAAGACTGGAAAAACTGTTCTTGGCAGAGCTGTGCTTGAGGAATTCACACCAAGAATAACATTCTCAAGGGAGCCTAGGGTGTGTTCAATGAAGAGTAAATGATGTTCAAGAGGACAAGAGAGTTATCAGGGAGGTCACAGAGAATTATGAGTCACACTCCCTTGGGTAAGGCCTGAAATACTATTACAGAAGTCATTATAAAGGATCTGAGGACACTGCCCTTACTCTGTTGGGCTTTGGTGGTTCCCACCTTCAACATCTGTTGACTGGCAATATCTTGTTCTGAAAAAAATATGAATTTGCTGGAGCATGGATTTCCTACTCTATGGATGACTTACAGAACAAAGCCATGTTAATAAAATGTTCATAACTGTGGAAAAATCAGACATTTGAAAAACCTGGATCTTATAAAAACTTGGACTGCATCTATGAGCAAAGGTAATAAAAGATCTATGGCTGGGTCTTAGCCTTGGAAAACAATGGCTAAGGCATCATTTAATCCCAAAGACTTCCAATAATATAAGAGAAAAAAAGGGACTACAAGTTTAGTAAATTGTTCAAGTCTTAATATTTAAGCTAGTAGCAGACTAAAGTTTTCTCATTAAGACAGATGTTTAATTTCACTAATGAGAACAACACACACCTTGCCTGAATTGACCCAGGAAGATCAACATGGGTGAAACTACACAGACAAATTACAGCTGATCAATTCACTTTGGCCTCTGCTCCAAGCACTATATATAAGGTCTCAAAGTTTTGGGTACCACTTTTGGTCAGTTAGGTTGTACTATCACCAATACAAGGGACTCCTGGCAAGCCCATTGTCACATAAATGGAATACAAAAATATAAGGAAGTAGAGGTGAACTGTATTACATTTTCTTGAATTAAGTATTTCTTGTATTAGGTAATCCTCATTAGTCCTGTCTTGAAATTATAATTCAAACTAAATAAAATTCATTAAACATTAAATATGACATAAATTTTCAGCATAATGGAACCTTAGTGTTCAGTGGACTTAAATCCTCTTCACCCTTCCATGTCATTTCACAGATGATTACCCTGAGCCCAGAGAAGAAAAGGGACTTGCAGAAGTCACAGTTAAGTTTTAATTTCCAAAAAAAGAAGAGGATTTTATTTCACTCAAAGAACAATCTGTGCTAACATACTGAATCTGGCTTGCTCTCCTATTTGTCCTACATCTTACCTCCCAGCTCTTTGTTAATGCTTTCTTTATAGACTTTCAGACTTTTCTTTGGAGACCTTGCTACTCTGCCCATCTTTTTGTGCTTCCTCTTTTCTTCTTTGCCACCCCCTACCACAAACACACAACAAACACACATTATCAGAGAAAAACTGACTCTAGACTATAGTGGTGTTTGATGGTTTTATTGTACACCATCCATTCCCTCTTGATTTGGAAAGAGAAACTCTTCTTCCTGAAAAAATATTCTCCCCAACCACTTCAGTGTCAATGGTTTGAGTGGTATCTTGATTTTACCTCCAGGTTCAGAGAGAGGAATGTGACTCACACCTGACCAATCACAGCATCCAATTGCCCTGGCCACAGAGATTGGTTCAATTAGAGCCATGTGACCCAATTAGAGCCAAAAAGGCAATATCATAATAGAAGCATTCTGTCAGGAGTACCATAATAGAGGCATTCTCTCTTGCTAAACTTACAGTTACGGGGATGTAAGCCTGGAACTGCTGGATGATCATTTTACTTCTGCAATGTATAGAGTCACCGAAAATGAAATCAATACATAGCAAAGCAGAGTGGAAGGATGGAGAAAAACCCATTCTGATGATATTGTTAGAACTGCTTGATTCATCTGAGCTTGAAACCTTAGACATTTCAGTTATATGAACCAAAAAATCACCCTTTTATTTAAGCCAGTTGGTTCCATTATTCTGACACCTGCAATAGCAAGATTCCTGACAGACTTTTCCGTGTAGAGTTTATCTAATATCTAGGTTCACCCAGAAGGGATTTGGTTGCTGGTTTAGGTATCTTTTTATCATTGCATGTTTTGCTGGTACTTTTAAAGTCACTTTTCAGTTGCTTCCTGCTTTTTCATAAAGTCGTGACTTATAATTAAACCATCAGCCTATATTTACATTCAAGCTGTGAATTCCCTGAATTTTCTAGGATCTAGGATAGCATGGTCTTTAGACTCTAGAATCACCTCTCAAGGGAGAAAAAAACATTGCTAGAGAGAGCTAAAACTAAACTGGCCCAACCACTAAGATGTCTACACAACGGAGGGCATTTCCTTTGGGGAAATGCTGGCTTGATTCTTACAAGAACTACTATTTCCCTTTGCTCTTATGACTTGGTTAAGTTTTGCAAATCCAGCTTGAATTTCAAACAGAGGCATTACTAGCCTTCTTTACCTGGAAGTGGGGCCCCCACTGTACAAAGGGGGTATGGACACTGGTGCCATTAGCTGTACTACTCATTTACCATGCCTGCTCTCTATTTTCAGCCCTGTGTGGATGGCTTTAAAGAACACCCTCATTGATCTATAAAAGCAGCTAAAAGTTTACTGTGCTCCCCTATATGGCAAATCTGTGTTAAAGCAAAGTTTTATTTCAAGGTAAAGACCTATAGGTATCAGCCAAAAACAAATGAGAAGAAAGTTCTCAGCACACTGAAATCCTTCCCATCCATTCTGCTTTTGGGTAAGGAGTGCCCTATTAATGAAAATGAAAGGGCAGACCCTTGGGAATCAAATTCAGGTCATTTTCAAAGTTTTATCTTGATTTGGCACTATAAAACTTGGCCTATTCAGGTCTCCTTCTGGAAGCATGACTCAACCTCAGGGCCTTACCTCCTTCTGTCAGTGATCATTACTGGTAACCTCAACCTCCTCCCATCCATTTAGTACACACACACACACACACACACACACACACATGCACACACCAAAATGAGGCTCTAATTTGCTGAACTCTGGACCTTTCCAATTACTCTCATGATCTGGTATGACTATCCAGCCTCACCTGTCATGTGGAGCTCCACCTTTGACCAGCCTGACCCACAGCAGTTACCAGCTCCCACCCATGCCCACCCAACCAGAAGAAATATCAGGAGTCTGGACCTGTGACCACCTGCTTGCTGCTCCAAGGCTGGACCACACTGCTCACAACTGTATATATGTGCTTCCAAATTGGTCACATGCCATGTATTTTGACTTTACATAATGCATGTTGCTCTCCCAAAGAGACAACAGGACAAAGAAGGGAAAAATAAACAGCAGCATTGCTTTTCACTTTAGCTAAGACAAAATCCTTTATGGGGCACGTGGGTGGCTCAGTCAGTTAAGTGTCTGACTTTGGCTCAGGTCATGATCTCGAGGTTCGTGGGTTCAAACCCCCTGCATCGGTCTCTGTGCTGATAGCTCAGAGCCTGGAGACTGTTTTGGATTCTGTGTCTCCCTCTGTCTGCCCCTCCCCTGCTCATGCTCTGTCTCTATCTCAAAAATAAATAAACATTAAAAAAATGTTTTTTAAAAAGACAAAAATCCTTTGTCATTTTGAATCCAATTGTTTATGAAACAATGGAGTCACAGCAGTTGTACATATGATAGCCTACCATTTGTTTAGCATGGGTCATAAACTGCTTTTGGTTTCTTATATATTACATATTATTATTATATATTAGTGCTCAACATTTCTGTTTAACATTAAATGGAAATTAACTACTTGTGGATTTTTTTCCCATTTCTCTCATATTTTGAGGAAAAGACATATTTACATTACCCAGCTCCTAGCAGAGGGCTTAAGCAGATATTTGTATTAAATAAACCCATAGTTTATCAATACATATTTATTGAGCACTCGGTATTTGCTTCAACATTGTTCTGGTTACTGTGGGATTTACAGAAGAAAACTTTATGGTACCCTCTCTTCCCTGGAGATTATGGAGTTTATGGGTGGGGGGCAGGACAGAGTAAGATTAATGAGAATGAAACAAATAGAGACAAATGCAAAACATTTTATGGTCAAGTAGTGTATCGTGAGCAATGGGCTCTGTTTGCTATAGGGTTTTAAAAAACAAACAAAAGTTCCTGAGAAAGTAAACTTTTTACAATCATGAGCTGAAAGGGAAGAACAACAAACAGGGCCATCCTTCAGTCCATGCCAAACTGCTCCCTACAGTTTATCTCCTCAGAGTTGTTCCAAGTAGTCTTGAATGGTGCTCAGCATCCAGTTTCCATCAAAGTCACTGGGAAATACCAGCAACTGAAGTGTTCTCCATCCCAGGGAGTTTTTTCCAGCACTCAAACACTTATCACCCCATCTCTTACTGCCTTTCACAATTCCTTGTCATCATTTCTTAAGTCACTAAAGGTCTCCTGGTACCTTTGTCTTCCATCTCCTTGATGTGGTTGGCCCAGTGTTCCACACATCTCATCTCCCTTGTCCCTCACTTTTCGTTTCTTTCCTTTATATTTCCCCTCACAATGATGATCATATTCCTCCCCAGGAATGTCCTCCATATTAAATAAACTGTTAGGGTGTGACTCACAGGATTCAGAGTACTTTGTTTATTTTCACTTATGTTTTAAATGTTTATTTACAAATATTTTTTTCAACATTTATTTTTGAGAGACAGAGTGCAAGTGGGGGAGGGGCGAGAGAGATGGAGATACAGAATCTGAGGCACGCTCCAGGGTCTGAGCTGTCAGCAGAGCCTGATGTGGGGCTCAAACCCACGAACTGTGAGATCATGACCTGAGTCAAAGTTGGACACTTAACTGAGCTGCCCAGGCGCCCCAGGAGTACTTTAGGGGCAACAGCTTTGCTGTTCTTTAACATCAAAACACTCCTAGTTCATGGTTGTATCTCCGTGTTTAGTAGTGTCATGGTGGGTGCTGGGTGCATGGATTAGCTCACCCTCCTAAAAGTACTTAGTTCTCCCAAGAATGGCTACCATGGGTCTAAAAGGGATGATAGCACAGTGGAATGGCACGTGACATCTTCATGCTTTTGAAGCCAGGAAGAATATAGTGAGGATAACAAGAGAAGGGTGGTAGTTCACACAATGTTGTATAGTTATCAAATGACATAGTAAAGTATGGAGCCTGAGAGGTCAGAGGAAACAGTCAGGTTCTCAGCTCTGTCTATTGCTAGCTAGACGAGGAGGATTGAATGTCAGTAGACATCTTATAACATACCCACCTATCTCAGGTTTGACAAAGTGACCCAATGGGGCAAGCCTGTGTCTGTACATATTGCGAGGATTTTTAAGACAGGATTGAGTAGTTGGAATTGTTGGCAGAACAGTAAATACTAACACTTTCTAAACAAGTTGTCAATGAGGGCAAGACAATCACCAGTACAACTGGAGGATCTCCAGTACCCATAAAGACACCCATATAAATATACACACTTGTTTGCCTGGTTACCCTTCAAATCTGTGTCATGTTTAAAGAGATTTTGTCACTGTCCAGACTCCGCTCTCACTAACTCACAAGGCAGTATTCTCACATGTTACAGAAAATACAGGATGTTTGTCTGATATTTGTTTGATCACATGCCACATTCCTTACCCTGACCTGTAGCAAGAATTACTCAAGTCCCTCAGCTTAGCATCCAGTCTGACAGCCACAGCTATAAAATTATAGATCTTTGGTTCCAACAAAATTAGTGTACACATAGCTTGTATGTGTAATTTGGCAGTGTGTCTGTGAAGGGTGTTTGGTACCCAGGGAATAACCACACACCAACTGAAAACCTCTACTTACAGTGAGCTTTTCATAACATTATGGCCATGAGAGGATGTGAGAAATGTATGAAAAACCTGATCTTAAAACTATTCCTTTGCTTAAGTATGTTTGACATATTATATATATATATAATTTTATATATATATAAAAATATATATATTTTATATATATATACATATATATATGAACATACATGCATATAAGTTATATATTGTATATAATATGTAAATAAGGAGTTTTGGTTGTTGAACTCTCCATGAAAATAAAGCCTTGATTAATAGCTATGAAGAGGCCCCACACTCAGTGAATTTTAGATAACTCAGTCTGAACAGAAGTTTAAAGAATGTAAATGAAAGGAGTAAGGATATGTAAATAAAGCCAATGACTAAAAGAAGCGACTTATCATGGCACAGGGAAGTGACCTCAACAAGTGACCTCAGTCCCTTCTCAGCCTCTAGTGTGGTATTCTTGGGAAATGAACCTGTCAAAATTTATATTCAAATTCCTCAAATTCAATGCCATTACATCCTCCATCCTCTCTTAGCTTATTGGCCAGGACTAGTCACATGGCCTCATGAAAGCAGAGGTGGTTAGGAGCCTAGCAGTGATGACTTCTACTCCTCCTGTAAGTTTGTGGTCAAAGTCACCTCAAGGAGACCCACACTTACTTCTTCACTTTATGTAACAATCTCCTACCCTGGTCCCTGGTGTACCTGATTTTCCCCTCTCCCTTTTTTTTTTTTAAGTGATTTTATACATCCCCTTTTTACCTATTATATACTTTAACCACTGTACTTGATGTCTGTCTCTGTCTGGTAGAATGTACACTTCATAATAGTGAGAACTTTTTATCTCTTTTGATAAGTGTTGTATCCCTAGTGCCTAAGACCATGGGCAGCACAAATTAGGTATTCAATAATATTCGTTGACCTGACATGAATTTTAAGACCATTGAAAACCATGCAACTCACTGATATATGCTTATGAATTGCCCTTATCTATACTACTTCCCCAAATAATGGGGTTACCCTCTCAGACCAATCCCTGAAGTACTTTTTACTAAATTATTTATTTAAAAATGTTGAAGTTACAATTGTGTCTCTCTTAATATGACAGGATTTCTCTCATTCATGGGTAGGTTTTCTATCTCTGACAGTGTTCTGTCAAGCCAAGTGCTTTTGACAAGGGTCCAGATGAAATGAAAGAGGAGTTAGACACAGAGCAAATGGATATCTGGGTGTTAAAGGGTGTGTTTTAGAACCACACAGATTCAGCTTTCAAAAGGATCTTAGAGGACTTCCTGTCCAACTTTCTAGCCTCTTGGAGAAGTTCTCAGCAATGAGGATTCATAACTGTGTAAGATGGCCTATTCAATTGTCGGGCCATTCTAAGAATTAGAAAATTCTTTCTTACATTTAATGAAAATTTGCATCACCGTATATTCGACTAATTTGTCTTGGTTTGGCTTAATGGACCTAGTCAGGAAAGGTCTAATTCTTATTCCACATGAAATGCTTTCACAAACTTGAAGAGAATCATCCTGGTCTCACTCCAACTTCCAATATAGTCTCGATAATTCCAGCATTTAGTTGCTCATAGCCCATGTGTTATATGCCCCCCAATAAATCTTTTTCAATGGATAGATAAACCACTGCTGGCTGAATGAATATACGGATGCATATAAGAAGAGGGTTCACTCACTGATTAATGAATGCCTTGACTGTAGACCCCTCACCACCTCTGGCATCATTTTCTACATGCTCTGTTCTTCGCTGGTGTAGTCTTAAAGTAAATTTTCTACAACATAACCATCCAGGAGAGATATGAACTATACAGAAAACAAGACAAGTAAGAGTTAAATGTGACTTTCTGTTTTTCAAAAGCCCAAAACCATACTGTAAGGCAAAAGACAAAAAGAACTACACACAAATACTGTGTTATAGTTAGTAAATTTGCTTCTCAAAAGGGGATGGGTTCATAATTCTGAAACTATTTCATGTGTATTCTAGTTTAGAACAAATAAGTAAATATATTGTAGATAATGAGAGTCAGGTTAGAAAAATCTAAAAATCTGTTAGAAAATCTGTTCTTTTTCACTACTGGAAAATAAAATTACACATGAGAAAAGAGAAAAGGGTATAATAAACCTTGTGGTGTTGGATTAAAATGAAAAATATGAGTATGAACTCAAGGCTTTTTAATATATGTACATAAGTACCTAAATAAATATAGATGCATGTGAGTGCATAAGTTAATATTCATTCACTTATTTGCAAGCTCCGTCTGCTATGAGGAATTAGGAGCAATGACACTACAATAGCAATGAGCACACCTGGTGCTCAGATCATGATTTCTAAATGCCATCCTCCAACAGATAGAGCCAGGGCTCCTTGAAGATACCTTTTTTATTCCAAAGCTACTCAGAGAAAACACAAGATGATCCTGGGGCATATTGTGGTGCCAAAAAGTTATGAAGTGCTTTAAAAAGAATGCAGATATGTCAAAATGGCATAGGGACCAACATAAAAGAGCTCTTAATGACCAAATCTAGAACAATAGGATAAAACAAATATGTATAAGTCCATACTTATATACATCAACATCTGAATAAATAAATGTGGGAAAAGTAATAGCTTTTCCTTCTAGAATAATTTTACTTAAAAATGTAGAAAAATAGGGAAATGGAAAATCATCATTAAGACACTACATTAGAATTGTTACTGGCAAGATCCCCAACATAAAATTAGTGGGGGAAAGTTTGAAGAGAGACAGCATATTTATATAACCTCATCTCCCTAAGATATATTAATTTCAGAGGGAAAAACAGAACTTCACACAGTTGAACAACTTATCAAACACCAACTTAACTAAGTGATAAAGGTTAATATCACCAGCAAATAGACATCATCATTTGACACCTGACTGATACACTGAGTACACATCACTTCCTAGGTAGACTTCTTACCAAAATACATAACCACAATCTAGTAATGAGAAAACATAAGACAACCCCAGATAGAAGGATGGTCTACAAAATTAATGACCGCTACTCTTCAAAAGTTTGAAGGCCATGAAAGATAAAGAAAGACTGAGGAACTGTCACGATTAGAGGAGACTCAGGAGGGATGAGGGCTAAATGTATGACATGATACTGGATCAGATCCTGGAACAAAAAAAGCACAGTAGTGGAAAAACGAGTGAAATCCAAATACAGTCTACAGTTAGTTAATCGTACTGTAGTAACTTAGTTTTTATATTTGTACTATGGTTATGCAAGATACTAATATTTGGGGAAGCTGGATTGGGCGCCTGGGTAGCTCAGTTAGTTGAGTGTCTGACCCTTGGTTTGGGCTCAGGTCATGATCCCAGGGTCATAGGATTGAGCTCCATATTGGGCCCTGTGCTGGGTGTGGAGCCTACTTGAGATTCTGTCTCTCTCCCTCTGCCCCTCTTCCCCGCTCATGCACGCTCTCTCTCTCTCTTTCAAATTATATATATATGCACACACACAAATACATATGTATATATTTGGGGAAACTGGTAAAGCATTTATAGGCATTCTTTGTACTAGTTTTGCAACTTTTCTGTTAAGTCTAAAATTATTTCAAAATAGAAATTTTAAAATAAACACACATGTTTTAAGGGTTGATCACTCATTCTGGCTAATGCTGACACTGCCTTTGTTCCATCCTCTCCTTGATGTTCATCACATAGCAATGTGCTCAATTAATGTTGTGAAAGGAAAAAAAAAAATGTCAGCAAGGTGGTACGTACTCAGGACTGGGTGGGGTGCGGAGATGGAAAAGTGGGACGGCTCCCCCCAGAGTCAGAAGCTCTGACTTGCAGCAAGGACCTTAATTCTAGCTCTGGCTCATCAGATTGTTGTTTTTGATGATGTGACCTTGAGAAAGTTATTCAATCATTTCTGTCCAGAAATGATTAACAGTGACCTTGCCTCCCTCACTCTCAGGGTCACTGTTGGGCTCAAAGGCCACAGTGAGAGTCTGGACCAATGCAATGACAGAGGCATGACCTCACTTAGAGTTCCCCTGCATTTATCGCATGTCTAATTCATTTACTTTTCATTGTACATAGTGGTATTTTACAAGGGGTGGCATGTGTAGTGGTTAAGTCTCCAGGCTCTGGGTTTATACTGCCTGGTTCCCATTCTAATGTCACTGCATACTCCTGTGTTGTAATTTCCTTGGCTATAACATAAGGGTAGTGACAAAACCTACCTCGTAGGGTTGTTGTAAGGATTAAAGGACATAATATTTGTAAAGCTTTTAATCTTGCAACATGGCAAACACTATAGTGTTTGTTTTTAACATTACATTAATATTGTTTTTCCCAGTACTTCATGACACTATTCGGAATATTATTTATCTCCTCTGGGTATAGCAACTTGTGCCCTCCTAACTAAACAGTAGGTTTTTTGAGGGCAGGGATTCATGTGGCATGTGCTCAGACTTCCCCAGCATGATGCCTTGTGCACAGGAGTTGCTCAATAAATATCCAATGATTGATTGATTCATAAAGCCCTAAAGCCAATGTTCTCTTACTTCACAATTTTGCTTCGGGCCAACTTGTCATCTGTGTATATTTAAACAAACGTAGAAAATAGAAAATTCTCTAGTGCTAGAACTGGTCTTTCCTGAACTCTGTCAGAGTTTGCTGTGGGAGTCGTTAGCTTTTTGACATCTCTTCCTCCCATCCCTCTCCACCAAAAATCGCCTGTCAGCACCATGTCTGAGAAGACAAACTTAGAAATAGCACGCCCGACACTCAATCTTTGACTGTACTCTGCCCTTCTCTTTCCTCTTGTTTGGAAGAAAAAAAAATCCTGCCATCCACTTTCCCAGATTATCTCTTTATGTTCTTTTGTCCCTGTTTCCAAGAATACATATTCAGAGTCAACTTGAGCTTCAATGGTTGGCAATTACTAAAGAAATAAAATATCACCCTCCTTGTTAAGCATTTTGGCCACATTCTTTTTGGTGCTTCCATTTTCAATATCTAAAGTGCAGTGCTCCTTCGGTGCCCTTGAAGATGTACTTGTTTCCTTACTGAATGCATTATTCCATAGAAGAAAAAAAATATCATCTTTCAATTTATGAATCACTCTTATCTTTACTCTTCACCTTTCCTTCTCTTTGTGTTTCTTCCACTTACATACTTCTAAATTATTTCTGGCCAAACATGAGGCAGCCAAGTTGGGATCCTGGGTCTGTTGCTATCATTATGATCATTCCTATGGTGCCATTTGTATGAAATAAAGTCCCATAGATTTGGGCGTACTGCAGACTCCTTTCATTTTTGCAAACAGTAATGATTTTGCTCAAGAATTATCCAAATGCTGCCCCCCCACCCTGGCTGCCATCTCTCTCCAATATATTATTTCCTCCCATTTTGCCTCTATGGCTCAGTAGTGGAAATGTTTCAGGAGTCTCAGAAGTTTTATTATTCTCCTGACCCTAAATAAGTGTCCCAGAATGAAAGGGGTACTTCCCCACCCTGTGGGAAAGGGAGAGGAGATGACAAAACATTAGCACTGAAGTCCTCTAAATCTCTTCTCCTTTCTTTCCTTGCCTAACTCTGGTGGGCCAAAACCACAGGCTTCTATTCTAAGAAGAGAAAGTGTGGGAGATAGAAAGCAATGTAGCCTGAGATGAAATGACCTGTGAGTGTGCTAGTGTGCACATGCTTGGGCATACTGCAAAGAGAATGGCTACTCCAAAATAAGACACTCCACTTATTTGTGGTGATATGGCAGCTGAGAGAGGCACAAGGTCTGGGTTTGAACAACCTGCACTGTGTCTCAGTTCTGCCACCTTCAAACTTTGCTCCATGACTTTGGTCAAATTATATATGTGATCATCTTTGGGAAGGGGAGAGACAATCCAAATCTTCCTCACTGGGCTGTCATGGGAATCAAGGCATTCTGCACTTGTTGAAGTATTCACAAATAGCAAAATACCATGTGGATGCTTTTATTCAAAAATAGATTTTGCAGCAATGAATAAGAGTATGGTTATTAATATGGCCATTCAAATCAACTGATCAGTATGATTTGCACTTACTATGTGGGAAAAAAGCATTAGACAAGGTTCTTGGCCATAGAAGCTTAAAGTCCAGTTGAGAAGACAAAACTTACACAGCTTATCAAGAGTTACACAGCTGAATCCATGAGAAAGCAGAGAAAATCTGGGGTTAAATTCTGTGCTGTGGAATACTCTGCAATGGTGTTAGGATTTTGGAGGTTTAAATACCTCGTTAGGAAATAACATTGAACATACACTCCTCCTTCTAAGTCCGGGTAATTCTTTAACTAGAAAGCAACAAGGAGTGATATGTGAGATGCAGGAACCTCCTAGGCATCCACGTTCCTACCTTGGAGGGTCTCATATTCTCGGCCACTGTGTTCTACCATTGTCAACCTCTTGTCACAGGAAAGAGTAGTGGGAGCATAATGTAAGAAGAAGAGGGGCACCTGGGTGGCTCAGTCGGTTAAACTTCTGACTTTGGCTCAGGTCATGATCTCACGGTTCATGGGTTCGAGCCCCACATCAGTCTCTGTGCTGACAGCTCAGAGCCTGGAGCCTGCTTCGGATTCTGTGTCTCCCTCTCTCTCTGCCCCTCTCCCCTCCCCCGCTCCTGTTCTCTCTCTCTCTCTCTCTCTCTCTCTCTCTCTCTCTCTCTCTCTCTCTCTCTCTCTCTCTCAAAAATAAAGAAACCTAAAAAAATTTTTTTAAAAAAGAATGAAGAGTGCAAGTAGGGTTAACCAGCCTTGTTCAAATCATACCTCCCAAATGTAATGGCTGGGAACCTTAGATAAGTTACTTATGCTCTTCAGGTCTTGGGTACCATAACTGTACCTGTCATAGAATGATGGGGATGATGGGTGAATACATGTTAATACTAAGAACAGTGCTTGGCACATAGTATGTGCTCAGTAAAAGCTAGTTGTAGTTGTAGCAACTGTCACTGCTATTATTACTATTATCGTTAACAGTAGTATTTCCCAAAGTGTATTCAGAAGACACTAGTACTGCAAGTATTTCCTCATACAGGGGAGGGGGTTCTGTGGCTGAAATATATGGTAATTTCTGAATTTTACATATAAAAATGTGCATGAGCATTGCAACATATGAGAAACCCTTAAAAATAAAGATACTTAACACAGACCAACTAGATTGTTTATCATACCCATGTGGCCCTTGGTTCCTATATAAGACAGTGACTTTAGACTTCCTCTATAAAGCACACATCAAGGAACTTACTCTAAGAGAGTAAAAAAAGGTGAGATACCTCCAATTTATAAGTACTCTGAATTTAATCAAGGACTATACAGCAACAATAAAATCAATTGGAAATATTAACTGTATTGTGAGTGCTTTGTTAAAAAATTTCAAATGATTTGCATATTTTAATGTAATTATTAGTTCTTTATTGATTGATTAAAAACAAGTAAAATACTGACTTTTCTCTCTGACCATCAGCTCACCTGCAATTTTAGAGAGTTTAAAATTGTGTCATTCTCCATCTCACTAATGAAAAAAGGGCCACAAAGGAATGTGAGGAGGAATACATGTATCTCATCCGCTGGCAAACACAAAAGTTAGGGAGCTTAACTCAACCTGAAACATAGGAGAAACCGTTAAAGGAAGACATTTAAAAAGATTTTATCTGATTTATCTAAAACTCTTCAGCTTCCATTTTCTCTGGAACAATTAACTTCCTAAGTTGAAATGCAATTTTATGAGACAATTTTAGGGTCAATGTGTCTGTATGCAGTGATCACCTTATTGTCTACCTTCTACCTCTTTGAAAATGTGCTATCACTGCCAGTCTTTGCAGAGACCCACCTTGACCACATGCTAACTTTTCAGAAGACGTGCCTTTGGGAAAACATTGGGGGAAGTGTGAGGAAAGAAGGCAAGAGTAACAGGATCTAATAAAATTTAATTTCTTAAAAAATTTTTTTAATGTTTATTTTCTTTTTGAGAGACAGACAGAGACAGAGAGAGACAATGCAAGCAAGGGAGGGGCAGAGAGAGAGGAGACATAGAATCTGAAGTAGGCTCCAGGCTCTGAGCTGTCAGCACAGAGCCCCATGCGGGGCTCGAACCCACAAACCGCAAGATCGTGACCTGAGCCAAAATCGGATGCTTAACTGACTGAGCCACCCGGGCACCCTTAAAATTTAATTTCTGATATTTTCTCTAGGTGTGTATACATGATATTTGGGAGGCCTTCCATTCAAGGCCTTTCCAGTGCCGACATTTCAAATCCCTATTTCATGCTATACCTGTGTTTTAACTCTTTCCTCTTACTTAGATAGTCAAGAAAAGTAACTTTGAAAAATAAAGGCTACTAACCGTTAGGTTCTTATTTTAGTCATCAGCTGATGATGGAAAGCTTCCTGCTGAATTTGAACTTTCCGATATATGTTTTAATGATAGTTCCACAATTGGTAACTTGGCCTTTCTTAAAATAAAATTATTGCACCAGAAGAGCAATAAGAAGCACAATCAGTTAAGCTGCCTTCACTCAATGGAGTTCATCAGTTTCTTGCAGGACAGGCTAAGAGGAAGTGAGAAAATGAACTTGTAAGATAAACAGAAAAGGAGAGGCAGGACGCTGAAAGCCATTTTTGACCCTAGCAGGATATACCTCTGGGAGCTCTCTAGGCAGTTGGAAGATCATGTAGAGATGCCAAGTTCAAATGGAACTCAAAGAGTTCAAAGGGTGGTTGAAATGAAAGTGATGTATTCTGGTTTTCTTTTGCATGTGGCTTTGGACTGGCCTTATCTCTGAAACCTCATTCTTATTCAGCAGCCATTGCTTCTCTAACTATTCCTGTTGCTTTACGTTAACTCCCAGTGAATGATCAACAATCCAAATACTTTGATAAGAACTTGTTCCTCTTGTCCTCCACTATCTGAAATTTAGGGAATTTTAGATAGATGGTACCACCAGTCTCTTCACCAGGGAAAATCAAGGGTCCTGGGGGACGGTGGTGGGCACATGTTCAGGCTCCTCCAGCAGTGACTGCAACTCAGGATACAACCATCTCCCAGCTCCTCGATGCATAAGGCCAGGTGTCAGGAGTCAAAAATAGAACGAATACTCAAGTCTAAGGCTGGAGTCAATTCAAAGGGCTTAGTCTTGTAAGATCTATCCAAGGCAGGCATCTGGGCCTTCCTACTCTCCCTGTGTCTGCAGGCATCTGAGATGTGAAGGGCAGAGGAGCTGCCCATGAGACTGTGCCAGGGACACCACTGACTGGGGTTTGGGGCTGGTGGCATATGGGTTTTCTTTTTAAATATATACATTTTTTCATCTTGGTTAAAACCACAAGTATTTGAAATACTCCCAAAGGAATGAAATCTCAGACCTGTGGAATGTCAGTCGTGGAAATTAAATGGCCACCACGTGACCTAGCAAATGCCACTGTGGAAAATAAACATATGATGCTGAGCAGACCCGCTGTTTACTCTAACATTTTGAGATGACAGGCAATCACTTTCCAAAACCACGGCCAGAGGTAGAGCTCTCAGAAGGCTTAAATCAAGAGTCTTTTAAAGCAAATTGACTATTCGGCTGTGATTCTTCAGCAAATTAAGGATCTGCTCTTGAATGCTGGACAATGAAAGCCTGGACAAAGCTACTAAACACGCACAAGCACACTCTTCCTTTTTGGCCACAAAAAAACCATGCTGTTAAGTACAGTCTTGCTCAATCCTGCTTGCAGCTGTGCAAAACCAAGATCTCTTTATTTTAAAGGAGCAAGGCCTGTAGCTTAACTCCGTTGTGATGCTAGAGGGAATGTGAGGCAGGGCTGGGAAGAGGAAACATCAGGGTGATTGAGGGTGCCAGAGGAGAGAGGGAAAGGATTGGGTAACGGAAAGGGAGAGCCATAAAGGATGCAGAGGGAAAGAAAAAGGGTGGCACAGTGTGAGGCGTGCAATAAAGATGGAAAGAGGAAGAGAGGGAATGGGAAAAAGAGAGGAGGAAAAGAAGTGAAAAATGGGAGTATGGGGAGAGAATCAGCAAAATGGCTAAAAGAGGGCAATGGAGGGAAGCAGGGTGTCCCTTTTTCAGGCACTTGCACGGAAGCCCCCTTGTCCCTTCAGATAGCATTACTAATGCGGCCGACTTGGCCAGCATGGCACCACACAGCTGGAATCAATCGGAGTGAATGTGGGCGGCTGCCCAGGCCGGCTCTGGGGAAGCAGTGGGAAGCCCTGCCCTCTGGTTTGGCAAGGTCTGGCTCAAGCCTGCCAGAATCATCAGCCTCTTTGGGACAGCAAGAACTTGGCCTACCCCAGCCTTCAGCAGCCCTGAAATCCAGGCCCATGTGGACCGCTCAGGCTCCGCCCACATTTTCACCTGAATTGCTGGAATGTTCAAATGGAATAATTTCTCTCCTCAAAGGCAGAGATAAAGCAGTTTAGATTCTTCCCAGAGAAAAAGCAAAATCCCATCAACTGCCTTTAGGCCTTCAAAGCATTGGAATTGAGGTCCAGTGTTTCCTAGTATATGGAAACAAAATCTTGGCCAAATTGCACAGTTGGATGGTGAGTATTTATACCTCTCTCTCTCCTCCTCCCTTCAAGGCCCCTTTCCAAATTTTAAGCATCTCAGCTCATTTGATTAAAGTCTGTGTGTGGTCTACAATGTGCTTGGTCACTGTCCTGTGCAGGAAATGCTGAGTGACTGACATTCCCAGGGCTTGTCTTCAGGTTGCTTGCAAGCTCTTCCACATTCCTGTGTCTCTCCAAGCCAAAGTCTTAGGATGTTGACAAAAGCAAGGACATGACAATGTTCCCAGCTAACAGCACAAGGGTTCTAAATGAGACAACCTGGGTTACAGTGTCAGGAAACACACTGCCTGGCTGTGTGACCTTGGGCCAAGGACTCCCCACCTGTGACATGAAGCTGTGGGACTGGGTGACCTGTAGGGTTCCTTCTTGTGTTTCATATCTGTGATTCTCCTACAAAACTCGGGGCGCCTGGGTGGTGCAGTCGGTTAAGCGTCCGACTTCAGCCAGGTCGCGATCTCGCGGTCCGTGAGTTCGAGCCCCGCGTCGGGCTCTGGGCTGATGGCTTAGAGCCTGGAGCCACTTCTGATTCTGTGTCTCCCTCTCTCTCTGACCCTCCCCCGTTCATGCTCTGTCTCTCTCTGTCCCAAAAATAAATAAAAAACGTTGAAAAAAAAAAAAACAACAAAACCTCCTCACTTCCCCCTACTGCCGATTTCCACCAATTTCCAACACAGAATCAAATAGGATGTGAACTGCTCATATTTCTTTTTAGACATGGAATAGAATTTCCTCACCCATTCAGGCACATGAGAACTTTAATAAACAACAACAACAACAACAACAACAAAACTATTCACTATGAAAATTTAATTTGGGAAATAGAAATTAAACCAAATATTTCTTAAATCACTTTAATGAGTTTACAAAATTGAAGTAAATCTATTTATTCTCTAAAGATAAGATCTGGAGCTAGAGGTTCAGTTGCATCTTTCAAATGGCTTGGGGTGGGGGTGAGGGAGAGGGAAAGTATATTCATATCTGAAAATGATTAAATGAAAATTTAATTCTTAATTATCCTCCTAACAGCTGCTGATGGAAAATGATGTGTGCACACCAAATTTTAAAGTGCCTGGGTTCTGTGCTTTCAAATTAAGATTTTTTTTTATGCAGTCATTTGACTTTTAAAGTTATAATGAATGTCTGTGTTCAAAGCATCCAACATATTTCAAATAGCAAATACTTTAAGTATTGTATAAAAGTACAGTGCTCGTTTTCCCAAATCTATGGATCTCTTTGAACTTGCTTTGATATGTTTCTTGGTCTGTTTTCCGTCTTCTCTCCATTGTGTTTCTTATCATTATACTTGCTCTTTCCTACCTCTCAATACTGGGCCATTGGGATGCTCGCTTATCAGACTGTGTTAGAACAAAGGTTCTCACAGTGTGGCCTTCCAGCCATCAGCAGGAGCATCAACCGGGAACTCATTATCATTACAAATTATTGGGCCCCACTCTGACCTGTGGAGTCAGAAATTGGGTAGGTTCCCCCAAGTCCCACAGGAGATTCTGATGTTCAATATGAGAAGTTGGGTTAAAGGA
Organism: Panthera uncia; assembly: GCF_023721935.1. Classification (NCBI taxonomy): domain Eukaryota; kingdom Metazoa; phylum Chordata; class Mammalia; order Carnivora; family Felidae; genus Panthera; species Panthera uncia. Next base: position 28,334,694 of record NW_026057586.1, read on the forward strand.
AGGAATTAGAAACTGAAGCAGAAGGTTATAGGGTGGCAGAACTGAACCTTTTTAATTCCGTCAGTCACGGATTTGCTCCTTGACCACCCCAACTCTCATCTTTTTTGAATGCCTCTCCTTATTTTAGCCTATCGGTAGAAATGGAGGAAACATATAGCCAATTATACTTCCTAATTCCTTTTGCTCTCTTTCCGTTGAGTTCTCTTGTCTGTAAAAATAATTCAGTGTCAAATTGCTTTGAGTATGTTGGCACCTAGGTAAAACATAAAGTGACAATAACTAGCTTTGATTTTAATGTTTCTCAAATTGGGTTTATAGAAAGCCTGAACATTGTCAAGTTTGAACAACACTGATGTAGAACATCAGGAGTCACAAATACCACTCTATAGACTGTTCCTGATCTGTGATTGAGTTCTTGTCAGAATGAAGCAAGGTGTTCAGGTGAAGATGTTCAAGTTATTTTGCATTTGTTTGCTTGTTTTTTTAATAAGGCCAGATATTCAATTTAAATGAATATGACTTTTTTGGGTGTAAGATTTTGTCCTTCAATTTTTTTTTCCTGTTAATATGTTCTTTATTTTTTTTAAACCTCTATATTTGGCAAAGCAAAATCAGAAACCCTAAAAGACACCCCTGTTAAAAAATTATTGGTAGTAAGCTGCAAAAAGTCTAGGAAACAAAGCCATAAGTCATTTCTAAGGTCCCTGTATGCTTTCAAATTTCTGTGGTCCCAAATTTCTCCTCATCTCTCTACTATCCCAATCTTAGGTGATTTCAAATCTTCAGATTTCTCTTATAACACAATCAATTCTCATTTTTTTTCACGAATAAAATAAAAATCTATGATTCTGATATAGAGTTAAAAAGATAGAGGGGCGCCTGGGTGGCGCAGTCGGTTAAGCGTCCGACTTCAGCCAGGTCACGATCTCGCGGTCCGTGAGTTCGAGCCCCGCGTCAGGCTCTGGGCTGATGGCTCGGAGCCTGGAGCCTGTTTCCGATTCTGTGTCTCCCTCTCTCTCTGCCCCTCCCCCGTTCATGCTCTGTCTCTCTCTCTGTCCCAAAAATAAAAAAAAAAAAAAAAAACGTTGAAAAAAAAAAAAGATAGAGTCTGTCCATGGCTAAAATTAGCAACTCAGGCAACAACAGATGTTGGCAAGGATGGGGAGAAAGAGGATATCTTCTGCACTGCTGTTGGGAATGCAAACTGGTGCAGTCACTCTGGAAAACAGTATGGAGGTTCCTCAAAAAATTACAGGTAGAACTACCCTATGACCAAGCAACTGCACTATTAGGTATTTATCCAAAGGATACAGGTGTGCTGTTTCAAAGGGGCACATGCACTCCAGTGTTTATAGCAGCATTATCAACAATAGCCAAGTATGGAAAGAGCTCAAAAGTCCATCAAGAGGTAAATGGATAAAGAAGATGTTGTGTATACATACAATACAGTGTTAATGAAAAAGAATGAAACCTTGCCATTTGCAACAACGTGGATGGGAATAGAGTATATTATGCTAAGCAAAATTAGAGAAAGACAAATATCATAGGACTTCACTCATATGTGGAATTTAAGATACAAAACAGATGAACATAATGGAAGGGAAGATAAAAAGAGGGAGGGGGACAAAACATAAGAGACTCTTAAATATAGAGAACAAACTGAGGGTTGCTGGAGGGGTTGTGGGTGGGGGGATGGGCTAAATGGGCAAGGGGAATTAAGGAAGCCACTTGCTGGGATAAGCTCTGGGTGTTATATGTAGGGGATGAATCACTGGATTCTACTCCTGAAATCATTATTGCACTATATGCTAAATAACTTAGATGTAAGTTAAAAAAAAGAAAAAAGAAAAAAAGAAAGATAGAGTCTGTTCAATCCAGAGTTTGGTGTGAGGCTCAAGGCACCCCTGGTATAATTCCCATTACTGATAGCAATGGGGACCAAGGTCTTTCTATTGTGGAAATAGCTTTTATCAATAACAGGGCCTTCTGAAGAAGGCTGATGCATCAAACAAAGCAAAGAACTCAAGAGATACATGTTTCCTCCATCAAAATTTTAATGTTTTATTCTGTTAATAATGCTTCTCTGTTTCTTTAAGCTCCAGACCAGGAGAGATGCTGCCATTACAGGTAGGTAGAGGTTGCATTTGCACAGACCCTCTATTACCTACCTATTAGAGGTTGTGTTTTCCCAAATTTATATTTTAAAACCTTAATCTCCCAGTATCTTAGAATGTGACTGTATTTGGAGACAATTTTCTTGTGGTAGGCTTTGTTATGGTAGCCTTAGGAAACTAATATACTACCTATCCTGTGAATCATAATGCATTTTCTTTTCTTTTTTTTTAATTTTTTTAATGTTTATTTATTTTTTGAGAGACAGAGACAGAGCATGAGCGGAGGAGGGGACAAAGAGAGAGAGAGAGTCACAGATTCCGAAGCAGGCTCCAGCCTCCGAGCTGTCAGCATAGAGCCTGACACAGGCCTCGAACTCATGAACCGTGAGATCATGACCTGAGCTGAGGTCGTAAGCTTAACCAACTGAGCCACCCAGGCACCCCCCAGAATGCATTTTCAAGGGAAGAATTTTCTTCTGACAGGGAAGATAGTTTGAGTTCTTTGACTACAGTGCAAAAATCACGAAGCAAGATTCTTCTTTGTCTATAAATGAATTATGAAGTTTTCTCAGCCTTACTTCACAGTGTATGATCTTCTAATCTTTTATATTCTGAATCACAAACACTCTTTCCTAGAATGATGGAGTTGAAGAGATTTCAGAGATCATCTGCTCTACCTACCCTTCCCACCCTCTGTTTATAGAAAAAAAAACATGAAGTACTAAAAGTTTAAGCAATTGAGTTGGGTCATTGGCTAGTTATTGGCAGAGACAAACCTTGGTCCAAAGTCTTGATCCCAATCCTAATTACCTTCACCAGATAAGTCTGTTTTTGATTCTTTTTCTGCACACATTTGCTGAATTACTATGTGCAAGGTACTGTGATACAGGCTTTAGGTTAAGGACAGTGTCTCTCAACCAGAAGTACACAACAGAAGCACATGGTGAGATTTTTCAAAATTTGGATGCCAGGCACCAACTTCAGACCTACTAAATCCAAATGTGCTGGAGTGTTTAACAAGTGGAGTGTCAAAATAATATGGTACATGTATGGCTACCTTTTCAAGAAAGTGCAGAACCATGAATATACTATTTGCCACTCCTTCCAAGCAGCATATGAAGGTTCCAGGTCCTCCATGTCCTCACCAACATTTGAGATGGTCAGTCTTTGTAATGTCAGCTCTTTGTACTATTATAGCATAATGTTTTTAATGTCTGCATTTTATTTCATAATATAATCAACTCCTTTTCTATTGATGGATATTTATGTGATTCCAATCATTTGTTGTGACAACAATATTGCCCAGTACAGTGCATCCATTTTATATACTGACCCACTACACAGCCAATTTCAGGAACCATCATTCCCAATGTAGTTTATGTAAAAATACCCTAGACCTGTCCATTTTAACTGCCCAAGTTTTTAATAAGTAGGAAAAAAGTCCTAAAAGGCATAGTCACACTGTGCCAAAGAGAGGCACATTTAATTGTCTGCACCTGTGTATGAGTTTTTATCAGAAAGATGATAGCAGGAGCCAAGGGAGTGGGTAAGATCAACCAGAGAAAAGGATGAGAAGAGAGGATGTAGAAAGACAGAACATGAAACACCAACATTTAACATACAGAGAGAGAAAAAGGGAAAAGGTGAATGACATTAGAGGCAAGACAAGTATATGTTCAGAGTGATTAAGTGACTTACCCAGTGTTGCCCAGCTGGAGGCCAGCAAAGCACAGACAATACCTGACAAGGTTCTATCAGTGCAATTTACCTTCTGGCCAAGTACACTTTGCAACTTGAATTCCCTCTTTCCACCACTTTGTTCCTCTCTTCCTCCTTTTCCCCTCCCCCCATATTTTTATGCATATTAATTTGTTCACCTTTTCCCATAACTACTCCCTTCCCACCTGATTTATCTTTCTGAAAGAAAACCAAGAAAGCTTAATTTCTCCAGATCCAGCTCTAAGAGGCACAAGCCATGCAACCTTGTGAGTCAGCTGCCTTTCTGGTAGGTTATTGGTGATGAGATGTGTTTTGAGGAGCAGGTGGCAATACAGGTGTCTTAGATACAGAAATGCTCATAGCCAGGGTGGGAGAAGATGCAGAGAGGGTGCCTCAACATCACTGAAACCCCAAACAATTGGTTCCACAGTGCCCTGAATTGACCAAACTTGACAATGTTTTGCAGAAGATGGTGAGGAGAGTGACAATGAGATCCATTTTGAAAAAGAAGCCTTGTTTTTGCAGGGTCACTCACTCATAATGATCTCCTATGAATGCCTAGTGCTCTACAAATATTTGTACCTTACAGAACTATTCATATAAATTTTCCATAATGTAAGCAAAGCACCTAAAGAGAGTTTGGCATGGAGCCAGCGATCTCTATAAGGTAGCCAGTATGATCACTGTTTAATACCAGGATATGATCTGATTTTAGTAATGACTGGCTTCAGATTAGCACCCCCGTGGGAGAACAATGCCCACCTGCAATATAAAAGATCACATATCTCTGGAGGGATATGGAAAGAACAGGAAGTCTTCCTTAATTACTCTGACTTCATTGTATGAAAGCACATACAGCCTCTGTCTGCATGAACATTTGGTTTGACAACATCAGACAAGAAAAGCTTATTCTTTAACACCATCTCATCCATGACCTGACCTGAAGGATCCAGAATTGGAGAGCTCTGTTATGCACCTGTCTGTGTTTCATAGAAGAGAGGTGGTTGCGGCACCAAGACTCAGAAGCTAGCTCACAGGTGCATAAATGGGGAGGGTACGTATGTGTGGGAAGAGAGAGCCAGACAGAGGGATAGAGGCACAGGGAAAGAGAACTGTGAGAACATCAGCTACAGGAGAGATGACCATTTGTTTCTCTTAATCTACTAAGGCTTCCCTCTCTCTGTAGCCTTCCACTAACCCTTTCAGAAGAGCTGTGAATATTATTTCTCATGGGGCCTACACATTTTCCCAGCTAGCTTGCCTCAGGCATCTCATCTTCAAAGTTTCCAGTAATGTTCACAACTGGCTTTCAGTTCAGGGAAACAGACCTATAAAGATAACACTTTTTTCTCCCAACGATGTCTCAGACCCAAAAAAGCAACTATCTAGAAGATTCAGTTGTAGGACAAGTTTCTGTGATAAGTTCAGGAGGAGTCAGCCCTTTTGATCTTCTGGACCACTTCGCAATCCCAGACCAGCACTGTGCAGTGGGTCTCCAATGGACAGCCTTGATTTAACCCTATTTACCACTGATTACCTTTGGAGATCAGGGAGATGGAAAGTACATTTAGAAAACAGGGAGAAGGGGCAATGAGTACAGCAAGAGGATGAAGAAGGAAAACTAAAGGTGAGAGATGAAAAGAATAATGGAACAATTGGGGTAAAGGAAGGAAAGAAAAAAGAAATGGAAGAGTAGAAAAGAAAGAAAAAGAATAAAGAGGGGAAATATGTTATATGTGATAATAAAACACTTTAAAGTGGTCATGGAATAAAAGCAAGATTAAAAATCAAATGAGGACTTATTAAAATATACCCTCAAATGTGTGCATGCATGTGTGAGTGTCTGTCAATGGAATCCTTGATCTAAAACCCAAAGATCAAACTACAGCTAATGCCCTGAGCAGAAAAACATTAATATAGATGCTCATTAAGACCTATTTAAATGCCTCTTGATTTTAGCCTCTTGTTTCTTTAAAATGACCACACCTCAGTTGAGTTATCAAGACATGCTGGTAAATCATATTGTTTGAATTTCCACAGGTGGGTTTATGCTATTTCTTCTATTTCAATTCCAGGATCTGGCCTTAGTGAGGATCCTTCTTATCTTCTGGTGGCTATTAGGCCTGTTTGGATATTTAGTCAATGTCTTTGATTCATGGAATGAATTTGACATTTTCTTTTCTTTTAAAAGATTTTTTAAATGTTTATTTATTTTTCAGAGAGACAGAGACAGAACATGAGCAGGGGAAGGACAGAGAGAGAGAGGGAGACACAGCAGGCTCCTAAGCAGGCTCCAGGCTCCAAGCTATCAGCACAGAGCCCAATGCAGGGCTCAAACTCATGAGACATGAGATCACAGCCTGAGCCGAAGTCAGACGCTTAACTGACTGAGCCACCCAGATGCCCTGAATTTGACATTTTCTACACTAGAAATGAAAGTCATTTTTGCCAAGTGTTGCAGGTGGAAGGAAGGAGAGAGACCATTCACTGGACCTATAAGGAGATAAAGACCAGAGGGGCAGGTAGTTTTCAGGAGGCCAAACACTATAGTTCTGCCTCTAGTGACACTCAGGCAAGTCACTCAACCTCTTTGAGCTCTTATATCTGCTCTCAAACAAGCATTATAATATTTGCTTCAAGAATTTTTGAGACTATTAAAAGAAAGAATGCTTGAAACATAAATAACACAAACCAAAGTAAGTGCTCAATAAATGTTAATAAGCACATGTGCACACACAAAGACCCAGTTAACAACACCTTAGTGTCCTCATCAAGGCATCACAGGGATGTAGCTAAGTCCAAATATAAGATAATAGAAAAAGAGTAAATGGGTGAGCAAATTAATTAAAGTTACTTCCCCTCCTTAGTTTAAAAAGAAACGTAAAAACATTTTTATAGGGGCACCTGGCTGGTTCTGTTGGCAGAACATTTAACTCTTGACCTCAGGGTCGTGAGTCCAAACCCCATGTTGGGCATGGAACCTACTTAAAAAAATTATGAAAGTCCTTTAAGAAGGAAACAATTGTGGGGGCACCTGGGTGGCTCAGCAGATTAAGCTTCCAACTTCAGCTCAGGCCAGGATCTCGAGGCTTGTGAGTTTGAGCCCCACGTCAGGCTCTGTGCTGACAGCTCGGAGCCTGCTTCACATTCTGTGTCTCCCCCTCTCTCTCTCTGCCCCTCCCCTCTCACTCTCTCTCTCTCTCAAAAATAAATAAAACATTAATTTTTTAAAAAAAAGATAAGGAAACAATTATGTCAAAAATGCGCTTATGTAAAAATCCTTCTCTGTTGATACTGAAGGAAACACACTTATAAACGGCTAACAGTTGCTCCCAAATGAATGTCGCTTATATACATGTATAGACCCATGCATGTATACAGTCTGATGACTATCTGGAGGAAACTCCCCAAAGAAATCTGGATCCCTTCTTCTATTTCCTTGAAAAGACACTAAAGGGAATTTAAAAGAGAAAAATTATGGAAAGTGGACAGCAATGAAAATATCATTTCACTCAGGTTCATAAATCATTTAAAAAATTCTTCTTTCGTTTCCCACCACCCAGCAGATTTATTGAAAATTTATCACCAGTCCTTTCAGGGAAACTTCCCCTTGTTCAGAAGAGAGAGGATTTTGACCTAAATTGCCTAAGAGCTAAGCCAGAATACCATTGTAGTTCTGCGGCTCCATTTCAAAACTAGCCTGTATTTTACAGAATTTCAAACATCCAAGTCACTTCCAGTCACAGGAGCTAAAATTGGGCAGGGTGGAACTGTGGCTGTCAGAACTGATAAACATTTCCTGAATGCCAATTGGTTGGAGAACCATGTCTCTGAATGCCATTAAGAGAGTCTGAAGTCTACCTCAACACGTAACCTGAAGTTGCAATTGCTTGTCAGGAAATTGAGACTTTGTTTGAACAAGCTCAACCAATATTTTATTCCCTCATTCTGTGGTGCAGGGGTCTTGTGAGTGCTGAGATCTCTGGAGGGAACAGGCCAAGTCTTCCTGTTCTGCACTAGGATGAGAATAATAAAGTTCAAATACCTTGATCCCAGGGATCAGGATCTTTCTATATGGACCAGTACCTTCCATGGGCCTCGGAAGAGCTTAAGGAGAAGAAATAAAAATCAAATCAAAGCATCCAATAAGTGCTATGGTAGGACAAAATAGGTTTGACAAAGTCTAAGACCTTTTTCTGGTTGGAAATTTTGTTCTCTAAGGCAAAGTTTTCCTTGGCAAAACTGGAAGAGGGTGTTTCTTTTTTCTTGCCTCCCTCCCTCCTTCCTTTCCTATGCAGTGACCACTGCCAGCTAATTATTTACTGCGCAAATTCAGAGCAGGCTGCTACCCTCTTTTCAAGGTAGTATTTAATACACATTTCTTCCCCTCCCACAAGACTCTTATTGATACAGAAGGAAGTCTTTTGTTCACATAACAAATCCAACTTAAACTTGTTGAACCACAAAGGAAACTTACGAGATCACCTGGCTGCTGGAAAGGTGTGGGTGTGGTGTCCTGGGCCTCAGCAACACTTGCAGTTAGGGACTACAATTCGACCAACCTTCTTATTTTTCTCCCTTTCATCTATGCTTCTGACTGAGTCACTTCCATTCTCTCCCACCACAGGTTGGCTTCTTTTATAACAGGGCCCATGGTTGCCTACAAGTTTAGCGCTGCATTTCAGATTACCAGAGAGCTTCTCCTCTTTTGGAACCCAAATTTTAAAATGCTAAGAAAGAGCTTTGACTGAGCTAATGTAAATAAGGTGCCCATGACCAGAATAATCAATCAAAGACAGCAGAGTAAGGTTCTATAATTGGCCCCACCTGTTCAGGGGGCAGATCTGTTCGAAAATGGCAGCTCCCATTTGAACTCCTCTAGAAAGAAGGGAGGAGGAGTATATCTGGAAGAAGGAAGGAGGGTGGGAAGGAGTAGACAAAGTGATGTATGTTTCTCAGACAAATCTACAAATATTCCTATGTAAATCTGTTGCTTATATTTAAGTCTTGATACAGATAAGTAGCTGAGGCCAGGATCTAGGAGTTCAGACCACACATTTCCAGGCCTCCATAATCCATCAAGGAGGCCATATGCTATTACTGTCCTTATCATGATGTCTTCAGTATCGCTCACTTGGTTTTAGTAGTTTTGTCTTTTTACACAATGGATGTGTTTTTAGAAAGTGACTGTATAAATCAATTTTTTCTAAAGAAAATCAAATTTTAAATGAACTGGTGAAATTTATTATTTAAATAACTTTTTTTTTTTAAAGTGGTAATTCAGGGCACCTGGGTGGCTCCGTTGGTTAAACGTCTGACTCTTGGTTTCAGCTCAGGTCATGATCTCATAGTCTGTGAGTTTGAGCCCCACATCAGACTCTGCACTGACAGCTACGGAGCCTGCTTGGGATTCTCTGTCTCCCTCTCTCTCTGCCCCTCTCCCCCTCAAAAATAGATAAATGAACATTAAAAAAAAATAAAAGTGGTAATTCATTTAAAGTGATAACCTTTTTTAAAGAGTGATGCATATATAGTCAATTACTTTACAAAAAAGAAACCAAGAATATACAATGGGGGAAAACACTCTCTTCAATAAATGATGTTGGGTAAACTAAACAGCCACACACAATAGAATGAAACTAGAATGCTATCTTACACCATACACAAAAATCAACTCAAATGGATTAAAACTTGAACATAACACTTGAACCCATAAAACTCCTAGAAGAAAACATGGGGGTAAAGTTCCTTTATATCAGTCCTGGTGATAGGTTTGTTTAGATTTGACCCCAAAAGCAAAGGCAACAAAAACAAAAATAAACAAGTAGTACCACATCAAATTAAAAAGTTTCTGCACAGCAAAGAAAACCATTAACAAAATGAAAAGGCAACCTACTGAATGGGAGAAAATATTTGGAAATTATATCTCTAGTAATATCTAAAATATATAAAGAACTCCTACAACTCAATAGCAAAACCAAAAATAACCCAATGAAAAATGAAAATGGGAATTTTCCGGGGTGCCTGGGTGGCTCAATCAGTTGAGCATCTGACTACTGAGTTTGGCTCAGGTCACAATCTCAGGGTCCTGGGATTGAACCCTGCATGGGGCTCCATGATGAGCATGGAGACTGCTTGGGATTCTCTCTCTCTCTCTCTCTCTCTCTCTCTCTCCTCTCTTACCCTGCTCTTACATGCTTTCCCTCTCCCTCTCTAAAATAAAAAAAAAAAATAGACATTTTTCCAAAGAAGACATACAGATGGCCAAAAGTTACATGGAAAGATGCTCAATAAAATTAATAAAATGAAACCACATGCAAATGAAACCACAATGAGATCACCTCACAACTGTTAGGACAGCTATTATCAAAAAGACAAGAAATAGCAAACATTAGTAAAGATGTGGAGAAAGGGAACCTTTGTGCACTATTTGTGGGAACATACATTGGTGCAACCACTATGGAAAGTGGTGCAGCCACTATGTTTGGAGGTTCCTCAAAAAAATTACAAACAGAACTACCATATGATACAGAAATCCCACTTCTAGTTATTTATCCAAAGAAATGAAAGTTATAACTCAAAAATATTATCTGCACCCCCATGTTCATGGCAGCATTATTTACAATAGCTAAGACATAGAAACAAACTAAGTGTCCATTGGTGGATGAATGGGAAAAAATGTGATATATATATATATATATATATATATGTGATATAATAACAATGGAATATTATTTAGCCATAAAAAGAAGGAAATTTTGCCATCTGTAACAACATGGATAGACTTTGAGGGCACTAAGGTCAACAAACAAAAAAAGACAAAGATTATATGATCTCACTTAGTGTGAAATCTAAAAAAAACAAACAAAACACCCAAAAACTAGCTCATAGATACAGAGAATAGTAGCTGAGAGTACTGGTTCTGAGTCATAAAGACCTGGTTTTAAATCCAAGCTGGGTGAACATGAGCAAGTCACTTAACCTCTACACGCATGCTTCCTCATCTGTAAAATGGCCGTGAAAACAGCTAAGAAAATTATTGTTAAGATTAATTAGGGTAATGTTTAGAAGTACTTAGCACACCTGCAAACTCTCACAGTAAGCAATAATAAATTTGACTCTTAGTCATTATTTTTCATTCCTCCATTCAGCCATCCTTCACTGAGCACCCACTAAATGTGCCCGGCCCCATGCTAGGCCAGGAATCTAGCACAGGATAATTACTACAACTGAATATTAAATTTAGCTTTTAGCTTCCTGGCTGCCAAGGCCCAAAGGGCCATATTAATTATTGCTAAGGTTTTTTTTTTTCCAAGCTCAAGTTTATTCAGTTCTGTGATACTTCTACAAGAAGGTTGATACAAAAAGGTTTAAGCTCTGAAGGAATGGCCATCTAATTACGGACTTTCAGATACCAAGACAACCATATGAGAATGACATCTCAGCACTCAATAGGCTTAACCTTGTGGTAGCACAAATCAACCCATATTGACAATACCCCACACATCCCTCCACTTCCAATATAAACTAAAAAATATAAACTAAACTTGGAGGTGACCGTTGCAACATCTCACTCTCTGAAAATAGGATTGGTCCTCCTAGCTGATGAGAAAAATATGCAAGTTTAGTCTAATAGAGATGTGACCCTGGCTATAAATTATTCTTTTATAATTTTAAATACAGTGCTTAAGAAATGAACTTGCATGGCCAAGATGCACGTATGCATTCATTTAGTCTGATCTTGAGTAATTCACATTAATTAGAAAGACACAGGGCCCCATCTTGCCATATGCTAGCAGTCACTTTACTGGACTCGAGATAGAATCAAAGTAATTGCTCCATAAAGTAAAGCAGTTAGTAATAACCTAAACTCCAAAAGCCCTTTAATTTTCTGATTCATATCTTTAATCAATTTGCAACATGGAGCAATTGAGTTTTCCCTCTAGTTTTCCCAATTGTTTGCTCAAAAGGGCTGCTCTGCTGCCTTTGACTGACGTGACATTATTGCATTTATATTGACTTTTACGGCAGTTTTTACAACATTCGAGGTGCATAAGTTACATGAAAATGTAGCACGGGAACATTTCAGGATGAAAGTAAGCCATAAAGAGAGTGCCCGGCTATAATGTCTGCAATTTACAGTGTGAGGACTTTACAAATGGAGGAGAGCAAACCAGGCCTGGGCTTGGCGTCATCTGCTTCCAAACCCCTCAGGAAATGGTCCAAGCTGCCTCCCTCCAGACCTGGACCTGAAGAAGCCAAAATTGTGATGGCCGCTTCAGGCTTTACTGTGCCGTGAGGTGCTCTGACATACTTTCTCAGACACGTAGGACCATTTTCTACTTTCAAAGCCGGAGCAAGGGAAAGTATGGGGAGAGGTTGCTAATGAGGCATGTTTGCTCTGAAAATCAAATAAGTGAACTGAGGCCTACAGTAAACCAGGGGATGGTTTGAAGATGACACTACTACCGGTTGGTTATCACCTGTTCTCAGCTGGCACCTCCATCTCTGCCATTCACTTTTTACCAGGGACCTGGCAGGGAGGTGGAAACAAAGGGAAGGTCATTTTCCATCTATAGATCCTCATGTCCACTTCTTCTCTAATTGAGATGACCCCTTTTAACTCAGGCCCTCAGCATCTCCTGCCTAATTGGCTCCAAATCTCCAGCCCCTTGCCTCTCTTGTCCTCCCTTGTCTTTTCTGAAAACATGTCAAGTGGCTTCCCCGTCCTTCAGAGTAAGTCCTCAATCCTTTCTTCAGCATCCTGGGAAAACCACACTGGAGCATTTTACCTTTCAAGGTGACTGCCTCCATTCAAACCACACCAGGGAGTAACTGGTCTGTGCACCAGCACTTCACTTTGAGTGTTCCCAGCACTCCTTCCCCTGCACTCCATCATTTCTCTACCTACTAAAACATTTGGAGAGGTCAAGAGCTATACCCTAGAGCTGAATTCCCTGGTTTGAATTTCAGTTGTACCACTTACTCCCTCTGGGACCCTAGGAAAATTACTTAGCTCCTGTGCCTCAATTTCCTCATCTACAAAATGGGTATAATAGCAATACCTACATCACTGGATTGTTATGAGGATTAATTTATTCTATATATGTAAATGGCACTTGGCAGACTAAGGGCTATATAAGTGTAAGCAGCTATTTGAATGTTGCATTATTCCATATTTCTTCTTTTAGAATACCCTTTCTACTTTCTCTGCTAATCAAAATCCAATCCTTCCAGAATTAGCATGCTTCCTCCTCAGTCAAGTCATACTAGATTTTCCTGTCAGAATGAGGAGGCACCCTTCTGTGCCTTTGTCACCCCCCCTGCATATGTTTTTTACTTAGAATTTTTACTAAGATCACATGTGTTTCTGCCCAGAAGATCATGATTTTCATAAGTAACAGGAGCCACTGCATAAAAGGATGACAGCAGGTGACTGAGCCAACTGTCAGCCTTGCTTGCCTTCCTCACCCCATGGGTTTGCCACCTTTGGGGTCCTGTTGTGGGATGCAAACACACATAGTGCAAAGTTAATTTCTGGTATATTACCTGTGATTTGGTCTTCGCTTTGAAAAAGTTCAAAGTTCCAAGGAAAATTTAAATCAGAGAAGCTATATCAGTCCTCTTACACCTACAGACCTCCTGGACAGACCTTCTGGTAAAGCAAGATTGGAATAGAGGCCTAGAAAGGCGGTCCAACACTTTCCTACCTAGGGAGGATCTGGGGCCGGCTGGTGGTTAGCTCCAGAGGTACATAGAGCTGACTGTACCACCGGGAACCAAAGAAGCAATTCATTAGCAGCTACCACTGTAGAGATGAAAGAATAAAGTCCTTGGTCAATGTTCCTATTGGGAAACTTTCTTTCAACATGTGGCCTTTTTATCTTAGACACACCTTTTCAAAAAAAACACTCCTCATGAACTAGGAGTGTCTTCATTTTAGTCTTTCTGATCATGTAGTTAATGCTTCTATGCTCTTGTGGGTTGTAAGGCCCTTGAGGTGGGGGACTATGCCTTTTAGGTATCTACTTTTGAACATTTTTATTTTTAAAATACTAAAACACAAACAAAAAAGTCACTGCGAATCTGACTTCAGAAAATTATATGAAATACAAACCAAGAATGTGACCCTTTCCACCCCCCCCCATATTGCTATTAGTTTCATATAAAGTCTTCCTGTTTCTCTAGTTGCCTCTCTCTTTTTCTCCACTCTCTCTTACTTAAGTCCCATCTGACTATCTATCTTTCTATCTCTATCTACTTGCCTACATGCATAATTTATGCCTATAATCCCATAAACATACACACATAGTTAGCATAAAATTTTGGCCTGCAGAATTTTTTCCCCATTTAATGCTCTATCGTGAACATCTTTTCCCAAGTCATCTGAATCTGCCTCATTTTTACCGATGCTTACACTCTTAGAAATGGAGTATTAAGTCAAGAAGAATGGGCATTTTGGGGTAGTAAGCCCTCAAATTCTGCAACAGTACAGTGCCATCTTAACTTTCTGACATGGCTTTCTGTACTCTAACGTCTCTCTCAGATAACCAGGGGCCTAACTGTTCCTTGAACAGGGGATGGCTTTCCATGTATCTTATATTCACCTCCTGCGCCCCCCTCACTCAGTGCCCCCGTAAGGTGCTATACAAACAGCAAGTGCTCAATAAAAGCCTATTATAAGAATGAATGGGCATGCAGGAAACCCAGTATAATGCTACCCAGTCAAGACCATAACCACCTGCTAGACAGACTGCATATGTAGTTGAGGGACTTTCTGTGTTGCTTTCAGGAAGTTACTGAGCTTTTTTTTGTTTCCTCAGTTTCCCATTCATTCAGTAAGTCTAGAGACACTGGTTTGTCTCCCTGGAGACCTTGGGTGGAATCTGGTATTTCAAAATGCTTAATGGTGCTGCTCAGTAAATAAAAGATGTCATTAATATGCATGAAGCTATTTCATCAAGAGGCCAACAGAGCAAATTTAAAAGCTATCTTCAAGGGAAAAGAACTAAACTGCCATTATCATGCATACTAATAACCACAATGGAAGTCTGCAGGAGCCAGAACAATGCACTCCCTGGGGCCCCTCAGCCTGTGCTGAAACCTTAAGGTGCCCCTGGTCTTGCTGTCAGCTTCTAGGAGAAGGGCTGGAGGAGAATCATCTTTTACCTCCAGACTCCCACAAGCAGGATGGGAGCTCTCTGCATTCCAGGGCTGTGCTTAAGGGCCCTAAGATGATGCATCTAATGGTTTCCGAGAACTGTCCCTAACAATATGAAAAATTAGATGGGAAACAGCCAATGCATGGGCAAGAGAAAAGCTCGAGAGGATTTATGATTTGCCACCACTCCAAGGTCACATTTCCACTCACAGACATGAGAAATGGGGTGTGTGGTTAAGGCAGAGTCATTAGGAGTGAACTGAGCACACTGTCCCGACTGATGAGTTAGCAACAAGCTGGGAAAAGAGGTTAGGGGCCTTGGGCTGCCATGTGACCTTGGGCAAAGTCCTTATACTTTTGTCACCTGGAACCTACACCTTATCTCATCTATACTTCATCCATAGGAAATCAAAAACACCGTCCTGAGGATCTTCTGTGTTCATATTAGCAAGGAGTATAGTGTCTTCCTCTTGAGGATTCTTCTTTAATTATCCAAGAATTGCCAATGGGCCAGTTTTCATTCAAGTGTCAGGAAAACTTAGGAGACTGATGTGTCCATTAAAGGTCCCCAGTTGAGCTGCCTTTGTTTCTGTTATTACCACAGGTACTGCTGTTAAAAAGATTCCCACCCCACAGAGTCCCCTGTGTTCTTTCTATGGATGAGATGATGCCTTTAGGAGTCCAGATCCTGTGATAGGTTGTGGGAGGAGGGTCTCCTCATTTGTGACCCCCTACTACTAGGCTGTCAGTGGTTACACACCCATGCCCAGCAGCACTATTTCTGGGCTCTCCCCCAAGACTTCCAGGGCCTGGGGTGAAGACCAGAGCAATACTTCCAGATAGTTAAAGTCTTTCTTACTAAGAGATAACATTTGACCCACTCCAAGCTAATATACATGGTCTAAAGGGGATGTTTAAAATCTGAGCCTCCCAGGGGATCCCTTGGCACCTGTGTAAACTTACTCATCTCTTCTCCAGCTAACAAGAGTAACAAAAGGGTGCAAAGATTTATCCCCTTCACATTTTACATTTGCCTAATTGGGAGGGACCACCTTTCTGTTCAGAAAAGAGGCAAATTTAAAGGGTTCCAAAGTTACCTTCTGTACCCACCTATACAGTGAAATAGCAGATAAATTCTCTCATTAAAAAAAGTAAGTTCTACCTTTCCAGTTATTTTGCTCAATGTATAATGTGCTTTACTAACATCTTCATCTATCTAACTGGGAGGTTGTAAAGATCAAATAAGGCATTGGATGAGAACATGCATTTTGAAAAGTAAAAAAAAAGAAGAGCTAACTGATAAATACAAGGAATTTCTATATAAATGATGCATTCCATTGGAAACAGAGTTTGGTTCTAGAAACTCTGGGTTGACTTCTAGGCAGGTAGGTCCTCCCAAAAGGCAGTAGATAATAAAAATTGGTTCTCTGAGGGAGCTCAGGGACAGAGCATGCTTGATTTGTGATGCAAACACAGAGACGAAGCCAAAAGAATGGAAAGATGAATGAAAGTAGTTACAAAGACAGTATAACTAATATACAATATCCATCTCCCACTTAAATAATTGCTGCTCCCTTATCTTTTTCCTCCAAAATTTTGTATATTTCTGAAGCCACTTAAACACTCTGGAATTCACTTTCCTAAATGTCAATGAGGTAGACAGACTAAAGTCAGTGGTTTTCTTTTCTTTTTTTTTAGTCATAGAATGTCTTGTGTGAACAAGGACTTATAAGATGACCAATACATAAATCCACTGAAGTATAGTGTTTGAATACTCTAAGACACAAATGGTAATCTTCCAACATCTGTTCATACTATACAGAGTAGGAGATGATGCCTTACCTAGTGAGTTCACCATGAGCCCTTTGTAGATATTTTAGGTCAATGGTGTTTGGTGCCCAAGGCCCAGATCCTCAGCCCAGGACTGTATGTACAATTACACTGAGTTTCTTGAGTAATCTAGCACTGTTGAGCAGATGAAGGAATTTATCTAAGTAATCAGCACTTAATTTTTCCTAATTTTTCAAACAGAGAGAATAATTGACTCTGGCCAGAGGTATAATGTGAAGAAATTACCTCTGATAATGCCTGGAAGGCCATAAGCAGTCTAGACAATGAATATGTCAGATAGCCTTTCTTTATCTAATATTAAGCCTGCATTCTCCTAATGAGCTAATTTCTCACTTTTCTGATAGGTAGCTTTAAATTCACCCCTTACTCCAAAAAAGCAGAAAAAGCCAGTGTTTTACAGAAAAGAAACAATTCCACTTTACTGCATAAAGGCACTGTAGCTTTTGGGAAATGCTTTTAGGTGGGGCAGTGGGTGGGTGGAGAGTGAAGAGCACTTTCCCAAAAATGTAAAGACAACCTCAAGAGGCAATAAGGCTAAGACACACTTAACAAAAATCAGGCCAGTAAGCCAAACTTAGAGTCATGACAAACATATGGCCCCATCACAGCTTAACTTTGCTTCTCTTGAGTCACATAGATTGTCCTTTCTTCATAAATCTTTTTCATGACCACAGATCCTAAAGCAAAACCATGAAACAGGGGAGGTTTGTGTTTGGTTTATTCCAATGCTGCACTTTCATCCATACCAAGACAAAAAGACACCCACTCATCAGGAGCAAAGAACCACATAATCTGTACATCAACAGGTTGGTTTGGGGAGGGGGTAGTTTGCTGTGAACAAGACAGCATCCCAGTAACATGCTTTTGCCAGGCAGGTGAGATTAGATTAGGAGAAAGCTGATCATAGGAGGTCAACTTGTGGAATCTCCTGAAACACACAGGAATCCCTTCCACAACATGGCAGAAAGATGGTCACTCAGGTTCTGTTTGAGCCTCTTGACATACAGGAACTTCCTGCCCCTCCAATATGCAGATTCTGCTGTTGGACCACTCTCCATGTGAGAAAGTTGTTGGAAAGTAGAATGAAACTAAGGGGATCCAACATTTCTTGTGGATTTTTTTAAATTAAAAATGTTTATTTTTTTTATTTTTAGAGAGAGTGTGAGTCGGGGTGGAGGGGTGCAGAGAGAGGGAGAGAGAGAAATCCCGAGCAGGCTCCATGCTGTCAGTGTAGAGCCTGATGTGGGGCTTCATGAGATCATGACTGGGCCCAAATCAAGAATTAGATGCTTAACTGACTGAGCCACCTAGGCACCCTTCTTGTAGTTTCAAAGACAGATGCAAGAAGAAAATGTCTAGCCAAAAATAAAGCATTTTGAGTATTAAAAATCTCATGTAGCCATTTAAGTTGGAGGAAAATTGTGTAGGAAGTCAACCTGCAACCTCTCCTTTCATAGAACCCCTCCTAAACCCACACAGCACTGGTAGCCTCTTCCACATAGCTTGGCACTTGATAATTTTTTAAATTATCTTATCCTTTTGTGGTTTCATGGCTGTGCCTCACAAGTGGGTATACGGCTGCTTAACAGCATCTTCCATGACATCCAGCCTGGAGCTAGCTGACTGTTCTTTAAAGACCTTGGTTACTAAACCAATTAAACAGAACAGATTTTTAAAAGTGACAGCCTAGAATATATTTAAATATAGTCTCCTGATTGGGTCCCAAAGATATTGTCTACAGTGTTAGCTTGGTGGATCTGGGTTTGCCAAATGGGTCTCCAAAGCTGGAATCCAAGTTGGTTGTTTCTTCCACATCTCTAAATGGACACTGAAATGCCAAAGAATTAGAACATGGGTTGAGATGTGTTATTATGATGACCTCATTGATCCTTCCCTTTCTGTACCTGCAGGTTCAGTCCTGGTCCAAGCTCTCAGCATTTTGTGTTTTTTATTATTACATTGGGCTCCTAGTTTAAATCCTTCAGCCTGGTTCTCAAGGTGTTATGTTAGAGGTTTCCAGCTTCACCTGTTGCTTCTTCCCAGAGAAGTTTATGTTTCTTCTTTGGTAACACTCTTGAGACATGTACTCAATTATTTGAAGGATTGTCTTCACTACCACACTATAAAACTCCACATGGGCAGTAGCTGCACCCTGGATATTCACTGGGCAACTCACAACACTTAGATGTTCGATAACTACTTAGTGAATGAAGGACCTAATTCCCCATGTACACCCCACAGCATGACATAACTGAGGTGTGCACCACTCTTCAAACTGGCTCCCCACTCTCCTGCACTGTTATTGGTCATATCATTTGCTATTTCATCTAAATTATAGCCATATTAGGAGAAAATGCCAAAGATGTTGTGAAGACAATGACTTGGACATAATTTGAGTAATGAGAAAACAAAGGTCAGAGTATACTGGCTTGAGATAAGAAAGGATTTTTAGGGTCATGAGCTGAGAAAGGCCTACCATCATCATAAGAATACCAAGATTTTATTATTTCAGTTGTGCCTCTGCATTATACTGCAACCTTGGCCAGATTATTTAGACTCTCTGTACATTTATTGGTTCCTTACTTTGTGATGCTTGGATAGCAATGCCATTCTACTCTATGACATCTATGAGTCTGTGTAGAATAACTGTAAAACACCCTGGGCTTTGGCACTTAATGCCAATACATTTACTTTGTTTTTGTTAAATATTTAATATAACTGCAACCTGGGCTCAAAAATTTTTTTTTCCTGCCGGAGGTATTAACACATAACAATTTATTCCAATAATTTGCACAAATGACATTAGGAATATATTTTCTGGAAAACAACAGATTCTTCAAAATTCTCTTTGAGTCCTCCTTCCCTAGCTCTCTGTGAGGATTGGATTTAGTTCAACATTTCTTAAAAGTCTTTCATATGCCAGGCCCCATAAGGAATAGTTGAGGAAAAGGAGATCTGTCTTCAAGTATCTTGCAACAGGCAAAAGAATGCCTCCCAAAGATATCTACGTCTTTATCCCCGCATCCTGTGGATATGCCACCTTACCTAGCAAAAGGACTTTGTAAATATGATAAAGTTAAAAGCCATGAGATGAGAAGACTTTCCTGGATTAGCCTATCAGGGTGGGTACAATCTAATTACATAGCTGGAGTCCCTTTCCTGATGGTGGTCAGAGAGGGAGGTATGTCTACAGAAAAATGGTTGGAGAGATACCATCATGCTATCTCTGAGGCTGGGAAAAGGAGTCCACAAGCCATGGAATGAAGGTGGCCTTTAGAAGCTAGAAAAAGCAAGAAAATAGATTCAGAGCTTCAAGTATGAAACACAACTGTGCCAACACCCTAATTTTGACCTTTGTTGAACCTCCGACCTGAAAAATTATAAGGTAATAAATCTGTGTTGTTTAAGCCACTAAGTTTGTAGTAACTTTTTATGACAGCAATAGAAAACTAACACAGACCTCATGAAATAACAAAGTAGAAACAAAGGGAGAAACCATGACAATCTAAGGACATCTGGGATAAATTCTGCAAAAGTGAGATAAGTCAGTAACATCGATAATAATGATAATGGTTATAATAATAATGCTTAAATAACAGTGAAGAGCATTTGTGTAATGCTTGAGATATGTTTTATTATTGATACCATTTTATAGATGTGGTAACTGAGGCACAGGGGTATTAACTAACTTGCCCACGTTTATATAGCAAATATATGCAGATCTAGAATTTGAAACCATGTTCACTCCATAGGGTTGAAAGATCTCACCTGGGAACCCAGCAGCAACTTTCTAGATTATGAGAGATTTTGCTGGACCTTGAACTGGTAAGTAGGGTTTTGAGTGAAGAGACTAGTTAGACCACCATGTGGAGGAGTTATGTGAAGAATGGCATGGGGACACCACTATGGTTGGGGGAAGGTGAAGAATGAGTTGGCATCACGTACAGTGCCAGAGGGTGTACTAGGAGATACAGGCTGGAAAAACAGGTTCAAAATAAATCACAAAGCTCTGACCATGGTAGGCACTGGGTTCTAATTTGTAGGTAGATGGGAGCTATAGAAGTTTTCTACATGGAATGAGATGGTAGAACCCATTCAGCTTTTTACCTGATCTACCAAGAAAGCAAGAATTGGAAAGCAGTGAGAAAAGGCATTTATTTCTTTTTCTTTTTTTTTTTTTTAATTTTTTTTAACGTTTTTTTATTTATTTTTGAGACAGAGAGAGACAGAGCATGAAGGGGGGAGGGGCAGAGAGAGAAGGAGACACAGAATCGGAAGCAGGCTCCAGGCTCTGAGCCATCAGCCCAGAGCCCGACGCGGGGCTCGAACTCACGGACCGCGAGATCGTGACCTGGCTGAAGTCGGACGCTTAACCGACTGCGCCACCCAGGCGCCCCTTAAGGCATTTATTTCTTAAAAAGTCTTGTCTATGGGAAAAATCACTGGCTTGAGTCTCAGGAGATCTATACTGATTATTCGCCTCTAAAATTCTGAATTTTTTCTTCAACATTAAACTCCTTAGTTATTCACTTCTGATTTCTAATCCTCCAGAAGGCAGGAACTGGGTTCTATCTGTGTGTATCTCCAGCACCTATTTTAGGGCCCAACTCAGCATAGGGGTTTCTAGAGAAGAAACTGATAAATGAATGAACAGTCAGGTCAAGTAATGCATTCTTGAACTTCTTTTATTGGAGATACATGCCTTGTCTGCTTTCTGGAAAGACTGTAGGCCAATAATGCACAGAGCAGACGCTCAGGAAACATGTGTATGCCAAACCAAACAGTCTTGCTAAAAATTGGAGAGTATCCAGACACCAGATTTCAGCAGTTTCCGTGATTTCTGCCCTGGGAGATGTGGTGACGGTGGTGAGGGGATGTGAGAGCTGGGAAAGGCCAGCCGGCCCACCAGGCCTGCTTTCAGCTTTAGGAACCACTGGAGAGGTAGACTGGGCCACAGGCTCAGGGGCTGCATGACCATGGACCATCACATGACAGGAATGCTGGATACCGAAGGGGTGGGGTCTGAGAAATGCAGCATCCATGGGAGACAGCCTGAACTAGTCTGTATGCACTGGGGTGTCTCTCTGAAGCCTTCCAAAGAATCTGTCAAGGCCCTGAACTCACTGAGTGGTGAATGCCACTGGCTTTCTTATAGAAAAAGGTGAAGGGTGGCATTTTACATCAGAGTACGATGAGAGTCAAAGGCAGCCTGATGCTAGGGAAGAGGGGGTTCTGTGAGGGACACTCTGGACTTTTGAGAAGAGTGTCTCTTCACTCCCACCCCACCCCTCACTGAGAGGATTTGGGGGCCAAAATCAGAGACCCTCATGAAAAAACTCCCTTCCAGGGGCACCTGGGTGGCTTAGTCGGTTAGGCGTCCAACTTCAGCTCAGGTCATGATCTCATGGCTTGTGAGTTCGAGCCCCACCTCCGGCTCTATGCTGGTGGCTCCAAGCCTGAAGCCTGCTTTGG
This sequence comes from Panthera uncia, assembly GCF_023721935.1. Taxonomy (NCBI): domain Eukaryota; kingdom Metazoa; phylum Chordata; class Mammalia; order Carnivora; family Felidae; genus Panthera; species Panthera uncia. The sequence goes on from NW_026057586.1 coordinate 28,357,011, forward strand.
CCTCTGTGGTCTCCCCCCCTCTCTCTTTGCTCCCCAGCACCACTTGCGCTCCCTCTTTCTCTCTCTCTCTCTCTCAAAAATAAATAAAAACATTAAAAAAAATTTTTTTAAACACACAAAAAACCTCCCTTCCATGAGGAACACTAAAAGGCTGTGTCCTGAGGTTATGGCAGTCACTTGGACATGACCTCTGAGTCACTGAGCATCTAAAATAGTCCTAGAGAGTCTGAAAGAACCAAAAACCACAGTAGGCCTCACATGGTAGCAGGAAGGGGAGGGAGAGTGTCCCACATGAAGGTATAGCCAAGACAAGTCTCCCAGAATTCATCCTCAGAGGTGTTGGTAATAGCTCCCCCTCTAGAGAAGTTTCTGACAATTACATTTATTGACAATCATCCCTACTAGAACTGCTGTCATGGTAACTTGACAATAGATTCTTTTTCAATGACCCTAAATATTTTTCCTTCTCTTTTTACTAAAATACAATTCAACTTTAAAGAAAATTTTGTAATAATAATAATAAATCACTCCATATCCTGTCACCCAACACAACCCCTATTGTCAGTGTCTTTTATTTTAATTCCTCTAATCAATGACAGATTTTCTCTTGTCTTATAGAAGGGACATTCCCAATGAGAAGATGAGACATTCTTTATAGAAGAATTTTTCCATTATCTACTTAAAGTGATACAATCTACTTTAAATGGAGCACAAAGGATCTATTCACATATGAACCTAGAACCTTTTTTTCCTACTGTGGAATCTGGCCTGGCCCCAAGCCTTGGGGCAAGTTTTCTGAAATTTAGCAAATTGAAGTAATTAACACATGCATCTTGTTAAAGTAGGAGCAAGAGAATGTGGCTGACAGAAGCATGGAAACAATAGTGCATACCCATGAAGATGAAGTCTGGCTTTCAGGACTGGCACTTACATTTCACTGTAGTCTGAGCCTCGGATGGCTTTCCATTATGCTCCCACTGTTCTTGGCACAAACCAGATCCAGATAGACCAGCCTCCCATCTTCATGCCTGCACCCTTCCTCTCTGGCATCTTCCCTTTCTCTCTGACCATCCAGTGCACAGGTCACAGCTGCAAAAAGCCATTCTTGCCCTTCCAATATGGAGATTGGAAAGGCAAATGTGCTTTCCTCAGACTTCCTTCCAGCTAGGGGAGGCCTTGTGACCCCTTTATCGTCAATGAGACATAAGAAGTTGCTTTTGTTGGAGACAAGTTGTCCTGAAAAGCATTTTTCTTACCTGCTGGAAGGAAACAGGCTGGCACCAACCTTTCTCCTTTCCATCTTTCTGCCTTGAATACAGATGTTAAGTCTAGAGGTGCATGGCCTTCTTGTGACAAGAAAGTGATGGCACCTGAGGGCAAGGGCAAGGGAACAATCTCCCTCCAATTGAGCTGTTGACTGTGTACTGGCAGCTGCCCACCTCCTGAGTCTTACTAAGAAAGAAAAATCGACTCCCCCATTTATTTAAGTTGCTGTGAATCAGGTTTTTTATTACTTGCAATCAAAAGTATTTTTAACTGATGTAACCACCCTCATTAGCCTCCCCTAAGCAATCCAACCTGAGAGGCTATGTATACAATGGTTACAAATTTGGATTTTGGAACCAACCTTAATTTTAAATCCTGGAGCTATCACTGACTAACCAAATAACCTCGACCCAGTTTCCTAATTGCCAGAAGCTTCATTTACTTGTCTATAATATGGGAATCACAGTGGTGTGTGCTTCATATAAATGCTGAATGAGATAATGCACATAAAATATTAAAACAATGACTGTCAGATAAGTGTCAAATAACCCTGGTTTTCCTAGCAGAAGTGCTACCATCATCCCTCAGCACCCATTGAAGACTGAGATTTCTAAACTCTTCCTGTGTCCTGCAGCTGGCTCACTTCTCCCCTTCACAGTGCCCCATATTGGACTCTGCACTGAGAAGAGAGAATCCAGAGTAGGTACTCCACCCATTTGCCCAGACTTGCCCCTCGTGGACCTCCACTTGGAGCCTAAGTTGGACCTGGATGTGATTAGCTCTCACAGTTTCTGTTTGGCTCCTAAAACTGATTTGGGGCCTCATTCTACTTACCCTTCAGTTTCCTTGAAGGAGGAACTTAGAGCAGAAAGAGGGAAGGAAGAGAGTTATGACTCCATTTTCCATTCCCCTGCTTCCAAGTGGCCCCAGACGCTCTGGCTGTTGCCATGGCAGTGGACTCTGAGACACCACCACGGCAGCCACTTGGTCTCCCTGGCACTTCAAGGATGGGAAAAATAAATCATTCAAAGAGTCCCTTTCCCCCTTGGGAACTGGGGATTATGCTGAAACTTTATTATTACTTTAAATAAATAAATTACTCCCTTGAGGCCAGATGAAAACTTGCTCTTATTAAATTTTTTGAAGAAGGAAAGCAATTGGAGAATAAAATCAAAGGTGACCAAATGGATTGAAGTGGCTCCTCAGAAGCTGACATAATAGCAATTTGTATTTATATTATGCTTCTCATCAAAGGAGCATTTCACAAAGGCCCCGTTTCCCCAGAGTTGCCCCATGGAGCTCGACTCCAACACAGAAGAGCCCAAAGTCTTGGGGGTCTGCCAGTCTCCAAAGCTCAGCCTCAGGCTCTGACCACAGTGGATGACCTCCCGTCTCGACCTCAGGGCCAGCTTAGTTTCAGAGCCCTTATGGAAACTTCGAGAAGGCATCTATGTCCCTACTGGACAGTGGGAAAGAGAATGGCTGCCTCCCATGGAAGAACTTCTAGTGAAGACAGGTCATGAAAGTCTAATCAGGGGATGGTTGATCTCTCTCTCTCTCTCTCTCTTTCCCTCATACACACACACACACACACACACACACACACACACACACTGAAAACTTCTGGAAATTAGAGCCATATCCGAGATTAAGTTTCCTCCCTGACTGTCAATTAGCAAAGACCAGGACTTTTTATTGTGTTTGGTTTTCTCCAAGTGTTTCAGGCATGCAAGCAAGTGATAAAAGACTTTTTCTTTTCTTATAGTCTAGATGAGAGACAAGACACCTACATACGTATATAAAGTAAAGCGTCTATCAAAGGAATGTCTTTTATTTGTTTCCACAGTTAGGGGTTAAGTGTCCTTCAATGAAATAACTGCACAGGTGAATTGATGAAGAAAGAGGGGGGATCAATGTGATGGTAAGTGAAAGTTTCCAGGTAGGAATGATCACTCTCCCTGCGGAGTTAGACATGCTTTCACTCCTCAATCACAAAAGCAATTTAAAAACTACAGCTACCATTTATTGAAAGCTTTTTTTTTTTTTTGGCATTGTTGTAGAATTCAATATGTTTTAAAAAATTTTTTCACCATAATCATTCTCATAGTACCACTTTACAGATGAGGAGAAAGGAGTTGTGACTTGTCCATGGACTTGGTAAGGCTGGGTTGGGGGCCCAGCTCTACCTGGCTCCAAACCCATGCTCCTCCTCAGTGCCTCCTGTCTCCCTCCAACCACAGTCTTGCCTCATCTTCCCACCACAATGTCCACATCCATACTTGTTCCATGGAAACTTCACACTTGGAATACCTTCTTCCTATTTTATCTAGCAAAATTCTGTATTTTCTTTTCAGCCCAACCCTACCTCCAAAGCTTCCAGGATCCAGGCTATGTCTCAGCATAGCCACCAAGCAAATAATCCATCAAGCAGAGCAGAGAAGGGATCCCACATTGATTAATGTGTAATGGCAAGCGACTCCTACCACCTGTAGCCAGACTGTTTCCCATCCTGAACTTCTATCCTTTGTGACCTCACATGCACAGGGATGGTGAGCTCCTTACAGTCAGAGGCCAGGGTCTAAGTCCCAGCTCCATCAGTGACCACCTCTGATCTTAGGCAGGCCACTAAACATCTCTAAGAATTATTATCCTCATTTGGAAATGGAGAAAATAATATAGAACCCACTTCTTAGGGCTACTAGGAGGATTAAATGAAATATTAACTATTAAAGACTTGGCACTACTTGGAGCACAGTCATGTTGGCCATGATTATTGGCAATTAGTGTGTTGGTAGAAATGGCAACCCTATATGCTCCTCATACAGTATTAGCTTTGGTGAATTGGCTGAGGCTCCGAGTGGCACTGAGAGGGAAGTAAAGGCTTTTCAGTGACAGCAGCGGAGTGTCATTGATGAGTGCTGGGACATACATATGCACTGTTTAAGCCCCATAAATGGTGGCTTCCCATGAATAGGACCAACTCCTAGGGAGACTGATCCCCAGCAGGTGACATAAGAAGTGTCAAACAATAGGATAAAAATGGTTTGGAATATTTAAAAGACATGGTGTGCAGTGATATTCAGAAGGGCAGTTGGACTTCTGCAGGCCTAAGTGTCTCTATCTGGGAAAACACTTTCCCACTTCCTCTTTCTTGTTCACACCACCCTTAGCTCATGCCCAACCCCCACATCCATGCCCTCACTCCTTGCCTTTGTCTATGTTAATCACAACTATCCTTACATCTCAGTTGAAATCTCATTGTGCCACAAAGCTTATCTTACCGCTGCAGTCCAAATGTCCCTCTCCTTTCCCTGAGCCCTTAAATCAGAACTGTCTGTATCTCTCACATGTCAGTTTCAGTATGGTGACCTTGCACTAATATTCCATTGTTCACATTTAAGCCTTGATGATTAGTCTGCAGTTCTTCATGGACAGGACCCATGCCAAATAAAGATCTTTGCATTCCAAAACCAAGGTCACTACAGAGGCCAGATGGGGCTGATAACAAGTTTTCAAGCTACATACTTGTTGGACAGAAAGATAAGTAGCAACTAACTGGCCTGGCAGGTCTTGAAAGTTCATAAGACAAATGCTTTCATTTGAAATAAATAAACTGAGAACCAAAGAGGGGATGTTCCTAGATCAGATTCACAGTTAATGTCAGAGCCCAGGCTAGTGTTTTTCTACTTGGGCTATGGGAAGCGTTAAGGTTTATAAGAGAGAACCCAAACGAAATTATGCTTCCCACCCTCTCCCCTTTCCCTTTTATACCTTTATCTTAATGGAAGTTCTGAGTTTTGTTGTTTAATCAGAAACACAGTCAAAAATATATGTTCACTTTGGGTCCACTGTGGGCCTTCCAAACTTTGCTATTTTGAAAACATGGACTCTCTAGCCTCAACTTCTACATTCTACTCTACCCTGTTGAAATACCTACAGTCCCCACAAAGCTCCCGCACCAGTCTTTGCACATCTTTTCCATGACTCACTCCACTTGGCTAGCCTTCTCCCCACTTAGGACTTATTTTTAAGTCCTATGTGAAGTCTTCACCAACCCTCCCAAGACTGGGGTATTCTCACCAAGTGCTGCCCTAGTTCTTTGGGAGAATTCCTCCTCCCCATCTTGTTCATTCCTGAAATATGCTCCAGATGAGGGCTGCCATCTTTTTTTTTTTTAATTTTTTTTAATGTTTTATTTATTTTTGAGACAGAGAGAGACAGAGCATGAATGGGGGAGGGTCAGGGAGAGAGGGAGACACAGAATCTGAAGCAGGCTCCAGGCTCTGAGCTGTCAGCACAGAGCCTGACGCGGGGCTCGAACTCACAGACCATGAGATCATGACCTGAGCCGAAGTCAGACGCTTAACCAACTGAGACACCCAGGCACCCCGAGGGCTGCCATCTTGATAAGACCCTGCCACCCTGGTATCAGTGACTGGCCAGGCAGCAGGCACCCATTGAACCTGGACCAAAGTATCTCACTGCTGTGGCCACATTGATTGGTTCACAGAAGACTCCATGATGTAAGATAAGCCAATTAGAGGCTTCCTCCAGAATGCTTCAAGCTTAAACTGATAGGAGGGCACTTATTTTCCTCTCTAATAATGCACTAAAGATGAGAGGTCGGAGGGTCTGGAAGCCATGGTTCCCTCTTACTGGAGAAGTCATTCTGAAATGATGAAGCCTACTGAGAGAGAAGAGCAAAGACAACACTTAGAAGAAGAGAATCTTGGCCATGTTTGATTCCTTATTTTCCCAGTGCAGCTCTCATCCTGCCAGTTAGATGGTTTGATAAAACAACCATATTAGAAAGCTGAATTGTACCTCCTCCCAAATTCATACAATGAATCCCTAACCCCTAGTACCTCCAGTGAAGGTGGCCACTCAACTAAGATCAGGTGGCTTGGTTTAAACACAATTGGGTGAAAACTCTTCCTAGGGCATTTTTCCAACTTCCAAACCAGCTATTTGCTTACTCCCAGGAAGGGTTTTTTCCTAGCTCTAATAAGAATGACTTTACCTGGTCAAGTTCAAAATTGCTCTTTTATTTCATCTAATAATATCTGAATTCTAGGTTGGACCACCATTCGTTCACCAAGTATCTACTGCATGCCTACTAGTTATCAGAAAACAGAGAAGCCTGACCACACAGTAGCTTAGGCTGCTATAGAACATCTATCATTGAACTTAGATTCAATGTCCTAACCTTCTACAAGCGTCAGCCTTGGGGACTACTTCTTAAATCTTCAAAAGCTTTACAGTCTATTTATTCTCGATTGTGTTTTTTGGTTGTTTTGCCTGCTATAATCCTCATGTACTGCTGCCTGCTCACTCCATTCCATTGCAGGGGTGCTCTTTCTCCTAAAATAAAGTTTCTGAACATATTTTCCTGCCTCCCCATACATCAATAAACCCCTTGCTTGTTTAAAAGTAAACTAAAGTGTTTACTCAGAAAAATTCAGCAAACAGGTTAAAAATAAACAATGAGAAATTTATTAAGCTATAAAAAAGTCTTCAGTAACTGGTATTTGAGGTTTTCAGAGGTGTGAAAACAGAAAACTTATTTTTTTAAGTTCCCTTTGCTCTTTCAAATGCATCTCTCCCCCACAAGTCTCACGTAGCTCTCTTAATATTTCATTCATGGCTTTGATAATCTCCTTCCACCTTTCACCTCCTCTTTTCCTCACTATATTGTACCACTTGTGAAAACTATGGCTAAAAATCAGTTCTTTGTGGTGAACATGCTTCTAACAAATAATTGCCTTTACTTGTTTCTTGTTTCACTTACTGAAAGACTACAGAAAAAACTTGACTTAAACAGCCTTTTATTTAAATAAAATTTTACACACTTATTCATCTAAACAGCACTGCTATGTCTTCCACAAAAATGCAGACAAAAAAATATTAAAATTATTTACCGCATCTATCTTTCAATATTCTATATGTGGACACAAGATAAATTCTTGTGTTGAGGTAAAGGTTTTAAAAATAAACAACAAATAAATTCTCTGACTATAAGTGTCTTTGTCCTAATTATGGGAAAATAGAGAAGAATTCAGTTGTCTGTGGGTCACGATCCAGTCTACTCAATGCTCTAAAAGAATCTACTTTTCTGCTTTCTCAGATGTTCTCAGTCTTATCTTCTCAAAAATTTTACCTTATTTTAATGCAGAGTATTTTTAAGTGTTACAAAAATAACAACTAAAAAATGATTCTGAATTCAGATGTGCTTGTAAAATGCTAGATAGAATAACTTAAGTTTTGTGGGTTTTTTTTGTTTTTGTTTTTTGGTTTTTTGTTTTTTGTTTTTTTAAAGCAGCAAGACTCCTCAGATTTTAAAATACTTGCATACCATGAGGACCCACAAGGGGTGCCATTGGAAGCAACACTTACAAATTTATTTGACCTCCCATACCCACTTTGTGCAAAAAAATCTTTTAGGATTAGTGGTCTAGGGAGTAATGGTATGATGTCTCTAATCATTTCAAGTGACTTAGAGAAGGAAGAAATCTTAAAGGCCTAACACAAAAACATTTTTATTTTCTTTTAAAAATTCTAGCTACTACTCTACTTGACTTTAAAACTGCTACTAATTGCCTTAGAGGAAGTGTTGATTTGGGTAGTACCATATGGCATATTCTTTTTTAAAAGGGCTGTATTTAAACCCTTTAATCAAATAATCAAATATTTCATAATAGAGAGAAAATCAAGTCACCAAAAATAATCATTGGAAAGTAATGAACATTTTACCTTCACCACAAATTTGAGATGATGGATACACAAAATGTGGTCTATCCACCCAGTGGAATAGTATTCAGGCTGAAAACAGAAGGAAATTCTGACATATGCTACAACACGGATGAACCTGGAACACATTATGCAAAATGAAATAAGCCAGACACAAAAAGACAAATGTTATATGATTCTACTTATATGATATGCCTAGAAGAAGCAAATTCATAGACATATAAAATAGGAATGGTGGTTGCTAGGGGTTGCAGGGAGGGAGGAAATGGGAAATTATTGTCTAATAAGTAGGGAGTTGCAATTTGGGAAGAAGAAACAATTCTGGAGATGGATGGCGGTGATGACTGCACAACAATGTGAATGCACTTAAAACCACTTAACTATGCACTTAAAGATGGCTAAAATGGTAAATTTCATGTTATGTATATTTTACAATAAAAAAAATAACAGTTTGAGGTGATCAGCATATGGTAATCCCACAATAAAGAAGGGTGGGATATCAAGAAGAGAAAGGAGAACCTGAGCAATTTGGTATTTGAAGAATATTTAGGGGCACCTGGGTGGCTCAGATGGTTAAAGTGTCCGACTCTTGATTTCGGCTCAGGTCATGATCTCACGGTTCATGGGTTCAAGCCCTGCATTGGGTTCTGCACTGACAGTGCAGAACCTGCTTGGGATTGTCTCTCTCCCTCTCTCAAAATAAATAAATAAACTTAAAAGAAAAAGAATATTTAAAGTAAATCTCTATTCAGATTTTTCAAAATACATTTTCCTTTAATAGAGTGGGTAAAGTAACATAGCAATTTTGAAGTAGAGAACTAAGGGCAAAAATATTTAAAGTCCTCAGTTCCCGGGGCGCCTGGGTGGCTCAGTCATTTAAGTGTCCAACTTTGGCTCATGTCATCATCTCACAGTTCGTGGGTTTGAGCCCTCAGTCAGGCTCTGTGCTGACAGCTCAGAGCCTGGAGCCTGCTTCAGATTCTGTGTCTCCCTCTCTCTCTCTGCCCCTCCCCCACTTGCCCTCTGTGTCTCTCTCTCTCAAAAATAAATAAACATTAATTTTTTTAAGATTAAAAAAATAAAAAGTCCTAAGTTCTTAATATGTTAAATTTTGCATATATATGAGACCCTAATGTATAGAAGCAGAGGCCTAAGTAATATCATAGATAGAAGCACAAGAAGTTTTTAACCTTGTTCTCAAATAATTTATAATCACACCGTAAGACTCACCCATGAGTAAACTGGAGTCAAGATACTCTGTGCTGATACATGTGTATGAGTTATAAATACAGAACTCCAGGCAACAAGTTTGATCGAGGACCCATTTCCTGTTCTTCACACCTACCCTAATTCTCCTGGCACCAACATTCAGATCCAGCTCCACTGCCTTTGAGAAGCGATTGGTCAATGTTCTAAGCCACTGAGGTTTACCTTTTTAAATCCTGTAATCACACTCTTCCTGTAACCATTCAGAGGCTATCCCTTTTCTCTCAATGGTTTTAGGTAGACACTGCAACATGGTTAATATATATTTTTATGCATTTTCATGTGTTTTCCCTATTTGGTTAAGATATCCATTGCTTTGGGGATGATTAAAATAGTTAAAATAGGAATGAAAGGAAAAAGAGGAAAATGGGTGCTTTTTGTCCATAGTGCAAGAAGGTTTTAAAAGCAAGATATGGTCTAGAGAGAAGGATTTTCTAAATTCCCAAAGTTCCCCTTTGCAGATTAGAAGCTAAACCCAGCAAACTCCATGGTAGAATTTTACCCTCACATTGCAAAGAATAGAGACAATAGGGAGTTTTCTACAGATAAGACGAGAAGAAAGCATTTGCAGGCAAGAAAGAAGATAATTTTGTGTGGATACCACAGGATAAGAGTATTGTCAAGTTCTCTGAGAATCAAAGGCCTGGACTTTCTTGGGTCTTGACCAAAGGTGGGAAGTTAGTTCACTGAAACATTAGACTCTAGAGACTGAGGCCTTCTAGAACATCCAGGTTGCTGCTTTGCCCCTCTGCACCCAAGATGGCTAGGGAAAATCTTAAAGTCTGAGAGGGAAAGCTCTGATTTCACATTTCATGAGCAAAGCTTGAGTTCCCATATGCTTCCATGGGAGGGAGGAACAGACACAGAGTTACTGAGACCTTGTAACACTGGATTCGATGAGAAGGATTAAAAAAAAAAGGATTAGACGAAAAGGATAAAAACCTCTCCAACACATATATATTTGATGATTATATATTTTGATGGTGTGAGCAACAGCATAATACCCACAAAAAACAGATGAGATTCTCCATGTGGGAAGCTACCAGCACAAAGTGCTCAGGGACCAGACCAACCTCACTCTGGTGAAGGTAGGGAGAACTGTATATAAGAAAGGCCACCTCACCCCCCACCCCAGAGGGTGTGTCAGCTTTCCCTGCAAGCATCTCACCATCTTGGGAGGGGATACAGAGGTGCTTCTTGTGAAAAGAGAAATATTCCTGACAGAGCATTTATATAGTTCAAATTCACAGAATATTTGTCTAAATTACTCCCAATTATACCTAAGAAACTATTCTAAAATGAAAAAGACTGAAACACCTTTAATTGGAAATTTTAAATCCCTCCTATCACTATGGGTAGAACTGAGGAAAACAGGTATAGAAAAGAAATATATTCTTTTAGGGGCGCCTGGGTGACTCAGTCCATTGAGCGTCCAACTCTTGATCTGGGCTCAGGTCACAATCTCACAGTTTGTGTGTTCCAGCTCTGCTCTGACAACACGGAGCCTGCTTGAGATTCTGTCTCTCCTTCTCTCTGCCCCTTCCCTGCTTGCACACTCTCTCTCAAAATACATAAATAAACTTAAAAAAAGAAATGCATTCTTTTATTTTTTGACCCATTTAGAGTATGTAAATGCTAATCCCTTTTCACATGTTTAACACAACAAGTAGACTGCAGTCTCCCAGAGATCTGTGCAATGCTTTATGCTATATACACAATAGGTGCCTCTAAAATGTACTATATGAAGAAAAGAAAGAAAAAAATATGGATTTCACTTCTTCCCTGCCTCTCACTCCACCAAAGTCAAGATAAATTATAAAACAGAGAGATTTAAAAAAAATAGCATAAGAAAAATCACAGAGAGAGTTCTGGAAAAAGAACTGGCATTCAGAAAGTCACAGGGTTTAGTCCTTGGAATATTAATACTGCTGGCCACAGACAGTCCTCCTGCCAAGGTTTCTGTCAATAAGCTGAGGTAAATATCTATCTGGACCAGTAAAGTCCCACAAAAGTAATAAGCAAAGTTTTCAATCCTCAAAAATATTTGAACATCTCTCTCTCTTACAGAGAAAAAAACCCTGGAACTTCTCATAAATGGATATTTCCCTTGGGGAACTAATATCCTCTCCAGGGTCAAACCTGCATTCTCCTGAAGATTCAGTGAGGCAACATTCACAGGAAAGTCAGTTATTTTTTTCTTTCTTATTCTCTTACCTTAAAATTCACTTTGCTTTAAGAAGTCACTGAATATACATTCTTCTAATTGGAGCTTTCACTAGGAGAGAAACTAGGGCAAATTTTAGACAGAGCAAAGACAATCTTAAAAGTTGGCAACCAGGCCAGGGAAGTCTTAATGAGAAAGTTAACAGACTAGCTGGCTTTTTGTTGGTGTGCATGATGAGGTGTGCAAAGCTATTAACAACAGAACTCTGCAAAAAGCAGTGTGGAAAGCAGGTGAATATTGATTCTCTGTCTGAAGCTCATAAATAATTAAAGAGGCAATTGTAGTTTAAAGAAACAGGCACTACTTTTTTTTTTTATATAACCTGGCATAGTGGTATTCAGAAACTCCCTGTATTCAGTATCCCATAAAAAATATCCTTCTTATCCTTTAAGAAACCACTCAAATTTCATCTCATTCATAAAGCCTTTCCTGACCCGTCATCCAGCCATCACCAACCATTCCCTTCTCTGAACTCAAAGAGCATTTATTGCCCCCAGCACTCAGTGGGCATAAGCTGTTAGGTATCTTTTTTTTTTTTTTTTTTTAAATCCTCCAGGGTAGGGATCGCATTAAATTCCTCTTATTATCCCTAGTATCTAGCCTGGAGCCTGATTCACAGCCCATAAGAGTTCAATAAATGTTTGTTGTTAATGATGATATGTTGTAGATGCATCTGAAACATAATCTGGATAAACACAATACAGGAAAAGTGCAAATCATCATCTAACGAACATGCAAGCCAAGAAATCAATACAAGAGAGCTGTCTGAACTCCAAGTGAAAGACAAAGTAATGCCCTTCTCCCTGGCCCAACATCCAACATGGTGATGGATTGTGCTACATAAAATTATCGATAAAGACCAATGTAGTCACAATGATTTCTAAACAGTAGCAAGAAATATTAGATACAAAATGTAACATTACAACAAAGGCAGCAGAACTGAGAGGCAATATATGGGAGAAACAGACAGATTTGGTTGATGAAGAACTTCTTTACAAATAAGTAACTTGGAATATAATGAAAGCATGGCATTTTCATTTCCTCCTTCTCTATCTTCCCAGCCCAGAGACTGAGATGCTGATTTCTTACAAGATACTTCGAATGAGTGTCACTTGCCCCTCAAACAAAGGAGCAGGAAGGCAAACTTGGGCATTCAACCTTTGCCAAAACAAACTCAACCCTTTAAATGAGTTATGGTCTTACAATATGAGTCAGGTTGCGTACATTCATACAATCCTCATTCACATATACAGAGAGTAAAACAATCTACTTACCTCTTGTCTGAATTCCTATCTCCTTCCACAAGGTTTGGCTTATTAACTTAGTAACAGAAAGTATGGGCCAAATATGTTCCAGCAGTGAAACTCATCTTGCCTTTCCCTGTCACTCTTTATTCTTTTTCTATTTACACCCTTTCTTTTATCCTGATGGTAGGGGACTCTTAGGGAGAAGGCTCTCTACCACTGTTATTGAATATGTAGGTAACATATTCAGTGCCCACATTGGTCTAACTGATATGAAGCTGTGAAAAGATTAATCAGGCAAACCCAAATGTCGTTGGTCCCTGGGCAAAGATCTGGAGCAATATGGGAGGAAGGGAAGACGAAGTGGGGGCCACAGGTTGAAATTCTCCCCTAGACTGCGTATGCTTTGTTGCTATATGGACAACTGGAACAAGGATAATTAACTTAACTGATCAATTCAACAGAACATTGATAATGATTTGACTGTTTCAATAGGATTTACTAGTTTCTCTGGCTTAATTAACCTACCAAGAAGATTTGAATGAGTGCATTTACTCTTCACCTCATCCACTACCATGTTTATGAGTCACCTTTAAAATTCTGAAGGGGTCAAGGAACTTGAAAAATTAATTGTCTATATAGATACAGCTCTGGCCTGGTTTTTCTTCACTATTATTAATCATTTTCGTGCGTTGAATACACTAGCTAAAAGAAATGAGGATTGAATTCCATGGGTTAATCTATGTGTAGCAATAACAATTTCTATAGCCAACTTGGCTTCCTTCACAGCCAAAGGAAGACCAAAACCATCTCATTTCTTTGAAATAATTTGCCTGTGGTATCTCTTTGTGAGTCAAAGTTCTTATTGAAATAAAGAAAGAACTATACATATATAAAGTATTCCTATATTTAGTGAATACAGGAAGCTTCCATTATAAGATATAGAATTTTCCTTCTAGAGCCTAAAGACATGGCCTTAGAAGTGTTTCATGTACTCACGGTCATTCATGTCCTGTTGGCACAGTAGATTGAGGTGCTCCAAGCCTTTTCTTTGTCTGTAGATAGAGGTGGAAATATTTCAGTGGGATGTACTCATGTCCAGAAACACCCAGGAAGAAAACTGGAAAGAGTCTAAACAGAATACAGAGTTCATTTAGGATGGTTATTTTTTTAGAATGATGGAGGCAGCCTGCAAAATGGTGAGTTGGAGCAATGGTTGCAGCCAGCACAAGGAGGCACTGTGGGGCAGAAAGTGGGATTCCCCACTAGATGGCGCTAGGATACATCTGTGGCACCCATGGGTATTGCTACCAAGGCAGAGCAGAGGGACGGGATCAGCTTTCACTCCTTTGTAAGCAAGGCTCTATAGAGTGCTGTATGGATTAAAGTGAGTTTATGTGGGTATTTCATACCTCCTTAGGTTTGATCTTAAATTGAAGATATACCCGGGATGGCACATGTATATGTTCTTATGAGTAGGATTCCACATGTGGGTATGAATATGGGTGTGTATGAACACACATATACAAAGAAAAATATTAGCTTATATAGACAGATATGGGTTGATATGAGTATAGATACGGATGGAGGGACGTTATTACAACAAATAGAAATCTGGATGGAGAAAGAGGACTAGTTTCTGTTGAATGTGTACAGTCTGCCAGGACTGTATATTTTCTCATTGAAATGTGACAATAGCTGTGAAAATTGGCTATTATTACCTCCATGTTTACCATAAAGAGGATATTTCATGAACTTCATACAGATTAAGAAACTTGCTCAAGGTTACAGAGTTGAAAAACTGCAGGGCTTGGATTAAAATCTAGGTCTGTTTAGCTCCAAAACTTTAACACAGTCTTCAAAACCATAATACAGTCATGCTTCACATCACATAGACTTGCAATAGATTTTTGCAATGTGCAAATTAATTCCATACCATAATTGTGGTATGTTTGCACAAACAATACAGACATGTGCATTATACAAAATTAAAATAATATATATGCAAAAGCTTGATCTATGTTGGATTGCAAATATATATATAAATACCACATTCCACTTTCCCCCTTTTTACCCCAAGATAATTATTGAAGAACCTCATCATAGAACTATACATAAGAATGAATTCTAATATGTGACCCAATTAAAATGAGTCATTTAAAAGAATAGTAAGCTTATTTTAAAATGGATATATCAAATCCACATGCATACATAATTGAATACATTCACTACTTGCCCCAAAATACATTAGCATTAAGGTGAAACTATGAATTCCATTAATATTGCCTCTTTATGTTGTAGGAAAAGCCATTTCCATTGAGGTGGTTGGAACACCTTAATTCAACCCACTCCACTAGGGTCTATTGTCATTGAAGACTGTGTAGCCTTTGGGCACAAGCCTTTCAATCTTTTTTTCTTCTCCAGAAAGTGTGTTGTTCTGTAAATTACGTTTTTGTGACGCAGATTAAAGAAGATTAAAGAAGATACTGCATAATGAGCATTTAGCACAATGTTTGGCAAAAAAAAAAAAAAAGTTAAAAGTCAACAATGGTGAGTATGATGACTGTAAGGAGAAAGAAAAGGAAGCAGAGGAGGGAGTGCTGAAGGAAGGGAAGACTAAGGAGGAGAAGAGAAAATGTAAGAAGAAAGAAGCAGACAAAGGGAAAAGAAAGAAGGTAGAATTATAGCGAGATATAGGATCAAAGTGACAATTTCCAGCCCTTGCCTTCTCAGTGTCAGAGCTTCTCCCAGAGATACAAAAACACCGTCTGAAATAATATGGGATATTAAATATATGCCCTGCCCCCTGAAAATTATTCTATTCTTCATCTTAGGCTTTGTGCAATTTTCCTTTTTTTTGTCTAAGATTGGTTACCTTTTCTGTAGGCTAAAGAAGAATGTCCTGAGAACAGAGCCCCTGGTTGAGATTGTGGAATTGAAAAGGAGGAGAAAAGCAATAAGCATTTCATCAACTTGTACTCTGGGCACTTGGAAAATATTTTGGCTGTGTTATTTACAAATGGACTATTTGGCAGCATGGTAAAGGTTAACATCACTGCTCTGAAACTAGATGGAAGATGCGGAAACTCCTTCTAGAGAAAAAGTGAAATGGATTTTCTCTGGTGTTTCTAAGCTCTAAAAAACAGTATCTGAAAGGAGAAATCATAACACAGACAGAGGGGAAAAAAGGAAAATATTCTCAAAAGTAAAATTCCATTTAGTAAATTTCCTATGTAGATTTTTGTCATATCAGGCCTGTTTCTTTCCTTTGTGTTGGGGAGTGTTGGGAATTGAGTTGGTAATAAGTTAATAGCAATAATACAGACTAACATTTATTGAATATTACTATATGCAGAGCACTGTTTTTCATGTATTTTATCACTTTATACTCAATATAATTCCATAAAGTAGGTATCATACTACAGATGAGAAATATGAGGCTCAGGGAATTTAAATAATTTGGTTAAAGGCACACAAGTATTAGTTGGCAGAGCTAAAACTCAAACCAAGGGCTAGCTGAAAGGAAAGCCATCTGTGGTTTACCATGCTACACTTAGATAACTTACAAGATGCCTGCTTCACTAACTCACACACAGTAGGTATTTGATAATGCTTCCCTTTTCTTTCTTCAAAGGTGTTACTGCCCTTGGATTGTTATTTCTTTTTCTTTTAAGTTTATTTATTTATTTTGAGAGAGAGAGAGAGTAAGAGAACGTGAGTAGGGGAGGGGCAGAGAGAAAAGAAGAGAGAGAATCCCAAGCAGGCTCCTCACTGTCAGCACAGAGCCCCATGTAGGGCTTGAACCCATGAACTATTAAGATCATGACCTGAGCTGAAACTGAAGAGTTGGACACTCTACCAACTGAGCCACCCAGGTGGCCCTGTTACTTCTTTCAATAAAGCTGTTTTTATCTGTGCACAGGCTGAGAGAATGGGGGTCTGAAATATTCATTCTCTCCTGGATGTTTCTGTTTGGCTGATCCTAGATCTTTGCATAAAAGCCTAGCAACATCCTTCCCTGGGCTTAAAAAGCCATGAGATATGGGCCAACAGTTGGAGGTTACCTCCATGGGTACTTGAGGAGATGAGACAGGCAGGGATGAGAAGGAAGATGCCTGACCCCCCTGGGGGTCCTTTTTCTACACCATTCTGGCACATTCACACTTATAAAATCATGTGAGATACCTAAATTTTTTAAGTTAAGGGAGAATCTCAAAGCTTCACCTTGTCTCTAGCAAATAATTTTCTGAGCTATTACAGGACTATAACAAATTGGATCAGGAGCACTGGGCATGGTGGCCACTAATCAGTTATTGGCACAGTAGGAGGACATGCCATCAGCTATAGCTGTTGTTCAAGGAATGACTATTTCAACTCTTGTCCTACAGTCTCCTTTTATCTGCTTAAACTCCAAACTAGGATAGCAATATGAGTGATGAAATCAAGGCCCATAGATGTCCAAGGTCACACCATTAGTCTATAAGTAAACTAGAATCCAGGTGTTGTTGTTGTTGTTTGTTAAACTTCCAGTCAAAACTAATCTCTGATTCAAGGTATTTCCACAAATATTGGAAGATGGCTTGCTGGGGAAAGAAAGGAGGATCCTAATTAGTCAAATGTGTTTGGGAAATGTGGCATTCTCTATCATCTTTTCAGAATGTAAGATATACATTATGCACACAAAAGTCTCATAAATCCTGCTATAAAATTTTAAAGCTCATTCTCCCCATAAATTCTGTACATTTTTTTTCAGGTTTTTTTTTAAACACCTGTTAATATGCAGAGGCACTAGTATTTCTTAGAGCCCATTTTAAGAAATAACACCTCAAAGCAATTCAGAGAGAGTTCTGGAAATGTTTCCTATTGGGAATCAAAGTATAAATAATAATTATAATAATTGCCTTTTGTTGGTATTTCTTTTATTGGTATTTTTATTGGTATGCTCATACTCTCTCTCTTCAGAATACCGCCATATATTTGTAATAGGTCTCTTGGGTCCCCAACTTTTCCTGTCAGATTGATTCTCTATTTTCCTACCAGATCTTCCTTTCCTAAATACACTTTCATTATGCCTTTCTCACCCCTCTATCTGTGACATTCTACTGTTCTCAGTCTGGCATTTTGATCTCTGCACTGCTCTCCAAGATGAGCCCTTTGGTTTAATCAACCAACTCACTCTCTGATCCCTACACAGGATACAAGCTTTCTCAATTCCCCCACCTTTGTGTTCTCCCCTCTGCCCACATGTGCAGGTGTATTTGTCAATAGATTGCGGTTCCTCTTAGAGCACAGGTGATTATGTGCTCATTACTGCTTCCTTCACAGGACCAGTTGTCTACCTGCATTGCCTTCAAATCCCGCCCCCCTCATCTATGACTCTCAAAAATGAATGTCCCTAAGCAGGATCACATTTGATGACCTGACACTCAGCAACTCATGTGGTGTTATCTTTAAGCTTAACTGTGGTGACAAAATTTTATTATTAAAGAAGTCAGAAATATCTAAAAGAATTAATTTCTGAGGGAAAAAGCAACATACATTTTTGTTCTGTCTTTTAAAAAAGTTTATTGAAATTTTAGACTTCAAGCCCAAGTTTTTGTGTTGGTTGTAGGAACAGGTGCCCATGGGGTTGTGTCAAGGACATACTCCAAGCAGTTCCATTTCTACCTTATAAAGTAACTGTTTGCAGAGGGATCAATGAATATAAAGGCAGAGAGGATGAGATAGAAGGACAATTGATAGTCAAAAGATCTGGCTTTGGGTTCTGGTTTTATGGATGACTCCTGAGTGACCTTGGGAAAAGTGACTTAACCTTCCTGGGCAGCACTTCCCTCGGCTGTAAAATAAGAAGTCTAATATTTAAACTCACAGGGTTATTGTGGGAATTAACTGTGGTAATTGCTGTAAAATGCCTTGTAAATTATAAGGGGCTCTGCAAAAATTACTGTTAAGGAAATATTCTGGGAATCTCAGGTTTATTTGTCTGAGATGCCCAGAATATTGGATCAGGAGCACTGGGCATGGTTGCCACTAATCAGTTATTGGCACAGTAGGAGGACATGCCATCAGCTTATAGCTGTTGTTCTAGAGGTATAGCTGTTAATACTAGAGGTATTTCCAACTGACCTAGAATAATTTCTATCACAGAACATGAGATTCTCTTAGGTCTCTATGATCGCTCCATGTTCTAGTTCCAACTCTGTTCATATTTACATTTAGCAGAGTTAACTTTTTAAAAACACTTTTTTTCTCTTTATTGTTTGAAGACTGCTGCTCGAGCTGCTGTTAGTAACCCAATGAAATATGCTGAATCCAACCTAGGACTTTCAACTCCCCCCGCACTGTCCCCCCCCCCTCCCTCCCCCAGTACACACACATACCATCAGGTTTTCCTTCCATTCTTCCCCTTCCATTCCCTTCTGTTCCCTTCCCTCCCTCCTCCTTTCCTTTTCTCTCCTTCATGCCTCCTTCTCTTACTATTGTCTTTCTTCCAGGAAGAGTCTAGAAATATTCACATCAGAAAATACTACATGACCAGAGTGACTATATTCTACCTCACCCCTGCCTAAGTCTACATGAAACACTTTGTAAAGCCTCACCATTTTCTCCAGTGCATTCAGTTCAGCTCTACTCAAACATAGGTAAAATGTACCTAACTGTATGTTATTTACCAATTAGGTCCCAGGGCAGACTATAAAGTTAATGCAAAATCTACTATGCAAGACACTTGATTACTGAAGAGCATCCCCCAGGCATTCTGCAGCCTATAGGGGTGATACATTTTCTATGATATGATGGGAATTATTGGCTCACTGGACCAGAACGCTCTCAGAGTCCATGTAAAGACCCTTATTTTCACAATGAATTGAAAAGCCAACAGACTCTGGTTTCCTGCATATTCACAGTTTGCAGATTATTGATCTGATAATGAATCCACTCAGCATCCTCTGGGTATCCTTAGTTCAATGTATGTGCAACCCCCCTTCACAAGGCCTGTGTCACACAACCCCTGGAACCAGCACCTGCACACCAGCTGCTTATGGTGCTCAATTTCTCAGATGATTTTTGTCTTTAAAGTGTAGTATTTCGGCCTTCCTTAAAAATACAAGGTCAAGAAAAGTAATATCCCCTAGGAAATAATAAGTAAATTGCCATAGGCACTGAATTATAAACAAGAAAGGCCTGCATAAATATCATAGAATTTTCAAGCTGGAATGAAATGTAATACAATTGTTTACAACTTATTGCATATTAAGGCTAGCCTTGGCATATAAAGGCAAACTCCTTTTCAAATTAAGTGTGTGCAAGTGTCTGTGTGTATTTTCCTAATCCAGTACCCTCATGTCATGCAGCCTTTCAGGAAGGTGTGTTCTTCAGTGGCTAACTTGAGTTACGCAAGAGCTACACAGAATATTTGGGAGGTAAGGTCAAACTTGATCTCATCCCCATCTGGTCTTTTAGAAAAATTATCTTCTAAATTTCAATATAAAAATCAAGTTTGGGGGTGCCTGGGTGGCTCAGTCGGTTAAGCATATGACTCTCAGTTTTAGCTCAGGTCATGATCTCGTAGTTTTATGAGTTCAAGCCCTGAGTAGGGCTCTGTGCTGGCAGCACGGTGCCTGCTTGGAATTCTCTCTCTCCCTCTCTCTCTGCCCCTCTCCCACTCACACTGTCTCTCTCAAAATAAACAAACTTTAAAAATTAAAAAAAAAGACTAAGTCTGCTCTGAATGACCACTATCTCCTGTATGCAGATGAAAAGGTACACACTACTTGTCTATTTCCATGGCCTGCCTATCCCCACCAGCCTCTCCATTTCATGTGTCCATCTCAGGCTCTATTGGAGATCCTTCTGCTTCAAGCAGAATCCCAAAGCAGAATCTGTGATCTGAACTACTGCTCTGCCTCCCATTCTCTTCTCCCTATGGAAGTCCCTCTCTCTTTCCATGCTCCTGTCTTCTTGCACTGGAGCTGAGGGGTTCTGTAGCAGATCCCTTTGTTGAGATCCCAGAGATTCACGTATGTGAAGTGTTCACTTTGCATCTGTGAAATAAAAGAATGAATGGATGGATTCCAGAAGGGGTCCAGCCAGTAATCCTCTCTATAAGGTCTTGCTCTCTGACGTGTTCCATGTTCCACCGGATCTTCATGTTTTTAATATGTGAAAGACTGAAAAGATCTCTAAAGTCATCAAATTCATTTTCTAGTGATGGGATTTTAGCTTCAATGCACACATGAAGTCTTGAGTCATATGTCTTTGAGTTGCATTTACTCAATCTCTTTTTCTATCAAGGGCTCATAAGCACCAGAAAGGCAATAACGCTTTTCTTGCTTCTGGGTTTAACCCCCAGTGGTCCTCAGTATATAATTCTGTTCAACAAATCCTGATGTCCAGCTATTTCTGGTCCTTCCACCCCCAGATAATTTAGAGTTAACTGTAATAAAATGATTTGGAACTTACTGCATGAAGTCACTAAAGATCCTTTGTCAGGTAATTGTTCTTTTATCTCTAAAAGAACATTCCAGCTTGTCCTTTACATTCACTGGCTCAAAGTTCATGCAACCTATGTACATGACACCTACACCACCTTTGGCCTGCTGATCTGAAGACATCATCCATCAGCAGATGAATGGTAATGCTGATCTTTGGCCCTCTATGCTGCCTGACTGGTGTTGCTGGGAGAAGGTCAAAGGCCTGCTGGACTGCTGCTAGGATGCTGGGATGTTGGAGGAAAGGCTCTTGGGACAGTGGTTCCCATGCTCAACATCAAATGGTAGGCTCCAGTTCTCAACTAGTTCCATATCATGGTCAACACTACAACTATACCTCAACACCTACATCTTCTATCTAGGTATTCTGAACAGAGCTGAAAAAGCTACTACCAAAGACAGGTATCTCCCCTCAGCAAACTCTACCCTACTTCCCATTCCTTCTCACCTCATGGCATTCTCTCTTCATGCAAAATTTATATAATGGACTGTAAGGCAGGGGGTTCATTCTGGCAAGCAACTGGTAGGTACCTTACCTGAAAAGGGATTTTTTTAACCACAAAAAGAGGTTTAAAAATTGGAAATTGCTTTTAATTCACAAAAATGCTTTGATTACATTTGGCTAGCTGATATAAAATCAAGGCTTACATATCCAGTAAAATTTCCTTTGACATTAACCAGTTAACCTGCATATAAGGCAATGATTTGTTAACAGTATTTATTTTATAGGTAAGGCCAATTAGCATTGAGATTTTTAGCCATAATAAATTTGCAATATCTACTTTATTCTCAAGAATGTTATTGATAAGACAAAATAAGAACACATACTTATCATCATTGCCTTTATACCCACACTTACAAAGAATCTAGACACCCCACCATACAACATTCTCAAAAGTCAACAAACCCCAACCCTCCATTAGACCAGTCAGAAGCTTTCACAGTTAACAGGGAGCCACACACTTCAGCTCTGTAATCACACTATGGTAATGGTGGAGCAAATCATCAGGTAGACTAGTAGGATTCCATTTAACAACCGTTCTGTGAGCCTGAATAGTTGGAATAGATTTTGGAACTTCCTCCTACGTGCACAGATGGATCTGTAAATATGTCCTCTTGTTCTAAAAGGAACCTCAAGAGGCTAATATTCATCCATCTCAAAAAAACTTGTTTGAACTCTTGGGGGATTCCCTTTAGTTTTGTCATTACCACTATGGAATAATATACACATAATTAAGTGACAGCATGCCCTTTGTTTGAACATTATTAAATATACAACAATTATCACATATAGGATATTCTATGTGCATACAAGTCCCTTTAGGGTAATGCATATTCTCAACCCCAACCAAAACCAAAATGAGTTATTAACATTCACTCTTCAAGTTCTGTAAAACCAACTTTCAGATCGTGGCACTAAATACTCAACTGCTCAGGCACCTACACAAGCTGGCTGGAGAATTCATGTGCTATAGTGTTTGACACACTCATTCTCTCAGGTGAAATACTGCGGGCAAAACAGCATAATTTATTAGGCTGGTATGGCAAGGCTGAATAATTAGATCATCTCCTTGTACAAGGCTACATTTTATGATGATCTTTTTAACACTGTAATCTAAATTGGGTTGGAGTCAGAGGCGTGGAGGGGGGTTGAAAGTAAACTAATTGGGAGATGTTCTATGAGAAATAACAGCTATACCATTCCATGCCATTGAAAGTAGGATCCTATCCTCAAAAGGCTTTCAAATCATCTATACTATTGGCTAACAAGCACTTCAAATCTTTTAATAATGGGAAAATGATCGTATGTGCATACACACACACACACACACACACACACACACACACACACACAATGTTAGGATTTTTGGTGGATGGAGAGAAAAAGGAAAAGAAGCTTAGAAGCCAATAATTTCCTCCATGAACAGGTAGAAACAAATTTCCAAATGTTAGTAAGAGGGCACAAAATTAGAAAAAGCTATGCCTTACCCTGCAGTTCCTCCTGAGCCTTGAAATGATGGTTTTGAGAAGAGTAGCCAATGTCACCAAAGAGACAACTCTGAATAAGAATTTGGGATCCTTCTCAGGTGGTCAAGGTAAAGAAGGCAGCTGACATGGGGGACACATGTGTGTTCAGGTGTTTGCTATCTTGGCTCACTCAGTCCTTCCTTATTCCTTATCTGCAACTGAGCACTAAAGTGGGTTTGGCAAATCTAGGAGGCTTTTGAAGTGCCTCCCCTTGGACTGCCTTCATTAGCATCCCGTTCTCCTTCAATGGTCAAGTGTTACGTGAGGATCAGGTTGTTCTCCCATTGGAGAATTTGCTTATCATTAAGTAGCCAGACAACCCATCTCAGGGGCCCCAGCGAGAACTATTGGAAGATCATGCTTCCTGTGGCCACTCTGGTTCTGCTTGGTCTCCCCTCTGCCACATTGTTTCCTCCTTTTTTTTTCTTTACACATTACTGAAAGGTTAAATTTTTACAAATCTTATATTCATAAGACATTTTTGTCTTTGAGCTGATTGAAGATAAGGAGGGCTGGTACACCTGGCCTTCCCAGGATGGAAAACTCCATTTGAGAAACTAATTGACTATCTTGAAGGTTGGTACATGAGCAAACTTTACCATGAAATTCAGAAAACAGAGGCAGATTCAGAGAAAAGGTCATGATAAATGCTTCACATAGGATCTTGTCCCTTCCTCTCTGAAGAGGACCAAACCAAAGTCAAATTCCATCCCTGTGGTTATTACTGAACTGAAGCAATTTTAAACTCAGGTGCCTAGAATGTCAGCTTTCATCTTCACTTCATTCTTCTCCTTCATTATCATTATCACAAAAAGAAACAAAAATAGTCTTTTATTCCCCAACCCTAAGCAGAATGATTTGCACATATTTGCCTTAAGCATAGGGTAAAAACTAAGGCTCACTCATATTCACAGTTTCCTTTGAACATCACATAATTGGTCCCTAGATTTCCCTGAAATCTTATATTTTATTCTGAAACCCTTACATTAGCTATGACTTTATCCTAAGGATCAACTCCCTTTAAGCCTCAATATCTATCCCTTGCTTTGGGAAATGCAACTGTTTTTCCAAAGGCTCAGCATGCTGCCCTTTGGGCTTTTCCTATATCTATAGCAACCACTCTGTTGGGGAACCTTACAAATAAAACTAGGCTTTGGGGTTTGGCACACATAAAAAGACACACTGCAATAATAAACATTTTTGGTTCTTTGTTTAAAGCAGCAACAACAGCAACAACAGCTTATTAATAACTGCTGAGGTACTGTCTCGGTTCTGAATAATGAAAATGGATCCTATTCCTTGAAACTTAGTATATTTCCAAGTTAATTTGCTCCTGCATTTAAGGCATTTCCATCTGATAAATTAATATGAGACCTATGTTTAGAAGAGATGTATGGTCTCAACTGGCAATTGAGAGTGAAGTTCTCTGTTATCTTTAAAGGAGTTTCCTAATTTCCTCTAAGAGGTGTATATTCCTATTTTTAAAGTCTTCCCTTTCAAAGAAATCTAATGGTTTTGTGAGGCCATTCACTCTGCTCTCAGCATTCCCATGAGGCTTAGAGGAGAACAAGTACCAAATATTTTATAAATGGGGATAAATAAAGAAAACAATGTCTAGTCATGTTGGATTCAATGCAACATTTCCCTTTATTTAATAATCTCCTTACTAAAAGGAACCAGGGCTCCTTGGAGAAATGGCTGATTCTGAGACTGGTACAGGAAATATATAAGATAAGCTTAGAGAATCTTGCATCACCAAGAAGAATTTAAATACACAGACACAAACAGATGGTGAGAATGTGAAAGGAACACAAAGAGAGGCAAAAGCATTCAATGGCCAAAGCTGGAACAATTTGGACAACAAAATAAATAAAGTAGTAAAATAAGTATTCACGAGTCTGTAGGGGAGGAAAAACTTCCTTCTACTCTCTTATGTTCTGTGATGGGGTCTAAGAGTTAAACTGACATAAGACATTAACAGCAAGAAGGATACAAATTTTATGTAATATTTTTACATGTACACAGGAATCTTCAGAAGGAAAATAAAGAAACTGTTAAGCTCAAAAGCTTATATAGGTTTTTTTTTTTAAACAAAAAACAATAAATTGTGGGGATATGACAAGACACACACATTTAGAATAGAGGCAGTAAATCTTTGGACAGTGGCCAGGAAATATATGGGAGAAATTAATGGAAGATAAGGATTATTTTAGTAGGTTTGTTCATACAGGTCTATTTTGGAAATGATTCCAGTCTCTGGTGAAAAGAATGTTCTTCTTGTGCTGATACAAAGAGGCCATCTATTCATGCGAAATTTTAGAACCTGGTTTTAGTAGAAAAGAGAAAGAGAACTCTCCTGTATCTGCTGTTTCTCAATGCCTTCAGCTCAAAAAAAAAATCAGTATGCTAAAATGATATATTTTGAAGTAACATGTCCTGAACTCCTTCAAGTACATACTGACATAAGTAAATGATTAAATAAATAAATGGGGGACAACAGACAAATATCCCAAGCAGAACAGTTCCAAATAACTTATATGGATAACCAGCTCTCAAGAAGGTTAAACATAACTCCCCACTCTTTTCAGTGCATGCTGCTTATTAAAGTGACTTCCTTCCAAAGAGATTCCATACAATATGGACAAGGGAAAAAGAGTGAACTTTCTAGTTGATAAACCTTACAAACATTATCTCAAACATAAAAATGATCTCATCTTGATAGCATGTACCCTTGATATGAAGTGATGAGAATGCCACATTAGCCCTGTGGTCTTCCCCCCAGAGAGACATGACCCCACTGCAATCATGATAAAAATGTTAGAAAATGCCAATTTAAGGACTTTCTACAAAATAACTGACCATTAGCCTTCAAAACTGTCAAGGATATCCAAAAATGGAAGTGTGACCTTCTGTCACAGGCAAGAGGAGGCTAAGAAGACATGAAAACTAAATGTAATGTGGTATCCTGTGTGGGATCCTAGAAGCAAACAAGATAAAAAACAAGGAAATCTGAATAAAAGCATAATAATGTATCAATATTGGTTCACTAATTGAGATAAATATACCATACTGATATAAGATGTTAATGTAGGGGCAAAAAGGATGGGCATATGGGAATTCTAGCTTTGCATTGTTTTATAAGTCTAAAATTATTCTAGAATAAAAAGACTGTTTCCTTTAAAAATGTAATTTATTTACTATACTCTAGGCAAAGCTTAAGTGTATGGTACATTGACTTTCAACAAATGTTTGTTGAATGTATGAAAATAAAATTTATTCTTTATTCTCTCTGAGTTGACCTTAGTAAATCACCTTCTATTCAGGAGGTCTTCTTTTATTTAATAACAAAATGACTTTGAGGGCAAAAGTGGTATATATAAAAAAAAAGGAATTCTATAGTGGAAAAATGAGAACTTCTTAGCAAGGAAAGTATATATGACATAACTTAAAATCTCCATCACAATAAAACATTAAAAATGATAACACCAATAAGAGGTTAAAATTTTTATGTTCAAAATACTTTCACATTTATTTGCAATGTCAATTCCTATAATAATGAATTGAAAAAGGCAAAGTAGACATTACTTTCTCCATTGTAAACATCAAGAATCTTGACACAAAGGGAATATATACAACACATTTAATGTAGAGAAGTGTTTCCTGATCTACATGTTGGCAATAATTAGATTGTAGCTTGGGTGAGTGGTCTCACTTCTCTGGGGTCCAGTTTCCCTATCTGAAAATGAAGGGTACATTCATGATAGAGGAAAGTTCATGTAGAATACAAACCCTCCTCCAATCTAAACACATAGAATATAATAAATTTATTGTAAAATAAATATATAAATGCACTAAATATTATGAAAAAAAAATCCAAGGACCAAAAAGGAAAGGAAAGTATGGTATAGGCAGAGGCTAAAGCCCCCATGGTCACCAAGGGGATAAGACTAGCTGTGTATGTATGGTCCAGGTGGGGTCCTCAGATGGGAATGTGTGGGCTCCAAATGGCTCAGACTATGTGTAACAGAGATTGAAACATCTTCTCTTGTCTGCCCAGGTGGCCTCTAAAAACATGGTCCTTCAGAACCTACTGCCAAGTCAAAATTCTCACATGAGCCTGCTTTCCAGGCTATTGGAGGCATGAGCACTGAGAGTATTGCTGAACTGATGAAATAAGGTTGTCTGTATCCAGACACCAAGAGGCATCGGCTAAAGCAATCATGAAATGGCCTTCCCAGAAAGAGGCATAGGGAGGAACTCCCCAAGAGATGAGTGAAACCAAAGAAATGGGAGAATTCTCATTCAAGGAAATAGAAATAATTGAAAAAAAATCTAAAAAGATGTTTAAAAATCAATTTCTTTGAAATCCTCAAAGAAATATGGGAGGATTGGGAGACTTGATAGTGTGTTAAGTATTAGACTAACAACCAAAGAAACTGTGAAGTGAAAGCTGTAATTGAGAAAATTTCCCAGGATGAAAACAGAAAGACATAGTGACAGAAAAAAAAATGAAAGAAATTGACATCAAGGCTATGAAGTACTAACATGTCTAATAAAAAATTCAGAAGAAAAAATATTCAAAGAATGAGAGACAGGGTCAAAAGGAGTTAGGTAATGGCTGAAATTTTCTAGAATTAGAAAGGTAAGGGGCGCCTGGATGGCTCAGTCGGTTGGGCGTCCGACTTCGGCTCAGGTCACGATCTCGCGGTCCGTGAGTTCGAGCCCCGCGTCGGGCTCTGTGCTGACAGCTCAGAGCCTGGAGCCTGTTTCTGATTCTATGTCTCCCTCTTCCTATGACCCTCCCCTGTTCATGCTCTCTCTCTCTGTCTGTCTCAAAAATAAATAAATGTTAAAAAAAAATTTTTAAAAAAATAAGAAAGGTAAGAGTCTTCAAATTGGGGAAACCATATTTGCCTAGCAAGACAAATAAAGATACATCCACATATAGACATTGCAATGGATGAAAGACTGTAAATCCTACCAGAGAAGAAAAATTACCTTAAAAGAACAGTAACCTGGCTGACCCAGCTCATTTTTTCACTAATAAAAGAATGTGTCAAAGTGCTATGGGAAAATAATTGTAAATGTAGAATGTTATGCCTTCAAGAATAAATGTAAATGAAGATATCTTCAGGACTAAGTTTATTACTAACTTACTGCAAGAACTATTAAAGGATATAATTCATCAAAACTAAAAATAAATTCAGAAATGAGGAGTGGGATTCAAGAAAATAGTTGAGCAAAGAAACTGGATATAGTGATAAAAATACATACTTACTGTAAACAAAAAAGAAAATATGCTTCTTTTGTGTTTAAAACATGTTAGAATTAAAATTCTAAACAACAATAGCATGAATTTGAGAGTGAGGAGATCTAAGGAGTATGAGGTATACTAAGGTTCTTCCCTATACACATTGTTAGAAAATTAGTAATGGAATATATATATTGAAAATTTGAGGGCAACCGCTAAGAGAACAAAAATGCATAATTTACAAACCACTATGAGGGAGAAAAGAACAAGAGACAGAAAATTATATCAACCCAAAAAGACTACTAATGAAGAGGGGGAAAGAAGTAAAGAAAAAGTAACATAAAGAGAATACACAAAATCAGATGATAGAAATAAATCCAAATACATAGAGAGGAGCAATTTTCAGAATAATACTTTATACATACCATTGATGCTTATCATGTAAGTTTTAAATCCCTAATAAATTATAATGCAGATACATATTTATGTAACCAACTCTATAGAATGTTTTAAATAGACGGAAAGAATCAAACTCATAATAGTGGTTGAATATTGAGTGAGAGGTCTAAGAAGACTTTCTTTATCTACATTTATTAATTATATATTAGTAATATTTAAAAAAGAAAACAAAATATTCACACTTAGTAATTGGAGGTGATGGAAACCCAGGTATTATTAGATTTACGTTTGTATGCCTTACGCTTTTCCATTAAAAAAAATTAGGCTTAGTTATTCCTTCTATGTCTAAAAAAACGTATATATTTCTGAAAATACCAAAAAGCAGCCAGGCAGCTACAGGAAGAATCAGAACTAGCACCAAGGTCTCCTAATTCCAAGTCCATACTTTTTCCCTTTACACCAATATTCTAGGTGTTCTGGTTATAATCAATGTTCGCTGCTCCCTGGGGTCCTTAGAGATGACTTTTGAAAGTTCATACAAGTCTGGGCTTTCATCACTTTTTCTTCTACTCTCAATGCCTAGATTGGCACCAATTTACCCTGGAGTGGTTCTTGTGAGCCTTAATTGAGGACCACAAAAGATAGCAAGATCTCTAAGTGAGTAGTCTGAATAATTTCCTCAAGCAGATCACTCTGTGGAATTTCATTTTCAACATGAATGGTCACACTTCAAGCAATGAATGAGATGCATTGTTCAGGGGGAAATGACGCACTCAATTCTGTAGTGCTGCTCAACGGTCCCAGTGCAACTTAGCAGTGCGTCAGCATTTTCATTATAAACCCATCAGCAGGATGTAAGTGCCCAGAGGCTACCTCTGAAATCAATTTGCTGAGTCACTGCTGAGAAGGGTTGGCTGGATAGGACCCACAGGATTGTCACAAACACAAACAAGAACCTCTTCTAGTATGACTCTCCTGACCATATTGGTCCTCACCCTGACCTCTTTATAACCCTGAATTTTCCATCCTTCATGATTTGTCCAAGTCCATCTTAGACAAAGCTTCTCCCTTTGCTCATTAGTTTCCTGTTGTCTTTAAACTCCTTTTGTACTTAATGTTATATGCAGCTTAGCAGTTATTTACAAGTTCTCTTGGCCTGAGTTATTTCAGGGATATTTGTTCTGTTTGCCAAGTAAACAAGAGAGGCCTCTGAAAGCAGCCCCTTGTTTCAGGGACTGAAACACAGTTTGAGAACAGTGCTGACAACTACCAGGCACTGGAGAATTAGCTATGTGTTGCTTGACTGCTTCATGGCAAGTCATATAACTCCAAGTCCTCTGTTGAGAGAAGACCCCAGTTCCACTCCTCTGGATCAGCCCTCCTTAAAGTCTTGAAGTTGGTGGAGTAAGATGGGGCACAGACCACTCTCAAATTGTCTATATTCATACTTCTCCATTGTTCCACAAAGGTAGCAGTCTGTTTAAGAAATATTCCTCAATATTACCTTAAGGTTGGCAAACTCAAAGCAGATTTGGACTTACAGGGAGCACCTAAAGGGTAATCAACAGTAGCTGTAAACCTTACCTTACTGCCACTTGAGAGAATCAGAGCCTCACAGAGGAAAAGTCCCTTAGCTCAGGAGCTTCAAATTCTTCAAATGTGATCTACAGTAAGAACTCCATTTTACATTGCAGCAGAGTGCATATGTATGATTGAATGAGAGAGGAAGAAAATGAGAATTAAACAAAAGTTGTAGGAAATTCTAACTACTATATGTGGTTCAGTTGATATTATAGGTCTTGTCTTATCTTCTCCTATTCTATGATAAAATTCTATCCCATTTTAATTCATTTTTTGAATGTTGCATATGACTAAACATATTGAATTTATGATTCTAATACAGAAATTACTTTTCCTATATCC
This sequence comes from Panthera uncia, assembly GCF_023721935.1. Classification (NCBI taxonomy): domain Eukaryota; kingdom Metazoa; phylum Chordata; class Mammalia; order Carnivora; family Felidae; genus Panthera; species Panthera uncia. Next base: position 28,387,848 of record NW_026057586.1, read on the forward strand.
CAGATAAGAATTTCTTATTCTCTTACCGGTAATTCAGTAACTGCTTCAACCACTTTAGTGACCTCCTGATCAGTAAGGAGTTCTTTGGAATATTTGATAAGATCTCTTTCTTAGTAACTTCTGTACCTGGCCAGATATGTTTTTGGAGCTTTTCTTGTTGTCTTGAATTGTGTGTAAGGCCAAAGCCCCAACTCAAAATGAAATGTTGCAACTAGACACCTCCTTTTAGGGCTTTCTGAGAGGCCACAGATGGCTTCCCACTCAATAAGCTACAATCCCCTCCTCCTATCCCCAGTTTCAATAGGAAGAAGACTGAAACTGTAAATTAAAACTTAAAAAAAAACCTTAAAATACCATAAAAAATGTGATCTTGGGGCACCTAGGTGGCTCAGCTGGTTGAGCATCCCACTCTTGGTTTTGGCTCAGGTCATGATCTCGGGGTTGTAGGATTGAGCACCAGGTCAGCATGGAAACTGCTTCAGATTCTCTCTCTCCCTCTGCCCCTCTCCCCAGCTCACACATGTTCTCTCTCTCTAAAATTATATATATACATATATATATATATATATATGTGTGTGTGTGTGTGTGTGTGTAATATTGAGAGGAATATTTGACAAAATATTTGAGAAATGTACACAGTGAAAACTACAAATTACTGAGAGATAGTAAAGAAGACCTAAGTAAATTTGGTCATGGGGTAGAATATTCCCAAGATGCCAATTTTCTCAAATTCATCTATAGATTCAATGCAATTCCAAGTAAAATCTGAGTAGGCATTTGTAGAAAATGGCAAACTGATTTTAAAATTCATATGGAAATACAGAGAATCTAGAAAAACAAAAACAACTTTGAAAAAGAGCAAAGTTGGATAACTAGCACTACCTGATTTCAAGACTTACTATAAATCCACAGTAATTAAAACAGTATGGTGTTGGCATAAAAGTAGACAAATGTACCAATGAATAGAATAGAGAATTCAGAAATAGATCACTACATATATGGACAATCTATTTTCTAAAAAGGTACAAAATTCAATTCAGAAAGACATTCTTTCCTACAAAAGGTACTGGAACAATTGAATATTCACATACCTAAAGTGACCTTGGATACACATACCATGTGCAAATATTAATTCAAAATAGATCACAGACTAAATGTAAATCCTAAAAGGATAAATTTTTATGTATGAACCAAAAGTATAATCCATAAGAAAGAAATTGATAAATTGGACTTTCTCAAATTAAAAATGCTGCTCTTCAAAAGATATTAAGAGAATGAAAAGACAAGTCACAGGGAGAAAATACTGACAAATTACATATATCTGATAAAGGACTTATATCCAGAATACATAAAGAACTCTGAAAATGTAATAATAAGAAAATAAGCAACCCAATAGAAATATGAACAAAAGATTTCAACAGACACTTGATCAAAGAAGATAAAAAAAATTAAATAAGCACATGAAAAGATACTCATTAGGGAAAGAAAAATAAAACCACATTGAGATACCACACTATACACCTAGAAAGGCTAAAATTAAAAGGCTGACCATATCCAGTGTTGAAAAAGATGTAGAGGAACTGGAAGTTGTGTACGTTCCTATGGGGATGTAAAATGATACAAGCATTTTTGAAGATTTTAGTGTTCTTCATAAAGTTAAGCAACACCTACTATATGATCCAGCCATTCCAATCATAAGTATTTTACCCAAGGGAAATAAAAAAAAACATATGTTTACACAAAGATTTGTACATGGATGCTCATAGCAGCTTTATTGGTAATAGCCAAGAACTCGAAACAGCCCATATGTCTATCAATAGGAAAACAGATAAACAAATTGTGGTATAGGCATATTTCAGAGATATTGCAGGTTTGGTTCCAGACCACTGCAATAAAATGAATATTGCAATAAAGCAAGTCAAATGAATTTTTTGGTTTCCCAATGCCTGCGAAAGTTTTGTTTACACTATGCTGTAGTCTGTTAACTGTGCGGTAGTATTATGTATAAAAAAAATAATGCATATTCCTTAATTTAAAAATACTTTATTGCTAAAAAATGCAAACTATCATCTGAGCTTTCAGCAAATTGTAATCTTGTTGCTGGTGTAGGATCTTGCCTCCATGTTGATGGCTGCCAACTGATCATGGTGGTGGTTACTGAAGGCTGGGGACGCTGTAGCAATTTCTTAAAATAAGACAACAGTGAAGGTTACCTCATCTATTAATTTTTCCTTTCATGAACATATAGTATGTGATGCTGTCTGATAGCATCTGAGCACAGAACTTCTTTCAAAATTGGAGTTAATGCCCTCAAACCCTGACAATGCTTTATAAACTAAGTTTATGTAAGATGCTAAACCCTTTGTGGTCATTTCAACAAAGTATATTTATTAGGAGTAGATTCCATGTCAAGAAACTACTTTTTGTGCTCATCCATAAGAAGCAACTCCTCATTCATTAAAGTTATATCATGAGATTGCAGCAACTAGGCCATCTTTTCAGTCTCCACTTCTAATTCTAGTTTTCTTGCTATTTCCACCACATCGGCAGTTACTTCCTCCACCAAAGTCTTGAACCCTTCAAAATCATCCTAGAATCAACTTCTTCAAAACTCCTGTTAACATGGATATTTTGACCTCTTCCCATGAATCACAAATGGTCTCAATAGCATCCATAGGATGGTGAATCCTTTCCAGAAGGTTTTCAATTTCCTTTGCCTAGATTCATCAGAGGAATCAGTGCCAGTGGCAGCTATAGCTTTACCATGGGGAACAAGCCTACAGTGGTGGGTTAACAAGGCATAAAGAATTATAAAGCCATAGATGTCCTCACCCAAGTTTGGGTAAACAAGATTAGGTAAATAAGAATAGGTAAGGCAGGAAAAAAAAAAAAAAAAGAACAGGTAAGGGGAGCAAAGGCCCCAGTATAGACAGGGTGGGGCAAAGGCCCAAAGATATATGAGGTAAACAAGATTAGGTATTCAGAGCAGAAATGCTCCCCAACTTAGTACTACAGCAGAAAGCAGAAAGCTGCTTTCACAGGAAGGAAGGACCAAATTAGGTAAACAAGCAAATAGGGATATAGACTCTTGCTGGGAGAAGTTGCCCAGAGCAAATTAATTAGCAAAAGAAAGGTGCCTTGTTGACCCTGGGGTAGCATGCTCTTTCTTGTCCCCTAGACCAATTTAGGTAAACAGAGGTGGTGCCTCACATCTGCTGTAAATAACCTTCTGCTCAGTGCCAGGATTTTGTTTTGTATTAACCCAAACCCCTAACCCTGCATATCCTCAAAACCCCCTTTCCTTCATACCCATGAGTTAATGTTCACAGTTTGTCTCTTTGTGCACATCCATCACCATGTTTGTAAGCTTCTGATCCTAATAAGAATGGAGCAAGGACCCTTAATCGGGACTCTTGTCTTCTGCCGGACACTAGCCACCTCTAGCATTTTTAATCTTGCGTCCCGCTTTCTTGCTGGACAAGAAAGAACTCCAGACTCACAGTCTACGACACCTTACAAAATTTATCTTTTAAATAATAAAACTTAAAAGTCAAAATTAGTCCTTGATCCATTCAGAATGGATGCTGTCAGCAAGCATAAAAACAATGTTAATCTTGTTGTACATCAGATCTCTTGGGTGGACAGGCACATTGCCAATGAGCAGTGATATTTTTTAAAATACTTGTATTTTAAAAAAATAATCTTTAAAAAAATTTTTTTCTGAGAAGTAGGTTTCAAGAGTGGGATTAAAATATTCAGCAACAATGTTGTAAACAGAGGTGCTGTCATCCTGGTCGTGTTCCATTTATATAGCATAAGTGGAATTAATTTAGCATAATGCTTAAAGGCCCTAGGATTTTTGGAATGGTAAATCAGTACCAGCTTATATTTAAGGTCACCATTTAGCTGTCTTAGCCTGTAACAAGAGAGTCAGACAGTCCTTTGAAGCTTTGAAGCCAAGCATTGACTTCTCTCTAGTCATGAAAATCCTAGGTGGCATCTTTCAATATACATCTGTTTCATCATATTGAAAATAGTATAGGCACCTTCATTAATTATCTTAGGTAGACCTTCTGGGTAACTTGCTGCAGCTTCTACATCACCACTTGCTGCTTCACTTTGCACTTTGATGATATGAATATGGTTTCTTTCCATAAACCTCATTAACCAAGCTCTACTAGCTTCAAAGTTTTCTTCTACAGCTCCATCACCTCTCAGTCTTCAAAGAGTTGAAGAGAGTGGGGACCATAGTCTACTGGAGGAGAGGACTGGAGTCATACAGGAATCTGGCTTAGAATGTGCCTTGGAGAGACAGACAAGGAAAGGGAGGCTCAGCAGAGATGGAGGTGGCTGTCAGCTGGGAGAAGACAGGGTTGCCCTCCTGGTTCCCCATTGAACTGTAAGCCCTTTGGTGCAAGAACAGTGTCCTCTCTCTCTGGACCATGTTGCATGAAAGCCAAAATTCCCGATCTGGACCAAGGTAAACATTATGCCTTTCCCTTCTAAACAAGGCTACGTGGAATACAGAGAATGGACATGGTTTATAACCTTGCACCTGCAGTTCTTAGCTATGAAGACTTGGACAGAGTACTTACCACTTCTCAGTTCTTCATTTTTACATCTATACAACTTGAATAATAACAATACCTTTGCTTTTAGTTGATTAATTCAGTGATATCCTGAAGTTTGTGTGAAAGTGTAGACCCTGTGTAGATGCTTTACACAAGACAGGCTGGCAGGGTGGACTTTCTTCGTGTTAGGGAATTGGCAAGAAGATGTCTTATTCTCACTGAGCTGGAGGCAAGAGGAAAGTGAGGTGGATTCTGGTGAATTTTATAACACTGCTGCAGCCCATCTCTATCTCTCATGGAGTTAGACCAGTTGACCAACTTGGTAATTAACTCAGTGACAGAAATTCCAAAGAGACTGACCTGAAATGATTCTCAAACCCAACTTCTTACACTAATAATATGGGACACCTATTAAAAATGCAGACTATTGGTTGAGAGGGAAGATGGCGGCGTAGGAGGACGCTGGGCTCACCGCGAGTCCTGCTGATCACTTAGATTCCACCTACACCTGCCTAAATAACCCAGAAAACCGCCAGAGGATTAGCAGAACGGAATCTCCGGAGCCAAGCGCAGACGAGAGACCCACGGAAGAGGGTAGGAAGGGCGGCGAGGTGGTGCATGCTCCACGGACTGGCGGGAGGGAGCCGGGGCGGAGGGTCGGCTCGCCGGCCAAGCAGAGCCCCCGAGGCTGGCAAAAGCGGAGGGGCCTGACGGACTGTGTTCCGACAGCAAGCGCGACTTAGCGTCTGGGAGGTCATAAGTTAACAGCTCTGCTCAGAAAGCGGGAAGGCTGGAGGACAAAGGGAGGGAGAGCTGCTGAGCCCCCGGACGACAGAGCTCAGTTTGGTGGGGGAACAAAGGCACTCGCCAGCGCCATCTCCCCCGCCCATCCCCCAGCCAAAATCCCAAAGGGAACCAGTTCCTGCCAGGGAACTTGCTCGCTCTGCACAAACACCCAACTCTGTGCTCCTGCGGAACCAAACCTCCGGCAGCGGATCTGACTCCCTCGCTGCCACAGGGCCCCTCCTGAAGTGGATCACCTAAGGAGAAGTGAGCTAAGCCTGCCCCTCCTGCCCCCGTGCACCTTGCCTACCCACCCCAGCTAATACGCCAGATCCCCAGCACCACAAGCCTGGCAGTGTGCAAGTAGCCCAGACGGGCCACGCCACCCCACAGTGAATCCTGCCCCTAGGAGAGGGGAAGAGAAGGCACACACCAGTCTGACTGTGGCCCCAGCGGTGGGCTGGGGGCAGACATCAGGTCGGACTGCGGCCCCGCCCACCAACTCCAGTTATACACCACAGCACGGGGGAAGTGCCCTGCAGGTCCTCACCACTCCAGGGACTATCCAAAATGACCAAACGGAAGAATTCCCCTCAGAAGAATCTCCAGGAAATAACAACAGCTAATGAACTGATCAAAAAGGATTTAAATAATATAACAGAAAGTGAATTTAGAATAATAGTCATAAAATTAATCGCTGGGCTTGAAAACAGTATAGAGGACAGCAGAGAATCTCTTGCTACAGAGATCAAGGGACTAAAGAACAGTCACGAGGAGCTGAAAAGTGCTTTAAACGAAATGCAAAACAAAATGGAAACAACGACAGCTCGGATTGAAGAGGCAGAGGAGAGAATAGGTGAACTAGAAGATAAAGTTATGGAAAAAGAGGAAGCTGAGAGAAAGAGAGATAAAAAAATCCAGGAGTATGAGGGGAAAATTAGAGAACTAAGTGATACACTAAAAAGAAATAATATACGCATAATTGGTATCCCAGAGGAGGAAGAGAGAGGGAAAGGTGCTGAAGGGGTACTTGAAGAAATTATAGCTGAGAACTTCCCTGACCTGGGGAAGGAAAAAGGCATTGAAATCCAAGAGGCACAGAGAACTCCCTTCAGACGTAACTTGAATCGATCGTCTGCACGACATATCATAGTGAAACTGGCAAAATACAAGGATGAAGAGAACATTCTGAAAGCAGTAAAGGATAAACGTGCCCTCACATATAAAGGGAGACCTATAAGACTCGTGACTGATCTCTCTTTTGAAACTTGGCAGGCCAGAAAGGCTTGGCACGATATCTTCAGTGTGCTACACAGAAAAAATATGCAGCTGAGAATCCTTTATCCAGCAAGTCTGTCATTTAGAATAGAAGGAGAGATAAAGGTCTTCCCAAACAAACAAAAACTGAAGGAATTTGTCACCACGAAACCAGCCCTACAAGAGATCCTAAGGGGGATCCTGTGAGACAAAGTACCAGAGACATCGCTACAAGCATAAAACATACAGACATCACAATGACTCTAAACCCATATCTTTCTATAATAACACTGAATGTAAATGGATTAAATGCGCCAACCAAAAGACATAGGGTATCAGAATGGATAAAAAAACAAGACCCATCTATTTGCTGTCTACAAGAGACTCATTTTAGATCTGAGGACACCTTTAGATTGAGAGTGAGGGGATGGAGAACTATTTATCATGCTACTGGAAGCCAGAAGAAAGCTGGAGTAGCCATACTTATATCAGACAAACTAGACTTTAAATTAAAGGCTGTAACAAGAGATGAAGAAGGGCATTATATAATAATCACAGGGTCTATCCATCAGGAAGAGCTAACAATTATAAATGTCTATGCGCCGAATACCGGAGCCCCCAAATATATAAAACAATTACTCATAAACATAAGCAACGTTATTGATAAGAATGTGGTCATTGCAGGGGACTTTAACACCCCACTTACAGAAATGGATAGATCATCTAGACACACGGTCAATAAAGAAACAAGGGCCCTGAATGATACATTGGATCAGATGGACTTGACAGATATATTTAGAACTCTGCATCCCAAAGCAACAGAATATACTTTCTTCTCTAGTGCACATGGAACATTCTCCAAGATAGATCATATACTGGGTCACAAAACATCCCTTCAGAAGTTTACAAGAATTGAAATTATACCATGCATACTTTCAGACCACAATGCTATGAAGCTTGAAATCAACCACAGGAAAAAGTCTGGAAAACCTCCAAAAGCATGGAGGTTAAAGAACACCCTACTAACGAATGAGTGGGTCAACCAGGCAATTAGAGAAGAAATTATAAAATATATGGAAACAAACGAAAATGAAAATACAACAATCCAAACGCTTTGGGACGCAGCGAAGGCAGTCCTGAGAGGAAAATACATTGCAATCCAGGCCTATCTCAAGAAACAAGAAAAATCCCAAATACAAAATCTAACAGCACACCTAAAGGAAATAGAAGCAGAACAGCAAAGGCAGCCTAAACCCAGCAGAAGAAGAGAAATAATAAAGATCAGAGCAGAAATAAACAATATAGAATCTAAAAAAACGGTAGAGCAGATCAACGAAACCAAGAGTTGGTTTTTTGAAAAAATAAACAAAATTGACAAACCTCTAGCCAGGCTTCTCAAAAAGAAAAGGGAGATGACCCAAATAGATAAAATCATGAATGAAAATGGAATGATTACAACCAATCCCTCAGAGATACAAACAATTATCAGGGAATACTATGAAAAATTATATGCCAACAAATTGGACAACCTGGAAGAAATGGACAAATTCCTAAACACCCACACTCTTCCAAAACTCAATCAGGAGGAAATAGAAAGCTTGAACAGACCCATAACCAGCAAAGAAATTGAATCGGTTATCAAAAATCTCCCAACAAATAAGAGTCCAGGACCAGATGGCTTCCCAGGGGAGTTCTACCAGACGTTTAAAGCAGAGATAATACCTATCCTTCTCAAGCTATTCCAAGAAATAGAAAGGGAAGGAAAACTTCCAGACTCATTCTATGAAGCCAGTATTACTTTGATTCCTAAACCAGACAGAGACCCAGTAAAAAAAGAGAACTACAGGCCAATATCCCTGATGAATATGGATGCAAAAATTCTCAATAAGATACTAGCAAATCGAATTCAACGGCATATAAAAAGAATTATTCACCATGATCAAGTGGGATTCATTCCTGGGCTGCAGGGCTGGTTCAACATTCGCAAATCTATCAACGTTATACATCACATTAACAAAAAAAAGATAAGAACCATATGATCCTGTCAATTGATGCAGAAAAGGCCTTTGACAAAATCCAGCACCCTTTCTTAATAAAAACCCTTGAGAAAGTCAGGATAGAAGGAACATACTTAAAGATCATAAAAGCCATTTATGAAAAGCCCACAGCTAACATCATCCTCAACGGGGAAAAACTGAGAGCTTTTTCCCTGAGATCAGGAACACGACAGCGATGCCCACTCTCACCGCTCTTGTTTAACATAGTGCTGGAAGTTCTAGCATCAGCAATCAGACAACAAAAGGAAATCAAAGGCATCAAAATTGGCAAAGATGAAGTCAAGCTTTCGCTTTTCGCAGATGACATGATATTATACATGGAAAATCCGATAGACTCCACCAAAAGTCTGCTAGAACTGATACATGAATTCAGCAAAGTTGCAGGATACAAAATTAATGTACAGAAATCAGTTGCATTCTTATACACTAACAATGAAGCAACAGAAAGACAAATAAAGAAACTGATCCCATTCACAATTGCACCAAGAAGCATAAAATACCTAGGAATAAATCTAACCAAAGATGTAAAAGATCTGTATGCTGAAAACTATAGAAAGCTTATGAAGATAATTGAAGAAGATTTAAAGAAATGGAAAGACATTCCCTGCTCATGGATTGGAAGAATAAATATTGTCAAAATGTCAATCCTACCCAAAGCTATCTACACATTCAATGCAATCCCCATCAAAATTGCACCAGCATTCTTCTCGAAACTAGAACAAGCAATCCTAAAATTCTTATGGAACCACAAAAGGCCCCGAATAGCCAAAGTAATTTTGAAGAAGACCAAAGCAGGAGGCATCACAATCCCAGACTTTAGCCTCTACTACAAAGCTGTCATCATCAAGACAGCATGGTATTGGCACACAAACAGACACATCGACCAATGGAATAGGATAGAAACCCCAGAACTAGACCCACAAACGTATGGCCAATTCATCTTTGACAAAGCAGGAAAGAACATCCAATGGAAAAAAGACAGTCTCTTTAACAAATGGTGCTGGGAGAACTGGACAGCAACATGCAGAAGGTTGAAACTAGACCACTTCCTCACACCATTCACAAAAATAAACTCAAAATGGATAAAGGACCTGAATGTGAGACAGGAAACTATCAAAACCTTAGAGAAGAAAGCAGGAAAAGACCTCTCTGACCTCAGCCGTAGCAATCTCTTACTCGACACATCCCCAAAGGCAAGGGAATTAAAAGCAAAAGTGAATTACTGGGACTTTATGAAGATAAAAAGCTTCTGCACAGCAAAGGAAACAACCAACAAAACTAAAAGGCAACCAACGGAATGGGAAAAGATATTTGCAAATGACATGTCGGACAAAGGGCTAGTATCCAAAATCTATAAAGAGCTCACCAAACTCCACACCCGAAAAACAAATAACCCAGTGAAGAAATGGGCAGAAAACATGAATAGACACTTCTCTAAAGAAGACATCCGGATGGCCGACAGGCACATGAAAAGATGTTCAACGTCGCTCCCTATCAGGGAAATACAAATCAAAACCACACTCAGATATCACCTCACGCCAGTCAGAGTGGCCAAAATGAACAAATCAGGAGACTATAGATGCTGGAGAGGATGTGGAGAAACGGGAACCCTCTTGCACTGTTGGTGGGAATGCAAAATGGTGCAGCCGCTCTGGAAAACAGTGTGGAGGTTCCTGAAAAAATTAAAAATAGACCTACCCTATGACCCAGCAATAGCACTGCTAGGAATTTCTCCAAGGGATACAGGAGTACTGATGCATAGGGGCACTTGTACCCCAATGTTTATAGCAGCACTCTCAACAATAGCCAAATTATGGAAAGAGCCTAAATGTCCATCAACTGATGAATGGATAAAGAAATTGTGGTTTATATACACAATGGAGTACTACGTGGCAATGAGGAAGAATGAAATATGGCCTTTTGTAGCAACGTGGATGGAACTGGAGAGTGTGATGCTAAGTGAAATAAGCCATACAGAGAAAGACAGATACCATATGGTTTCACTCTTATGTGGATCCTGAGAAACTTAACAGAAACCCATGGGGGAGGGGAAGGAAAAAAAAAAAAGAGGTTAGAGTGGGAGAGAGCCAAAGCATAAGAGACTGTTAAAAACTGAGAACAAACTGAGGGTTGATGGGGGGTGGGAGGGAGGGGAGGGTGGGTGATGGGTATTGAGGAGGGCACCTTTTGGGATGAGCACTGGGTGTTGTATGGAAACCAATTTGACAATAAATTTCATATATTAAAAAATAAATAAATAAACACACTTAATAAAAAAAATAAATAAAAAAAAATAAAAAAAATAAAAATGCAGACTATTAGTAATCAAAATTCTGCCAAAAAACAAGAGTCCAGGGCCAGATGTCTTTCTAGGGGAATTCTACCAAACATTTAAGGAGGAGTTAACACCTATTCTCTTGAAACTGTTCCAAAAAATAGAAATGGACGGAAAACTTCCAAACTCTTTCTATGAAGCCAGCATTACCTTGATTCCAAAACCAGACAGAGACCCCAATAAAAAGGAGAAGTATAGACCAATTTCTCTGATGAACATGGATGCAAAAATCCTCAACAAGATAGTAGCCAACCAGATCCAACAATACATTAAAAAAATTATTCACCACGACCAAGTGGGATTTACACCTGGGATACAGGGCTGGTTCAATATCTGCAAAACAATTAACGTGATTCATCACAACAATAAAAGAAAGGACAAGAACCATATGATCCTCTCAATAGATGCAGAGAAAGCATTTGACAAAATATAGCATCCTTTCTTGATAAAAACCCTAAAGAAAGTAGGGATAGAGGGATCATACCTTGAGATCATAAAAGCCATATATGAATGGGCCAACACTAATATCATCCTCAATGGGGAAAAACTGACAGCTTTCCCCCTAAGGTCAGGAACAAGACAGGGATGTCCACTCTCACCACTGTTATTCAACACAGTATTGGAAGTCTTAGCCTCTGCAATAAGACAACACAAAATAATAAAAGGCATCCAAATAGGCCAGGAGGAGGTCAAACTTTCACTCTTCACAGATGACATGATACTGTATAGGGAAAACACAAAAGATCCCACACACAAAAAAAAACTGCTAGAATTGATTCAGGAATTCAGCAAAGTTGCAGGATATAAAATCAATGCACAGAAATCGGTTGCATTCCTATATACCAAAAATGAAGAGACAGAAAGAGAAATCAAGGAATCGATCCCATTTACAGTTGCACAAAAAACCTAAAAATACCTAGAAATAAATCTAACCAAAGAGGTGAAAAATCTATACACTGAAAACTATAGAAAGCTTATGAAAGAAATTGAAGAAGACAAAAAAAAAAAAAAAAATGGAAAAAGATTCCATGCTCCCGGATACGAAGAACAAATATTGTTAAAATGTTGATACTACCCAAAGCAATCTACATATTCAATACAATCCCTATCAAAATAACACCAGCAATCTTCACAGGGCTAGAACAAATAATCCTAAAATTTGTACGGAACCAGAAAAGACCCCGAATAGCCAAAGCAATCTTGAAAAAGAAA